>NC_051318.1:1321794-1636121 GCF_015220235.1 Choloepus didactylus
TGCAAAAGCATGAAGGTGTACCCTCATATAATATACAAAAATCAACTCAAAATGAATCAAAGACCTAAATATAAGAACCAGGACTACAAAACTCCTAGAAGAAAACATAGGGAAGCATCTTCAGGACTTTGAATTAGGTAATGATTTCTTAGACTTTATACCCAAAGCGCAAGCAACAAAATAAAAAATAAATGGAACCTCCTCAAAACTAAAATTTTGTGCATCAAAGGACTTTGTCATGAAAGTAAAATGACAACCTATACAATGGGAGAAAATATTAGGAAACCACATCCCATAAAAGTTTTCAATATTCAGAATATATAGTTCTACATCTCATTGACAAAAAGAAAAATCCAATTAAAAAATGGCCAAAAGACTTGAACAGACATTTCTTCAAGGAAGATTTACAAATGGCTGGAAAGCACATGAAAAGATGCTCAACATGATTAGGTACTAGGGAAATGCAAATTAAAATGCAATGCATTGAGAAGCCATTTCACACCCACTAGAATGACTGCTATTAAGAAGCGGTCAGTAAGCGTTAGAGAGGATGTGGAGAAACAAGAGCACTCATTCATTTCTGGGGGGAGTGTACATGGTGCAGCCACGGTGGAAGGCTGTTTGGTGGTCCTTCAGGAAGCTAAGCACAGAATTATCATATGACCTGGCAATCCTGCTACCAGGTGTATACCCAAAAAAAGAATATTAGGGACTCAAACAGATATTTGCTCACCGTTGTTCATAGCGGTATTTGCATGTGCCAAAAGATGGAAACAACCCAAGTGTCCATCAACTGATGAAGATATAAGCAAAATGTGTTATATACACACAATGGAATATTATTCAGCCACAAAAAGGAATGAAGTTCTGATATGTGCGGCAACATGGATGAACCCTGAAGACATCTGTTGAGTGAAATAAGCCAGATGTAAAAGGACAGATATTGTATGATCTCACTGATATGAAATAATTAGAATAAGCAAACTTGTAGAGTCAGAAACTAGAATTTATGGGGGTAGAGAATGGCAAGTTAATGCTTACGTACAGTTTCTGTTTGGGGTGATGGAAAAGTTTTGGTAATGGATGGTGGTGATGGTAGCACAACACTGTGAACATAATTAACATCTCTGAATTATACATTTGAATGTGGCTAAAAGGGGAAATTTTAGGTTGTGTATGTCACTAGAATAAAAAAATAAATTAAAAAACAACAACTATAGGACTATACAACACAAACAGCGCACCCTAAATTAACCACGGCCCGCATGGAACAACCACAGAAGTGCACACAGAACTGCCCTCGCAGGGCCCCTGCTATGACCGCAGGCACGGCCTCCCTCCCGTTTCCGCTCGCAGTCCTCATTGTCCCCACTGGATGATGCTTATGGCCAGTTCGAGGCTCTGTGTTAATCTCCTAGGCAGAAAGAACAGGTGACAATTTTAGCAGCTTTGAGGACCTGAGAAAAATGGATTTTTCTTTCCCTTTGTAGCTCTTGTGAGGACCCAGGGCTAGAGTTGTAAATGGAACACAAGGCAGCCTCTGCAGAGATCCCCGCCCGCCGAAAGGGCTGCCGCCGTTCCTGGGGGAGGCTCGCGGAGCTTGAGGAGCCCCCCAGGGAGCGCAGTGGGTGGGGGTCCCAAGTGCAATCCGCCTTCTTTCCCACGTCACCTCCTCTGAGGTTAAATCCCGACTTCCTGCGATGGTTGCCTCTAGCTCTATGTACTGTCTATGCTTTTCCTGCTTTGTGTGACAGCCTTGACAACTCCAAAAATGACACCGACAGAGGTGTCTCTGAGTAACTGCACATGAAGGAAAGGTGCTGTTTATGCTTGAAAACAAAACAAAACAAAACAAAAAAACCAAATGCACCGTGCGCTCACCAGGCTCCGCAGGCACGCAGAATACCCCAGCACCCTCTCTCCAGTGGAAACCGGGAGGATGGGGGATCGGGCCCCCCGCTGGCCTCTCAGCCCTCCACTCGGAGAGCTTCGCCCTTCCTGAGGCCCTAATTACTCCTCTCAGGGCTCCGAGGGAGTTACGGGGTCAGAGCTGCCGGCTGCTAACTTCTGCAGTGCAACAAAGAGCCTAAAGGTGCAGTTTAAGGTGAGTGAATCAGCAATGACTTGAATTCTCCTCTGTTGCTGAGAACGAGTCAATGCAGGTTTGTGCCGATTGAGTGAGAGATTTGTAGTAATCACCACTACATTTTAATTTCTGGCATTTTTGTCCCCAGGCCTAGTTACTTGTCTGAAACAGTGTGCAGTCGTGCCGGGGCAGGGGTGTCGCTGTGGAGAGTAGATGGGATGTGGGGAGCCGGTGAGGGCGCTGAGAACACACAGAGAGCAAGGGCGAGACTTCCCGCCCCATTCTGTGCATCCCTTTCCTGTCTTTCTAACTTTTAGACTCTCCATTCCTCTAACAATTCCTCCCTCAAATTTATTTCTCAACCTACAGCAAATGGGCTCCATTTTCCGCATCACGTCACTGAAACTGCCCGAAGTGTCCAGGGACCTCCTCTGGGCTCGTTTCCTCCTCAGGACGTTATCTGCTCCCAGCCCCCAGGGTCCCTGCGAGTCAGACATCACAGCTGGCGTGAGCACCCCAAGGTGAAAGCAGCACAGTGGACTTAGGCCCAGTATCTACTGGGGAACAAAGAGGGAATCGATTGATTCTGCCTGAAAGGCTCTGCCCAGGCCGTGAATTCACAGAACGTTCTTGGAAGCCTGAAGGTGATACCTTAGACAGTTAAGGGTGATGCTTCACAACAGAACGGGCACACACGGGTGGCCATCGGGCACTTGTTACGCTGTCCAGTTACGGGCAGGAGCCCGAGCTGAGACGTGGCTGACAGTGGCTGCGGCAGTCAGCAAAGACGTCACCGTGGGGCCAGGCGTGTGCGTGGTCGCCTGTGGCTGGGGGTCGTCTGACTGGCTCAGGGGGGCCTGGGCCTTAGTTACAGGTGGCAACAAGACTAGGCCGGCTGAGCCCGAGTCCCCAGGGTGCAAGCAGACACACAGGGTGCTGCCTTCACCAGCGGGCTGCGCGGCTCTAAAGAAGGTAAGGTGCTGTACGGTCTTGGAACCTCACTCTTGAGAAGAAATTTTTGTCCTCCAACTGAGTTGTTTTGTAGAAAAGGAAACCAAACCCCCAGAGAAATTAAAATGAGTGACCCCAAATGCCATCTCAGCAGCGCTGGGTTCACTTCCATCTTCCGCCACACCAGGACCAGGATGGCGACCCCAGCTGCTTGGCCTCCACGTGGGAAGTTGCTGGCCCAGCGAAGGCCGCCCACGGCACAGCTGTGAAGGCTGAAGGCCCAGCACCTGCTCCTCCAGAAGCTTCTCATGCATGTTGGTCCAACTCAGCATCCTCAGGTAACATAAATACGATAATTACACTACATGCAGTATAGTAATACATGAGCTACTCAGGAGGAAGAGTGGTTTATTCAAGAGCACCCGGGAAGGAGTGCTATGGCTTAAAGTTTCAGGCAGCTCCGAGAGGGGACAAGTCAGTGAAAATCCTCACTGTGCTTTCCGTCTTGGCATGGCAGAGCTGCTGCAACCCGGAAGATGGAGGAAACGTCAGGATCCGATTCTAAGCTGCCAGGCACGCACCTGCCAGTCCTGGGGGCTGGAACTCCGGAGGAGGAAGGCCTGGTGGAGGCCCAGCTTGGCGCCTTCAGCCCACTCAACACCCTGCTTCTCCGTAAGGAGGGTGCTAAGAGCCCTCAAAGGCTGTCGGGAGCCGCCGAGACAAGGAATGAGAGGACCCTGGCGCGAGATGTGCCCTGTGAGGCTTTGTCCCTTCTCTCTTTGTTGAGGCCCCAGAGCTACCTGTCTGGCTTGGATGGGCTCCCAGCCTTCCTTCGTTCCCAGGACCGGATCGGGGGAGATGTGGGAGGCACTCACTTGGGCACAAAATGTAAGGGGCTCCAAATGCAGAAATCAAGACACAGAGTATTTAATGCAATGTTTTAAGAAAATCCAGGATGAACACAATAACAAAAACTTAAGATGGGACCAGCCCTGTATGCGTGTGCATGTAACATGGCCTCGCTCGCCTCACCCTAATCCTGGCCTGTGCAATCCTGTCTTAAAAATTTTGACATTTTGTTCATCACAGGTTTCTACATTAACTTTTTCATAAAATATGATTTATCTGGATCCCTGAGTTTTTTGGTGAGCTTTGAAGTTCACTCCGAGCCGAGGCCCTCACCCACCCCCTCCAGACCCTGTCTCCCGGCCTCGGGTGCCCTCTGAAAGCTGACGTCTCGCCTCAGGCGCCTCGGCGCTGGGTGGAGGTGTGGTGCAGGCTCTCCCCATGGTGAGAAGAAACGCTCTTTCTGACTCACGAACCACGATAAACAAACGAGGCGCACAGCAAACGTCCGGTGCCGAGGCCACCTTACCACAACTCAGTCCGGCAGGTGCAGGAGAGGGGCCAGTGGAGTCCTGAGCTCCCCGCTCTCTTCTCCTTATCTAAAACGGAGGCAACACAGGAGCCTGGCCCGTGAGGTGGAAGGAGTTAACAAACGCAGTGCACACGTGAGAACTCAATTCGTACTAGCAGTTAATGGTTTATATGTGCTTCAGGCCAAAACAATCTTCAAAATGAGAAGATTACTTTTAAAATGTCACTGGCAAAATGATAAATAATTCCAAAAACACTTGCAGTTTGTCTAGGCTGCAGCAACACCTCACTGTCGGAGATGACGAGTGCTGGGTCTTCCGAGGCAAGAGGCCTGTGTGCGCCCGGGTCCTGGAAGGCACCGTCCGGGAGTCCTGCTATCGTCTACGTCTGGCTGCTGTGACTGCCGGGTTCTCTCCACAACTGCAATGGCGAGGACTCACATTTACTGAGCTGTTTCTGGGGGCCATGCACACTTGCATTCACTGAGCCGTTTCTGGGGCGTCATATGCACCATCCCAAGCCCCCTAAGCGCAGTGCACTGCTGAGCCCTCACAATGCCCCTAAGAGGTGAGCACTGTTACCCTCCTGTGCTACAGAGGAGAAAACTGGGGTGTGGAGGGCGTAGGGGACCTCCTGACGCCACAGTGGAGGCGGACGTGGACCACTGCTCGCTGCTCCTTCGGTCTCCCCTTTACGGAGAAGGGCTCCACAGCACTCCGGACTCCTGTGCAGAGGGAACCGGGCTCTTCGTGGAGGTCTTGAGCTAAACGACAACTTGTGCTTCTGTGACTCTCCAAACATGGGTGTCCTCTGCAGGGGTCTCTGGGGCACCCTACTCTGGGCCTCCACGTGGGCTGGCGATTTACTCAGAGCGAGCCCACACTGTAAGTTCTCCAGGCACACAGGAGCGCAGCTGCGTGAGGTGGAAGGCAGGGGTGACGGGGTGCGACATCTGCAAGAACTTCCTCCGGGTCCTCACTGCTGCGTCCCACGGCCGGTCATTTGACGAGGGGGCCTTCCGGGTGCCCCCGGGAGCTCACACCACATCATGTCTGTGTCCCTCTCCCGTCTCCTGGTGAGGAAGGCTAAGTCTCCTTGCCCTTCCAAGTTCTCACAGGGAGAACACTCACCTGCTCAGGGCTTCTTCTCAGACTTAGTAACAGAGGGCTTCTCTGGGCCACACAACTGGGCGGCTTGGCTACGAGGGGCCTCCGTTCCTCCTTCGCAGATCCAGCCACTTGTGAGGCCCTGACCCAGCTTTGCTGCCCTCGACTCGGAGCTGCAGACTGGAATGCCCACCTATAGCCAGCCACCCCCCACCATCGAAGGACCTCGGAATCTGCATGGGATTGTATTCATCAAGCATTTCTTATGTGTTCTCTCTTATTTTGCAAACTTGGTGCAGGTCAAGTCATACAGAAGCAACTAAGAATAGGGACACTTGTATTTAGGCGCAAACCTGGGGAACAGATAACAAATACTATAAGGATTGGGAAAAGGGAGAGATCAATGCAAGGGGAGCTTCTAGAAAGACTGAAAACTTAAAAAATTAGCAGCCACCCTCCTGATAGCTGACGGCATATCAGATACCCCATTAGCACGCTGGGTTAGAATTTGCCTTTCATATCTTCTAAACAGGAAAAGTAGAGTTCATCTTTTTCTGGGTTAATTACAAGCTGTTGTTTCTTTATAGGGAGTTATAAAAGGTCTGACATATTTAGTTGGGGCAGGCAATAATAATCTTTATGTACATTTTTTCAAATTAATTTAGGATTCACTTTCAATATAATCTCCAGCTATTTCTCGAGGAGCCAGCCGCTTTACTGGTGAGCTGAGACCTTGCTGCCTCCTTTTCTCGGGCAGCATCGTCGTTCAGCGGTGTTTTCAAGGGCCTGAGAGCTGAGGGCATGGCGGTCCACTCTCGGTGTACAGCGAACGGTCTCCAGCCTCTTGGGGCCACGCCCTGGAGCACACCCTGCACAGCAGACTGTAGGGTCCACCACGGACTGTAGGGCCAGGCATAAAGCAGCTCTTGAAAACACTCGTCTTTAAGAACATAAATCAAAGAGGGTGCACAAACCCTTCACTGTGGGGGCCACACAATAAGGTTGATGTCCGGGGAGATTATTCGCCATGCAGAGGAGAGACTGTGAGTCTGTGCCAAGCAGCAGGGTCTTCTATCTTCAGCCTTAGCGGCCTACCAACATTTTACTAATTTGGTGAGCTTGTGTTGCATGTCAACTGACCATGGAAAGTGATTATTCTTAGACCAAATCATTTTTACTCCCCACCATTCCCTATACTCAACCTCTTCTCTGCCCTATCCAATTTACCAGCCCTACCCCTCCCGACCAACGGAATTTTCTGTCTGAACTCTTCAGCAACGTCTGCACTGCTTTCCCCAGCATGGAACGCTGTTAACCAGCCACTGGCTCTCAACGCTCCCTAGTCCTTTGTGACTCCTGCTTCCCGCTTCCTTGGGCTGCAAATCACAGAGTAAGGGGAATGACAACAGCTGACGCATTCGAAATTTTTGCTGAGCTTGGTTGGTGTGCCAGTTGAATGTATGATGTCCCCCAAAACACCATTATCTTTGATGCAGTCTCGTGGGGGCAGATATATTAGTGTTGATTAGATTGTAATTCTTTGAGTGTTTCCATGGAGATGTGACCCACACAACGGTGGGTGGGTGATGACTCTGAACAGTTAATTTCCATGGAGGTGTGGCCCCACCCACTCAGCGTGGGCCTTGATGAGTTTACTAGAGCACTATATAAGCTCAGACAGACAGAAGGAGTGAGCTTGCTACAGCCAGGAAGGACACTTTGGAGAACACACAGGAGCTGAGAGAGGAGCTGCAGTTTACAGAGCAAAATTTTGGAGACGGTCTTTGAAAGCAGACTTTTGCTCCTGAGAAGCTAAGAGAGGACAAACGCCCCAAGAGCAACTAGGAGTGACATTTTTGAGGAGCTGCAGCCTAGAGAGGAATGTCTTGGCAGAAAGCCATTTTGAAACCAGAACTCTGGAGCAGACACCAGCCACATGCCTTCCCAGCTAGAAATGTTTTCCGGACACCATCGGCCACCCTCCAGTGAAGGTACCTGATTGCTGATGACTGACCTGGACACTTTATGGCCTTAAGACTGTAACTTTAAACCAAATAAACCCCCTCTATAAAAGCCGATCCATTTCTGGTGTTCTGCGAAAAGGCATTAGCAAACCGGAACACTCGGTAATGACTTCACTCGCTGTGTTTCACGTGCTCCACACAACACCTGCCCAAAGCCTCAGCACCTCCTCCAGCACCACGCAGTGCTCGCTCACCTACCGTTCCTCCACCCAGAAGTCTCTTTCTGGACCTATTCTCTTATCTTCTGTTTTATTATTTTTTTAAAATCAATTTTATTGAACTGTGATTTACATTCAATAGAATGTCCCCCACTTTAAGTGTACAGTTTGACTGCTGACAGATGCACATGCCTGTGAAATCATTACCAAAATGAGGATACACATCTTTTCCATAATGCCAAGAGGTGCCTCACACCATTCTCCAATACCAACCACGGCGCCAGACACCCTCTCATATGCTTTGTCGCTGTAGGTTAATTTTGCCTTTTCTGGAATTTCACATAAATGAAATGATATAGTATGTACTCTCAGGTCTGCTTCTTGTGCTCAGGTAATGCCTTTAAGATTCATCCATGGCTCTCAGTGTAAATATCTGCACTAGATACAGGGCTACTCAGACTTTCTATTTCTTTTTGTGAATAGTCTTCTTATATCTGTCTTTCAAAAAATTTGTCCATTTCCTCTGAATGAGTGCAGGACTGGCAAACTATGGCCTATGAGTCCAATCTGAGCCAGTCTGATTTTGTAAATAAAGCTGTTGTAAAGCAGCCATGCCCAATCACTTGTGTGTCACCTACAGCCGCTTTCAAGCTAAGTGGAAGAGTGGAGGGGCTGCAACAGTGATTGTGTAGCCCACCGGGTCTGAAAGAGTTATGTCTGGCCATGTAATGAGTGGGTTCGCTAACTCCTAGTCTAAGTGGTCAAATACTGTGGCATAAAGTTTTGATAATATTCCTTTATTATTATTCTCAATTCCAGTGGGATCTGTAGTGATGTAACCGCTTTCATTCCTAACATTGGTAGTTTTTCTTGATCAGTACAGCTAGAAGTTTATCACTTTTATTGATCTTTTCTAACAAGTTATTTTTTACAAAAATCCTTTTTATTGTAGTAACATACACACAACTGAAAATTTCCCACTTTAAGCACTTTCAAGTATACTACTCAGTTGTGTGAGGAACCAAGGCCCCACCCCCTCAGCAGGGTTCAAAGCCTTAGTTGTGAGACTACTATAAGCAAACCTGGGCATTAAAAAGAAATCACCCCTGGAATTTCCCTAAGGCAGCAGAAGAATTGTCCAGGTCACAGCTCTAAGTAAAATAAATCCAATAATTGGGAACAATTTTTAAAAGGGCATGGAAACCGTTAAATACCACTACTCTGATTTAAAACTTTTAAAGCCAGGTTCAGCAAGCCAAGCCTTTTTCTTTCTGTTTCACCTATCCCTATCCCCAAACTCTAAGTACCTAAGGCAGCTATGAGGAAAGTCTGGGTGAAGAAAAACGGGGAGGTATAGTTTAATTTTTTTTTTTTTTTGTAATTGAGATTGGAGATTAAAAATGGTAAGCATAGAAAATAAAATGCCACATTGCAAACCACTAATTGGGAATCCCGCCTCTGGTATAGTGTGAGTGGATCTTGCTAATGCTTTTTGTAGTATCTCCCTAGGAAAATCAAGCCAGCCTACATCTGCCTTCTCCTGGGGAGGCCAACAATGGACTTGTACTTTCTTCCCTGAGGCTGTGTGCATAGCCTGACCATCTACCTCAGTCTCATGGCAAGAGGTTTGGCTAAGCGGCAAGGTCCAGCAAGTGTAACTCTATCTCACTACACTGATAAAGTCATGTTAACCAGTAACTCTTTTAAACTTAGGTGTTTTATGATTGGGTAAAATAAAACTACACCTTCTGCTGTAGTTGATAAGGTGCAATGTTTCCCCATGCCACAAATGCCAAAGCAACTAATGGCTTTTTTGGGGTTGTTGGAGTATTAAGGACCTTTTGTTCCTCCCTTAGCCCAAATTGTTAAAACTTTTGTATGTCTTCATTAGGAAAGGAACATCTCCCAATAGGCTGCATATAAAAAGGGAAAAAGGGCAATAGCACAGGCACAAGCACAGGGGGCCACAGATCCAGACCTGCCCTGTGAGTTGGATGTGGCCAGCACTGACAGTGCCTTTGGGTGGAGTCTGTGGCAAAGGCACCATTCTAAACTAATGCCTCTTAGCTTTGGTCACCATTATGGAAAGGGGAAGAACTGAGATACAGCCCCTTAATAAAAGCAATTGTAGATAAGATTAAAAAGTGGAGGGGAGAAGAAGATGGCAGCATAGAGAGGAGTGGAAACTAGTCAGTCCCCTGGAAAAAACTAATAAACAACCAGGAACAAATAGTAAATAATCTGGAATAACTTCAGGGGGACAAACGTGACCATCCACTCATCATACACCAATCTGAATTGGGAGGAATGCCCGAGATCGCAGCATAAAATCTGTAAGTAAAAACTAAGGATCCAAGCCAGGAGCCTCCTACCCCCATGGCCCGAGCTGCAAAGCCTCACAGCACTAGAGAGCAGCACTCTCT
The DNA here is from genome assembly GCF_015220235.1 of Choloepus didactylus. NCBI lineage: Eukaryota > Metazoa > Chordata > Mammalia > Pilosa > Megalonychidae > Choloepus > Choloepus didactylus. The sequence goes on from NC_051318.1 coordinate 1,331,920, forward strand.
GAGCAAGTGAATACAGCTCAGCTGAGCTCCAACTGGGGTTTTAATTAGCAAGCTACAAATCCCCAACAAGCAGACAGAGACTTGTGCTGACGACTGACCTTGGAGAGCTGGAGGACCTCTCTGGGAGGGAGGGGAAGCCCAGAGGACTGGGTGCCATCTCTGGCCAATGGGTTAAACTGAGGGGGGCTACAGACTGACCCTGAAGGGGGTCTTTCTGTCCCTTTTTCAGCTCAGTGGAGAAAGCCTCAGCCATTTTCAATTCCCAGAGCTCAGACCCAGACAATGGTGGAGATAGCAGAGTCAGAGACAGTTCAAATGCAAATGACTTCTCCCTAAGGGGGGTTTCTTCCCTAAGAGGAAAGAGGTGGTGCCAAGCTCTACTACCTGCCTTCCATTCAGAACCAGACCCCAGAGCCTGGGGGAAAACAGCCACAGGCCACACCTCCTTACACCAGTCTGGAGTTACAGGCTGACTGGCGCCACATGCTGGGCAGAAAAGCACAGTGACCTGAGGCCTCACAGGGTGTATCAATCTTCTAAGACACCCTCAAGGAAACAGGATACTATTATCTCCTTCCAAGACCTGAACCCGTTCTGCTCTGGGAAAACCTGATTGGGGTAACCAACAAGGCCAGATGCCCAGACAACAGAAAAACATAACTTACACTAGGAGAGGCGAAGTTATGGCCCACTCAAAGGAACAAACTTACACTTCAACTGAGATACAGGAATTGAAACAACTAGTGCTGGATCAATTCAGAAAGTTTAGGGAAGATATGGCAAAAGAGATGAAGCGTATAATGAAAACACTGGGCATATATGAGGTAGAAATCAAAAATTTGAAAAACAACTGACATCTATGGAAATGAAAGGCACAACACACAAGACGAAGGACACAAAGGAGACATACAACAGCAGATCTCCAGAGGCAGAGGAAAGCACTCAGGAACTGGAGAACAAGGCACCTGAAAGTGTGCACACAAAAGAAAAGATAGAGAAAAGAATGGAAAAATATGAGCAATGTCTCTGGGAACTTAAGGACAAAACGAAATGCAGGAATGTACATGTCATTGGTGTCCCAGAAGGAGAAGAGAAGGGAAAAGGGGCAGAAGCAATAACAGAAAAAATAATCAATGAAAATTTCCCATCTCTTATGAAAGACATAAAATTATGGAAGTGCAAGAAGTGCAGCATACCCCAAACAGAATAGATCTGAATAGGCCTACACCAAGGCACTTAATAATCAGATTATCAAACATAAAAGATAAAGAGAAAATCCTGAGAGCAGCAAGGGAAAGATGATCCATCACATACAAAGGAAGCTTGATAAGACTATGTGTGGATTTCTCAGTAGAAACTATGGAGGCAAGAAGGAAGTGGGGGTGATATATTTAATATACTAAAAGAGAAAAACACCAACCAAGAATCCTGTATCCAGCAAAGCTGTCCTTCAATATGAGGGAGAGCTCAAAATATTTTCTGACAGACAATGAGAGACTTTGTGAACAAGACACCTGCCCTACAGGAAATACTAAAGGGAGCACTATAGGATGATAGAAGACAGGAGTGTGTGGTTTGGAACATGATTTGGGGAGATGGTAGCACAACATGTAAGTACCACTGACTGAACAAAGGTAACTATGAATACGGTTGAGAGAGGAAGGTGGGGGAAACATGTGAGACACCACAAGAAAGGAGGAGGAAAGATAACAACTGGGACTGTGTAACTTGGTGGAAATCTAGAGTATTCAACAATTGTGATAAAATGTAACAAATATGTTCTTTTACGAGGGATAACAAGCAAATGTCAACCTTTCAAGGGGTTAAAAATGGGGAGCATTGGGGGAGGGATGCAATCAGCATAAACTAGAGACTGTAACTAATAGAATCATTGTATTATGCTTCCTTTAATGTAACAAAGGTATATACAAGGTGAATGCGATAAGAGGGGGGGATAGGGGAGGCATGTTAGACACTTGACATTGGTGGTATTGTCTGATTCTTTATTCTACTTTGATTAAGGTTATTTTTCCTTTTGCTGCTTCCTAGCTGTCATTTTTTTCCTCTTTCTTTTGCCTCTCTACCTTCTTTGACTCTCCCTCCTGCCTTGTGGAAGAAATGTAGATGCCCTTATATAGATAGTGGTGAAGGTGGTGAACACATAAATGTATGACCATGCAGAAAAACATCAATTATTTACTTGGGATGGAATGTATGGTGAGTGAACAAAACCAAATTAAAAAAAAAATGGGTTGATGACAAAACCTTGAGGGCAATATACTGAGTGAAATAAGCCAGACACATTAGGACAACTATTGCAGGGTCTCACTGATAGGAACTAATTATAATATGTAAACTCATTGACATGAAATATAAGGTACCAAGATATAGGACGAGGCTTAAGAATGGGGAGTGGTTGCTTAGTATGAGCAGAATGTTCAATTAGGATGAACTTAAATGTTTGGAAATGAACAGGGGGTGTTGGTAGCAAGATGTGAGAATAACTAACAGCACTGAATGGTGTGTGAATGAGGTGGAAAGGGGAAGCTCAGAGTCATGTATGTCACCAGAAGGAAAGTTGGAGGTCAAAAGATGGGAATGTATAAAACTGAATCCTGTGGTGGGCAATGTCCATGATCAACTGTACAAATACTAGGAAATCGCTTCCATGAACCAGAACAAATGTATGACAATACAATTAGAAGTTAATATTAGAGGGGCATATAGGGAAGAACTATATACCTATTACAAACTATATACTACAGTTAGTAGTATTTCAACATTTTTTCATAAATAGTAACAAATGTACTATACCAACACCACGAGTCAACAATTAAGGGGGGGTGGTTAGGGATAGGGGAGGATTAGAGTTTCCTTTTCTTTTTTTCTTTTTTCATCTTTCACTTTATTTCTTGTCTGGAGTAATGAAAAGTTTCTAAAAATTGAACAAAAATTAAGTGTGATGGATGCACAGCTGTATGAGGGTACCCAGGGGCAAGTGATTGTACACTTTGGATTTTTGGATAATTGTATGTTTATTTGTATTTTGAAGCCTAGACAATAAAATTTACTTAGAATAATGCTACTTCCGTTGTTCTTGAACTTCATATTATGGAAAATTTCAACACTCATCATCTCACAGATAGTCTCACTTTTCCTATGTCCCTGCAGACTTCTCCGTACCCACAGATCATTTTGCATCAAATCCCTAACTTTATTAAATCCATAACTTTGAGTAATGTTGTTTAATCAAAAACGTTTTGTCTTTTAGTATTTCAAAATGTATTTCTCAATAATAATGATTCCTCTGAACATAATAATGCTACCACTATCACATCTTCAAAATTAACAATAATGCCTTAATATTTAACATTTGGTCACTGTTCAAATTTAGCTCATTCTCTCATATATTTTAAAAATTACTTGTTTGAACCAGTATTTAAATAAAGCCCAGACTTGTTTCCTAAATTTCTGTTGATCTATAGTCTCCTCTTCCTCCTCCTCCTCTATTTTCTTGCTCCCTCTTGCTCTAGCTCTGGATCTCACTATATTTGCCCTTTCAATTTATTTGTTGAAGGAACTGGTTCATCTGCCTTAAAGTTTCCCAAAGTCTGGGTTTTGCTGATGTTGTCCTCATGGCTTGGTGTAACATGTTCCTCTGCCTCCCGTATCCCCTGTAAACTGGTAGTTAGTGGCTTCCACCAATTCATGTTTGGTTTTTTTGACAAGCCTTCCTCATAGGTTAGTGGGCAAATAATGTTGTAATGTTAGCACCATTATAAATTATAAATGGTTATAAATCATTCCCTAGATCTAGTATTTCACTAGGAATTACAAAATATTGATATTGATATTCTAATTCTATTATTTCCTTCATATAGTTAGCTGGAATACTTCCATAAACAGCAACTTCCCTCCGTCATCTATTTTCAGGTACAGTTCTACTTGGCACAGCAAGATGAATGCTTGATCCTTCACTCCACCAGTTTCCAAAATAATGGGTCACCTATCATCCTCCAAGGGTGACCAATGAGGATTTTTTAAATATTACTATGAATTCTTGAAATGTTTAATCTATTGTAGTCTTTATTCCTATTGATACTTCCTGTCTCATCTTTAGCAACTTCGGACTTTTAAATATATTCTTAATTTTTATTATAATTTATAAATACAACAACAATACCCGTAAATATGTGTCTTTGGGAAAGGTATGCTTTGTTTCCGTAGTGTTTGGATCCTGGTTCTTTGATGGTGAGGGGTGGGCCTGAAGATAAAGGAAGGACTCCGATTCGCTGCTCTTATCCTCTGAAGTCCTCCCCAGTACCTCAGGGTGTGGCCTTTTTGAGATAGGGCATTGCTGATGGAATTGGGCAGGTTACAAGGAGGCCGAGCTGCAGAGGGGTGGCCCTAATCCACTGTGGCTGGTGTCCTCACGAGAAGGGGTAGTTGGACACAGACCTCGGGGGGAACGCCGTGGCTGCTGGCAAGGCCTGGCCGGAAGCCAGCAGAGAAGCGTGGAACAGTGTCTTCCTGCAGATGTCGGGGGAGCGTGGCTCTGCTGGCACTGGACTTCGGACTGCAGCCCCTAGAACTGAGAGGATTCCTGGTGGTTTAAGCCACCCCATTTGTGGTACGTTGTCATAGCAGCCCCCAGGAGCTGAGACAACTGCCTTACGATCTTCCTCAAAGGTAATGAGTTACACTAGGTATTTTGTTAAAGGTAATGGTTTGTTCCAGGTGTTACGTTAAAAGTAATGGGTTGTTCTAGGCATTAGTTAAAACTCAAAAGCAGCCGGCTGAGGATTGAACCCTCTCACTGACTCAAGGGCAGTCTATGCATTTTGGAGATGGTGGACATCCCAGTGGGCAGGGAACCCTTAGCCACTGGCTCACCATCTCAGATTCCTGCAAAGCCACCACATAAACATTAAATCTGTAAGAAAAAAGCAATGCTTTCTTTCTGTGTAGAAATTTGGAGTTGAGGCTGTTTGGATACAAAGTTGTCACTGCATGGATATGATCCCAAGGGGAAGCAACAGGCAGGAAGGAGCAAGATTTTTCTCAAAAGTCACCTTCAGTCTCAACCAAATTGAGTGTCTGGACTACTGTGCCAGAGTGTAAGCAACGCAGGTGGGTCGACTGAGGTAATTGTAACCAAGAAAACTTGAAGGGGGTCTCTTGTACCCACTTTGCTTTTACAAGGAGTTCTACCTCTCACAGTATATAAAAATTCTCTCTAAATGGATCAAATACAAAAAAATAAGACTAAAACTCCTAGAAAAAAACATAGGGGAAATCATGACCTTAGATTTGGTAGCAATTTCTTAAATATGGCACCAAAAGCATGAGCAACAAAAGGAAAACTACATAAAATAGGCTTCATCAAAATTAAAAACATTTGTATGCCAAAAGACATTATCAAGAAAGTGAAAAGAACCTACAGAATGGGAGAAATAATTAACTAAAGTTATAGCTGGTAAGAGTTTAGTATCCAGATTATACAAAGAAACCCTACAACTCAACAACCAAAAGAAAAAAAAAATGGGCAAAGGACTTGAATAGAAATTTCTCCAAATAAAATATTAAAAATGGCCAATAAGCCCATGAGAAGATTCTCAACATCATTGGTCATCAGGCAAAGGCAAATCAAAACCACAATGAAATGCTGCTTCACACCCACTAGAATGGCTATTATTAAAAAAACAAGAATTGGCAAAGATGTGGAGAAATTAGAACCCTTATACATTTCTGGTGGTATTGTGAAATGGTGCAGTCACTGTGGAAAACAGTATAGCAGTTCATCAGAAAGTTGAACGTAGAATTACCATAAGACCTGAAAATCCTACCTGGGGTGTACACTCAAAAGAACTGAATGTGGAACTAGAGCAGTTACTGCTACACCAAAGTTCATAGCAGCATTGTTCACAATTGCCAAAAAGTGGAAGCAACCCAAGCGTCCATCAACAGATGGATAAACAAAATGTACTATATACACACAATGGAATATCATTCAACCATACTGTGCCAATCCAGATTAGCCCCAAGACCAAAGAACGCACCTGGCACGGAGTTACCCGTGCGATTGAAATTAGCAACTTACAAAACCGGAGATGGTTTTTCCTGATGGTGGGTCGGGAGAGTGAAGTCAGCATTCTGCCATTCCGCAGAGAGGCGTGCCAAGGCAGGGGGGACTTGGAAAGGTTTGTGGCAATGGAGTTTCTCGTGAGATTTGGTTACAGGGTCTCCCAAGATTTGTTTACTACCAGTGATTAGGGGAGGGGTGTTCTAATGCTTCCCCCCAGGGAGTGGGGCCCTGGGCCCTCAGCACCCCCACACACAGCAGACTGCGGTGACCGTAGGACAAGCGTGCAGGATAAGACAGCAGAACACTAGGAGTCTTCACACGGAGATCCAGATTTTTCCATGTGTTGGGTTCTGCCAGGTCAGCTGGGGGCTCCACGCAGGCCAGTTAGCAGGGGTCACAGCCCAAGGAAGGCCGGTTGCGCCTGAAGATGGCACATCCGTGCAAACCTAATACTGGCTTCCACTGTGGGCCTGCGTTCCTGAAGCCCACTGCAGGAAGGTGTTTGCTAGGGTGCTAAGAGCAAAAAGAAAGATGTTTATGGGGAACAATGATGGATAATTACATGCTAGAGTCCTGCTGGTTGACAAAAAGGTACCAGGCAGAGAACGTCATGGGGCAGTTGTAAATATCAGGTATTCTTCCTCTGCAAATCTTGAGAGTTTTCTACCATTACATCACTTGTTCATCTGGACATCAGAAGGGTCCACGTAGTTGTGCATAAAGTTCCCGCTGGAACAGGAGGCCCCAGATGGGTGATAACGATTTTAACAGACATTTAGGTCTTACTACAATATTTTAGTTAACTCTTATTCCCCAGGGACTTAGGATTCCTAGCCAACGTGGCTGCACAGGCCAGCACCAAGGCCCAAGGACCTCATTTTCCCCGTTTTGAATGGTCTGAGACAGGCAACAAGTTACTACCATTGCCCCTCTGGGGCTGTGAAGCGGCGGCCCTGTAACTTGGATTCTCAAGCTGGGATGGGTCCCACCGTTAGCATTTCAACAGTGGCAGGTGCAGCCGCCCGCAGCTTTGTATTTAAGCAGGTTGAGGCCTGATAGAGCCTTTTAGTCTACTGTAGAGGTTTCATAGTGCATGGCCCATGCTTGGATCGTCCGTCCAGCGAAAGGGGTCCTCCCGTCACTGTTTGTGCAGGTCAGGGCACACACCCTCTCCAGACAGCCGACGGTGGCCCCGCTGGCTCGCCTTCCCCACCGGGAAAGCTAACGGGAGTCCTGTCGCCGTGTCCACGGCAGCACAAGCTTACCTCGAAAGTGGGAGGGGCCGACGGAGCCCACGTGTCCCATCTGGTGCGGTGGCCCGTGGTCAACGCAGGGAGCACAAAGGTCACTCTCTATTGGTGTCCGCCAGCTGCGGGCAACAGTTACCTTTCCTCGGCGGGCGTCCCCGATTTTTTCCACAATTCTTGTCCCCAGAGGGCACAACCTGTGCTTGTCCATTGTTCTTGCTTCCTGGTTGCCATCCAGGTCATAAGGCCTTTGTAAACAGTCCAGTGTTGGTACAGACGGTTAGCACGTGTCTGGTTCATGCACTGTTAGCATCCACACTGCTTTTTCTTTAGCCAGTTGCCTGCTTTGCATAGCACCCATCTCCCACCATATAGTGCCAGTACTGGGTTGCACTGCCACAGCTGTCCATGTGGGAGGCCACCTGCTAGTGGACCCATCATTGTACAAAGGGCATTTCAACAGCTACCTCAGGTGCAGCAGCTTCAGCTGCTGAATCCTCTATATAGGACACTGGTTTGCACTTAGAGGGCTGGTACTGGAAATGCTGCACTGTGGCAGGTAGGCTCTGTACCTGGCCATGTGCTCAGCTGGGCACTGGCAGAGCGTGGCTTAGAAGCTGTGTCGGTGTCCACCCCTGAATAGGGATGGCCGTTTTCAAGGTGACGGCATCTCTGCGTCAGTCCCCCCACTTGCAATAAGGCATTATATGCAGCACACAGTTGCTTTTTTTTTTTTTTTTAATTTTTAAACAGATTTAAAAGTATTTAAGAGATAAAAAGTTTTAATAATACTGATAAAAATTAATTTCAATAACAAGGATTAATGACAAATTAAAAATGGTAGTATTATTATAGGAAATCAAATTGTATCATGAACAGAACATATAAAAGTAGCTCGATCAGTACTCAAAAAGTAGCTTGAAAAGTACTTGATCAGTACATCACCACTGACGGTCTGGCAATCCCACATCAGCAGCAGGCAGCTGTGGTTGTTTCACTGCCCGCCATCCGGAGTGTGGGATGTTTGAACAATTAGTGCAAAGATCACTGACAGGACACACAAATAATCTATGTGAGACAAAGTTTGTGTTCAAGCTTGAGCTGTTTTGCATGAAAATTATTTCTCCTTAGGGGAAAAAAAATCTGTGACAAGAATTGGCATGTCCCAGAAGCAGGCTGATAAAATATGTAAATACCTACGTACATAAAGGCTCTTGGAGAGCATTTTTGCTTAGTACTTCATAGACCAATGTCATTTTCACCTGGAAAATATTTAACGGCAGACTCAAAAATGAATTATTTCAACATTAATGGTAATTTTTACCCTCCGAGGCTAGTTTGGAGTATGAGACATATTGCCAAGGTCACACTGTATAATCCATGACAACAAGAAGGCAAATTACACCAATGAATAAGGAAACTGAGGGAAAAACAAGTTATTTGTCATCATTTTGAAAACCTAGAGTCACCTACTGTGCTATCCAATACAGTAGCCATATGTGACAACCTAAATTTAAATTAATCAATAATAAAGCTGAAAATCTGGCTCCTCAGAGACACAAGCCATATTCAAATGCTCATGAGGCACATGTGCCAGGGGCCATCACACGGCAGCAGATACAGAATTTATCACTGTCACGTCTGCTAGACAGCACTGAAGACAAAGCATCCAATTGGTGGTGTGTGCACCAAATATGAACAGTTATTTATTGAGCTACTGGTTTAAAGACCCTGTCCCCTCCTTATATCAACGATGAATTTTCATCAAATAAAAAAATCTAAGTTTCTTCAAGCTATATTAAATTTATCTGAAGACACTTTGTTTAGTTTCATCTGTAAGAAGCCATGCAATGAACAACAGGAAAAGTTTTTGTCTCCAAAGAATGGATCAATTTCTTTTTATCAAATGAGATTATTTATCCAGATTTCCTTCTTTGCCATGGCTACAAAAAAACTGAAAACTAATTTACTGCTTAACTGGTGTAACTATTATAACCCAGGTTTTGAATAAACGTACTTTCCTCCTTTCCTCTCCCCGTCCATATAATTTTTCACTCTATCCTTTGTATTTTAATGCAACCTTAGTATTTTATCATAAGCAAACTGAAATTCGTTCTGAGATGGGTGGAACATTATTGAATTATAAATAAATAGAACTTTACTGCCCTCTTTTGTTACAAGAATAAAATACAGCAAAAGTTCCAAGCAAGACATTATGACCAAGTACAGTTTCTTCTAATAAACAAAAGATATCTATAACATTCTTTACATCAACATATTATACACATTGATGTCAAAATTCATTTATAAAATCTGTTAATCATTCTTGATAAGACTCTAAGAGATAAAAGAAAATTTAAACATGAAAACCACCAAAACTTACTAGTGAAACATCATATTAATTGGTGAAGTACTGATATTTCCATAAAACCAGAATAAGGTAAGCATGTACCATATCACCACCAACAATCAAGTTTTGTATAGAGTAGCTAATTCAATAAAATTTTAATGATTAGATCAAAATACTGACAGATGTGGTGTTTTATTTTCCCAGCTGCTGAAACAAATAGCCCACGATGGGTTGGCTTACAAACAGGAAAGCACTGGCTCGAGGTGATGGGGGCTGGAAGGTTGGCTTCCCCCAGGGTCGGCGCGATCCCAGGACCCTTGCTCTCCTGTCTCAGGTGACGTCCCTCCCTCTTCTCCCGGGTTCTACTGACTTCCCGCCCACCCCGGCTTTCTCCCTGTAAGGCCGTCAGCGTAGGAGTAAGAAGCACCCTGATTCAGCCGGCCACACCTTAACCAAAAAGGGCCTGTCCACAAGGCGTGTGCACCCACAGGAACGGGACTGAGATTAGGAACACGCATTTTCTAGGGCACATAACTGAATGTGCCACATGTACTTAGTTATCTTCATTTTCAGGTTACACCTAGAAAATCCACATAGCCGTAATATAGACAATTAAAATTAGTAAGCGCTTATTAAGGTGAATAGATATGACATACATGAAGAACTGACTTCTTCTCTATACCAATAATAACTAATCATCATAATTATAAATGAGAACAAATCCTATTCTAATAACTACAATACTGTCTTTCCAAAATTTTATTTTGTATTTATTTATAGAAAACAGAACACATTTCTCATTCATTTAGCCAATTAATCCGAAGAAAATGAAATACTACGATTACAAGTATGTTAATAAAAGAAACTCTTTTAGGGTATACAAAAATGATATTTTTAGCAACTTTTAAAAGACTCTGGAATAAAACAAAAGTAAACAAAACATTTCAGAAATGACAACATCAGTTCACCTATCTTGCATTCCTTCAAAGAGACAGTGGCACTTCTCATTCAAATCAATTACTGTATTAGCTAAACTTCATAAAGTCCATGTGGACATGTTTTGATGAAAGCTATAAATGCAACAATAGGGCAAACCCGTGTTGGCACCAGGTAAACACCACCTTTAAAAGGCCCTACGTTAACAAAGCACAGTCACCGTCCACGGACTGCTACGTTTCGAACGCCCTGCCCGCCCTCTCGTGTCTGACTTTCACAGCATCTGGGCAGGTGGAGAGGCTGGGACCCCGTTTCACTGAAGAGAAGATTAAGGCGCAGCGGAGCGATTCACTCAAGACCACAGAGTGTGATCAGAGGCACAAGCACGTTTACACATGGCCTCAGAACACAGGGCAGGGGTTCCTGCTGGCGGATTTTTACCTTCCTGACTGCATTTAGATCTGATCCAGGCATTAAAACCAGTGTGAGCTCCTTGAAGTCCGGGAAACAGACTCCAGCCGTAAGTGATGAGGAAAGGCAACTCGAGACCGATCAAATGTTACAGTAAATTTACAGTAAAAACTGAATAGAGGGGGAGGGTGATGCTAGGAAAGCGGAAAATGATTCGAAAGATCATAATACGGCAAGGTTCTACCAAAACCCAGAATAAACTAGAATAAAGAAAAAATGATATTCATTGGAAAGCCAATATTCAGACCAACGGAGGAAAAAAACATGTAGAACTAGACAGGAAATTATTCACCTCGATATCTCCAAGTGTTTGGCAACCATCTGCAAATACACAAATAATTCTCCTGATACTTCCTTGAGGTAGACAAATATTAGGAATGAACTGAGTTCATGTTAAAAAAAATTAAGAAAGAAACTTGGAGAAGATGCTCTATTTTTACTGCCACCTATGAAAACATTTGGGTTACCTGGAAGAATCGCTTTCATAAAGTGCTCAGATGCCATTTTATTCTTACATTTAAAGGTTAATAGTAAGTATCTTTTGCTACAGGACCAAAGCCAAGTTAGGGTTTTATTTAAAAACCTACCCAAGTTCACAGGAGGTTTGAAATGTTTTATAATGTCTCCAGCAGGACCACATTTTCCCTCCCCATTCCCTGAAGCTCCTCCCCAGCTGTTCAAGTCCTGGCTCAAATCTACTCCCCGCAATGTCCTCCCGGACCCCCCGTCTGATGCAGCGCGCTCCCTCCTCTCGCCAGAAGCTGGAAGCCCGCCCGCCATCGCCGTGTTGGCACGCTGGCACGCATGTCTCCCTGGCGGACTACAAGCAGAGCAAGCCTGCCTTCACTTTATAATCTCCAGGACCTGGCACTTAGTGGGCACACAGGTTAATAAATAGCACACCTGACTCAATCTCTCAAGCAGCTTATTTTATCTAAGGTGAAAACACTTTGAAGTTTCCAGTTCTTCACATGAAATTCAACAAAATATCCTCTAACATATTTCTCTTCCCATTTTCCCCAAGAAGAATGACTCTTCCAGAGCAATTAACTAGGTAAGTCCCTCTTTCCAATGTTTTTCAAAATTATATTTATTTAATTAAAATATCCTTATGCAGTTTACAAGTAAAATGAAATCCCAAGAAAGGCAACCAAACATGATTCTTAATGATAAAAAAACAAATCCTTCTGGTACCAGATCAGGTGAAGATCAAAAAACATATTCTTGTACCTGAACATCAGTTTAAGAACTTAACAATGAATCTGAGACTGAAGTTCCACGAAAGATCTCCAGGAAAAGAAGCTCATGAATCCAGTGAAGGAAGATAGCTATTCAAAGGCACGTACTTCTGTACCTGTTTTGCTCCAATTTCTGCCACGTAGATGGCTCCAGTCGTCCTGTCCACATCCAAGAGATGAGGCGAGACCTGGTCTGCGAGCTGGAGCACGCTGAGCACGGAGCAGTCGCCGATGAGCCCCACTGGGGGCGCGGCCAGGAACAAGAGCCTGCTGAGATTCAGCTGGGCCGAAACCAAGTACTTCCCGTCGGGAGTGAATCTGCAAAGACAGACATTTTGTAGGACAAACTTAGGTTAAATAAATGCTTATTTTTGAAACAATGGTCAGCAACTAACACATGCTGACTGGTTTGTTTAAGTAGAGTTTTACTTCATCTAATTCTGTCTGTGAAGAAGCAAGAGATTTATGATGACAGACACAGACCAAGTTTAGCTTAAGTTTTTAAAAATATCAGGGTACTACACAAAATGAAACTAATGCGGAATCAGTGGTAGGTTCAGTCTGATTCTTCAGAACTCAGACTTTGATTTTTAGTCTATATTAAAAAAAATTAGCAAATATACCTCAGCAAAGGCTCTAGGAGAGCTCTCTTTATGTCAGCTCTAATAACTAGAGCGTACCCTGACACCCCCATACCCCGATGTGTGGAGCCCAGCCCCATAACTTGCCATGTGGGGCCCACCCTGATACCTCGATACGTGGACCCCACAGTACACCGGGCATTAAACTGCTTTCATTTTGCATAGGACTTGAAATACCAGTGTATGTTCTCTGAGTACTCGTTTCCTGCCCATTCTCCTTTTTTTCCCTGCTTAAAACTAACAATAAATAGGTTCAACTTGCAGTTAGCTATTCAGAGGAACTAAGTAATGTCAGCCAAATAAAATAAGCATTTAAAAATAAAAAGAAACAATTACCGGACTGAAGAAGGTCCCTCTTCTGTGAAACAATCAGTCCAGGCTCCTAACCATTCCCCAGTGTCTTTATTGAACACTTGGATTCTTTTATTTCCTCGGTCAGCAACCCACACCTGAGAAATGAAAAAAAAAGTCCTTTGGAAAAGATCCATGTCGAATGCGAAGAAAGAGAAAAGGGGGTGAGGAGAGAATGGGTGTTTGCTCTCACTAGTTTCAATATGAGAAGCCCCCAGGCAAGAAGGGATGGAAGCTGTTTTCACCCGTTTTCAGATGAGGTTCAGAAAGGTTACAGAACTCATTTGAAGGGAGCTTACAGGAGGTGAAAGAGCCACAGTCCAAATGGCCACCCGTCTCCACCCAAAGCCCACCACGCTCCTTCCAGTGAACGTGAGAACCTGAAAAACTGGAGGCCTCCACCGTAATGCAGAGGATTGGTGGATACTGAAAAGTGACAGCTGTCATCCATCCCTCTAACAAACGTCCACTCACTGAGCACTGCCCGTCTGCTACCTCCCGGGCCCGGAACAAGACAACGAAAGAACCGTGGCCTTGCTCCTCCAGAGCTCGGGCGTGCCCGTGGCAGTGTTGTGAAACTGGCCCCCGCGGTCACCACGTGCCCGAGGGCTGGCCGCTCGCGGAGGATGCTCCGGAGAGCACCTAGCTAGCATCCAGGCTTCTGGAGCTACAATGAGTCCTAAGGAACTGCTCTAGAGCAGGAAGGCCAATTCTCTCTAGATGGCATTTCAGGTCTTTGAAGCCGGAAGCCAGGACAAACGGGAAGAGAGATGGTTTTTAACAGCAGGTAGTGAGGGTTATTTGAGAACAAGAGAAGTACACAGGAACAGGCTGGGTGGGTGCCTGCCTTCTTCTATCTCCCACTTCAGGTCCTCGGGATTTCCTGGGCTGGATTTGTGGATTCAGGGACTATTTCTGCAGAGTTACCTTAACTATTCCTTTGTCAGTGGAGAAGTAGGATACCACTAAATTCACCTCCAGTCAGAAACAAGACTCATCACACCATTTTAGAAAGGTTGCTGACTCTTAGGTAAGGTGATTTCTCAAGGTTGTTCCCTGATCAATGATTCTTAAACAAGGATGGGTCTGTTGAAGGATTTTGAGAATGCGGTCTCAGACAAATGACCAAGAAGGAAACACAGCTGAGGCCCTAGGACGGAACGGCACTTTAGATTGTTAGCATTATCTTTCCTACTCGACAAACCTTGATCATGGGAACTCTTGTTTAAGAAACATCTTTATTCCGGAACTAATTAATTTTTCACATAGGTTTGCGGTGATGATTAAATGAGTTAATCGTATTTGATGCTCAGAACAGCTTCTTTCACAGTCAGTATTCCATATTGTTACAGTAAAACACAAAAACACCACATAAAGCCCCTATTGTCATAATAAAAACACGAATGTGCAGAAACTAACACTCGATATTTATCATCCAGTAATGCCAACATGAAATAGCCTCTGAGGAGGACAGTAACCACTGCAGGGAATTTACCAGACCCAGGCCTACATGCTCTCCTTTTCTAGCTTCCAAACTAACCTCTCTCTCCCTGCCTCTGATCAATACACCTTTCTCTAGAATTGAAAATACAAACATCTGTAGAACTGTTTTACTAGTAGGAATGTGACTAAATTTTATCTATGTTCAGATCCATTATTTATTCCTTTTATCCTTTTATACAGGACATCTATTTTGCTCATTTCTATGTATGTGTGGAAGCCCCTCACCACAGACCCCAAACAATTACAAAGGAGTATGTGTGTGCACCTGAGCCCAGACGTACCCAGACACACACCCTCACACCTGCGCACACACTCACACATGGAGCCCAGGACACAATGACATGGAATCTTTACCCGGCCAGCTGAGTCGACTGTGACACTGTGAGGTATGTTGAACTGGGCAGGCCCCGTCCCATTTCCTCCATGCAGCCAAAGCATTGCGAAATCTATCAGGGGTAAAAGAACATATAGGATGTCTTGTGCTTATTTATACGTTATATTTTGTGATATAAGTTTCAGCAAAACTATTCAGTCATACCCCCAGTTAACTATGCTTTCCTGGCTTCATGTTTGTATACTCATTTGTCTAATTCCTATGCTCTAGCCTCCACCCCCACCCCCCCCCAAAAAATCCTGCTCTGCTTTAAGCAATTAATCTACTTCTTTAATGATGAGCTCCACGAAATTTTTCATGACTGCCTCAAAATCATTATGTTCAGCGTTCATATTATACTTTCCCTCAAAGTGGTTCCCCTTTCCAACTTATCTATAAGTGTTGTCATTTTTCTGAGCCTAAAATTTCAATCAGTTTTTACCGTCTGTCTCCTTTGTTATCCACATTTCAATGTTTCCTAAATTTGGCTGTTTCCTTCTTTCATACAATCTTTTGGAGTCTTGCTGTATCCCACCCCACCCCCCTTTAACTTAAACCTACTAAATTCAGTTACTGGGACAAACTGACTACAAAGACTCTAAATGACAGCACTCTCTCCCCAAATATTTCCTGATATAAAATTGCCTTGTAAAAGACCTCTGCTTCTATAACACTGTTTCCTTACTAACAAACATCAAGGACTCTACAGACAAAAAGCTCACTTTAAAAATCCTTACATTAGTTTTCAAGGGCGTCCCAAATCTTGTTTCCCACTATTCAGAGAGTGCATCTTCAGCTTCTTTCCTAGAAGTCATTTAATCACTACCCTAGGCCTCGTGCAGCCTTCCCTCCCCTCTCTTCTCCTCCCACCCAAATGAAGAACTACTTCCTTCGTGAAACCGTGTCCCACTTCTCCAGCCCATACCGGTTTCTCCTTTTCCTTACTCCTGTTCTCCTGTTTCACCTGCGTTAGATCTGTGCCTAAACTACTATTGGGAACAGACTGCAGGGCACTCAATAGATACCTGCTGGTTCATCAGACTGTGGGATACCTCGATTCTGGGACTCTGGGTTCCTAACTTCCCCATCCTTAACTGGATGGGGTACCCACTCATCTCTTGAGCCCAAAGTGCATTCTCACACGCCTCCAGTTCCTTTAGAGGACACTCCCAGCCTCTGGTGAAGGGTAAGCAGGCCTGTGAGCAGAACCATTTATTGTTGGCCACGCCATGCACTTGCTTTCTAGTTTTTCCTAGTAATACACTTGAGCCCTGTACAGGCAGCTTCATATACAGCACAGTTACAACTTTACACCAAGCATCAAACAGATTAAATCCAATTTATAAGAGAATATTCTTAGGACACATGCAAAATTAAGCCATGTACCTTGGGACAGTTTGAACAATCTGTTATTCAACCCTCCATCACCATCTACGATGTAAATATCTCCCGTGTCCTCTACATATAATTCTGCAGGGTTATCAAACTGCAGGGGATTCAAACCAGTGCCTTTTTTGCCGGGGGTACCCAAGACTTGAACAAGATCACCAAAGGAACTGTATTTTTTAACAGTATGACCAAAGGATCCTGTAAAACAGACATACACAGTTAGCAAATATAACTACTGGACGAACCTTAACATTTTCAAGTAAACTGAGAGTATAAATTAAATAGAATTAAAGCTCTGACTCGTACAAAAGGTTCATGAAGTTAACAAACAATGCACCATTTTCTTCTTGAATCTTATGACAGTGAATAAGCATTTCTTAAAAATGAAACTCAAGAATAACAACTCATATTTGAGAACTGTTATTTCAGACATTAATGTACAGACGTCAAATTTCAGAAGGTCAGTGAAAAAGTTCTCTATGACAGATCTTTTTAAACTACATTTTCTCCTTGTCTTAAAGCACAAGCACGAGTAAACTGCTTTCTCTGAAAACATTCATTGCTGTAAATTCAATTGTGTGTATTTTGTCTTTCAGCATAATCTACTAAAACAATTTGATGGAGGAAAGATTTCAGACATGGTGCAGTTAGTGGGATTTCAGAAACACTAACATCAGTTTCTGCAAATCTTTGCACTTTGGGCAACAAAGCAGTTCTGGTTTCTCAGCGCAATCTCTGAAAGAGAACTGGTTAAGGAAAATGTAGAGGTAAGGATCCCTTTGTTCAGTTACAGTGAGTGTCATTTTACTTGGCTTCACAGAAGTTTACAGTTACTTAACCTGAGAAGAGCAGATTAAAGATGGTTTAAAGTGGAAAAGTCCCTCGATCAAAAAGAAGATTAGAATTAGAGCCTCCTTTTTAAACTTCTTGATTCTGGGGAATGACAAAATAAACATTTCATGAATCATTAAGAGAAATTAAGATCAGACTCAGCAACTCTGATTTTAAAATGTACAAGCAGTAACAAAGTTGTGAGTTCTAGCAACATAAAGCCATGACTACGCATACCACTTCCGACATCCGTGATCCAGACAGACTGCTCGTGTAAGGTGCTGGCCGCGAACATGCCATGCGGAGTGTCCACGGTGTGATTCCAGGCCCGCAGGAAGTATCCGTCCTGCGTGAACACTAGCACCTTTGGGAGGCGATCCCCTCTCTGAAGGCACACAACAACAACTGTGTAGGTAAGATCAGTTTTTAGTGAAAGAAATCCTTACTTTGGCAGAGAGAAAACATTAAAGAGCAACTGAAAAATCTAGTAATATTTTAAAAACAACTTCAAAACCTAACAAAATTAATATCTATCACGCTCAAAACCAAAATGATTCCTCGAAAGCAACTCAAAAAACGAAGCACACAATTCGCATAATACAAACGCATGTGGTTTCCCAGTGGAGTAAAACGGGAGCTGGTCTCCTTTGCGTCTGCACCTTGGACACCGACCTGCGCCACGTACACCAGTCCGCTGAGGGGGTCGACGGCCACACAGAAGGTCGCCCCGGTAAAGTATTCCGGATACCTAGGCCAGTCCACGTCCAGCCGGTAAAGAGTGTTCTTCGTTCTCCAGGAAACATGAAGCGCAAAGTTCCTTAAAATCTTAAATAAAATCAGAAGACGGGATTCAGTTGACCTTCTAGGTTTAAAAACAAATAACAAAAAAAAGGCTGTTTAAAGCGTGCCTGGGCGATTCCGAAGAAAAGGGCTTTTACGTCTGAAGACCAAGACCCCGACGCCCGACTGCCGGGATCTGGGCGCGCGGCGCCCTCAGGCCCCCAGCCCCGGGCGTAGGTCCCCAGCCCCAGCCGGCCGCCGGCCCTCGCCGCGCGCTCACCGGAGAGCCGCAGAGCCGCGAGTGCAGGGCCAGGAGGGCCAGGAGCAGGCCGGCGCCCAGCGCGCACACCCAGGGCCGCGCCATCGGGAGCCCCGGGCCCGGCGGCGCGCGGAGGGTCGGGGCGCTGCGGGGGCCACGCCGGGGGCTCGCCGGGGGCGGGGGCTCGAGAGCCGGCACGGAGCGGGGCCGGGCCGGGAGGACACCCGGAAGGTCCGCTCGGCCCCGCTCGGGCCCGCCCCCCGACCCCGGCTTCGAGCGCCCGGAGCTATGCCTGAACCACTGCCGACTCACTCTCTAAAAATTCAGATTGAAGAACCGGAACAAGGCGCACGGAAACCCGCGCCCTGCCACGGAGGGCACTCCGCAAATGGCTGCCAGTCTCCGGGCAGGCCTCGGCCGCGCCCGATCCCCCGGCATCCAGGCATCCGCCACGGGCACCTCCTTCCCACCGCAGGACCCCTCCCCTTGGCGGCGGCCGGCGGCGCCCAGTGAGGTCACTCGCGCGCGACGGGCGCCGCGGAAGGTCCCCGGAGCCGGTGGGGGCTGCAGGGTAGGCGGGAGCGGCGCTGCGCGCGGCTGGTGTTTCGGTAGGCGGGAGCCCCCTGCCTCGCCGCGGCGCCCTCCGCCCGGTCCGCTCCCGGAAGCCGCGGCCGCCGGCAACAAAGGGCCCCGCGCGCCCGGGGCGGCGGGAGCGAGGGCCGGAGAGGGGCTGCGGCGGGCTCGGCCGAGCTGGGAAGGGGCAGGCAGCGGCGGCGCCCGGCCTCGGCCGCAGGAGTGGCGGGACCCGGCCGGCTGCGGTCCTGTTTTCTGACAGAAACTTTCCTTCCCTCAAGTCCGCGTTTCGAGCGCCTTTCGGAGTTGGCCCGCCGGCCGCCCTCCCCTCCCGAGCGCCGCGGGATGACGGCGTAGCGTCGAGGGCGAGCCAAGATGGACAAGAAGTCCTTCGAAACGGTGCTAGACGAAGTCAGGAAGGTAATGCCCTCCGGGACGAGCGTTCTCGGCTTATTCCCCTCGAGGTGCTGCGTGGAGACGGCACCGAGTTAGGGTTCGCCGATCGCGGAGTGGGTTTGAATCCCGACGGGCGGTGTGGGAGCCTAACGTGGCACTTGGCGAGACGGGCAGGTGCTGTGCTGGCGCCCGGCTTCCCGAGGACCGGTGGGCGCTGCGGAGGTCAGTCGGGCGGTCCTCGGTCCCGAAGCCGGCGCCGCGGAGCCATCAGGGTAGCTCTGCGCTTGAAATAAGTGATTTACCATTTCCGAGCCTTTTTTGTCATCTTTCAGTCTCACAAGAGTGACTGAACGCTAGAGATACGTGGCACAAAAGTTGGCAGGTGCCCTGGAGCGCGACAGTATCCCCCGCGCAAGTAAGGGGTTACCTATTAAAGACGGGACGGGCTTGCTGCACCGTTGTTATGTCAACGCAGGTGCTTTGCCTGGGCCTTCCAGGTGATTGACTGGGAATTTACATACCTGTGAGACCCTTCAGACCGGGGAGGAACCGTTACTTTATTCTCTGCTGTTAATTTATTATTATTGAAATTGTCTCCAGGCTTGCCATTTTTCTTCATTCTAGTTTTTTTTATTTTTTCATGTTCATATTAGGTTAAATTTACATATTTGATGCTATTGAATCTTCTTCCTAACTGCTGTTTATAAAAAAGTTTATGGTTTCAAGTAAACTGGTAGATTTCTACTTTTGGAAGATAACAGAGTGGCGTTTTGCATTTTCTCTCCCTTCAAGTACTGTAAAGATAACACATAGTAAATAATGAGGAGAACAGGAAATTTTCCAGAGATGAAAATGTTTATGTGGTATGGCAACTTCTGGTCTGTAATCAGAATGGCTTTTGCTGTTTACGTTAAACAAACACATCCACGTTGTTTTAGTCTGTGAAAAATGGGATGGAAACATAAGCATATGTAAATATGTGGATTACTGTCTGGTGTTTTTTTAATTTGCCACAGACTTTGTAAATGTAACTCAGTTTAAGTGTCACCAGGGACCACAGCCTGTGGGTAGTACTGGCCGCCACCCCTGGCAGACTTCAAGCAGAGGCTTATTAGACACTAGGAAAAGAGCAGGGAGGCAGTGGGACTGGGTGGGGAGGAGAAAAGAGGGCACAGAACATCGTTAAATTTCCTTTTACAAAGAAGATAACGACCCTGTGACTTACTTATGGAGCGCTTGCCCTGAGTGCCTTTTCCGAGCACTTTCTCCTCGGGTCACTTGACTTGATCCCCTAGCTACAGCACACCTCATCTGCTCAGGGTTCCCCAGCTGGCCGGGGGGCCAGTATTGAGACTGGCAGTCTGACTCCTGCTCTGCTTGGGGATACAGCTGCCTTCAGGCACTGAGGGAAGAATTGGAATGGGACATGGGGTGAGGGGATACAACCCAGGCTTTGGTCCAGAAACCTGCTCTTAACTGCGTGCAGTAATGATGATAGTCAAACTCAAGAGTACGCTGTCCAGAATGCCACCTTTACCCCCTTCTGGTTGGTTGTTAAATGATGGGTGGCCACCTAGTTATGAGTGCCCGGCCTTTCCATCGCCAGTGGCAGCAGATACCTGCTGGGAGAGTTCATGTGATTTCAGAGGCTGTATGAACTTCCAAATGGTGGATTCCATCTGAGGAAAGGAATCCGCATGTGCCGAACACCTATCATATGTCAGATCTAACACTGACTACCTTAATCTTTGGGGTGAGTGGTAGTGGTGTTCCCTTTCATGGAAGAGGTAACCCTCTTGGTAATTAAAATACTCTCCAGGGCCACACTGCCAGTTGGTGGCAGGCACAGGGACTGAACCAGGGTCTGATGGCTCCTTGGGTGCTCAGGCCTTAGAGTACTCAGATCCTCTTTCACTTGGCACATTGGAGGTGCTCAGTAAATGATGAATGAGGAATGCCTGATGTGTTTGCTTTTCTACTGAAAAGTCGTAGTTGTTGAATATGGGATATTCTGAAACATTTACTGGCATTCCATATTTAATTTCTACTGAGGTCAAATGTCACCTGTCACAGTTTTATTCTTGGTCACAGTGAGTAGGGAGGCCCAGGAGGTCAGTGTGCCTTGACTCAGTGACCTCAGCTCTGTGTGCCAGGCTAAAGGGACCTGCCACTGTTTTGGAGTGCTTGGGCAGCTGCGGTTTGTGTGGCTCCTGTGCTGGTGGCTCTCATGCTGTTCTCCATGTGTTTCAGGCTGTTCTGACCGAGTACAAGTTGAAAGCCCTTGAATACGTGCATGGTTACTTCTCCAGTGAGCAGGTACGCCTCGTGATTTGTTTACACCTCCTTTTCACACCAATGTTTGGTTAATGTCACTTATCTGCTGGTCAAGTTCAGGATTCTTTATATTTTGTTAATGTATTTATTCAGGAACCTTAGAAGCTTTCAGTTATGGCAGAAAACTTTGTAGAGAGTTTATCATTTGTAATTCAGGGGTATTTTATAAGCCTGTCCACTTTCACCACAATATTGTATCCTAACATGTTTTAAAATAGTGTCTTTAAAAAAGGCAATGTCTAAATTTATAAACTAATAATGGTAAATTTACCCAAATTTGTATAGTCTTTATAAGATAGCAATTTTAAGATTCATTATATATTATAACAGAAAACTTAAGCAAATGTTGAAATATGTTCTTATGTGAAGACAATTAAAAATTATAGCAGTGAGGAAAAAATACACTGTCTAATAAGTTGTTTCTGTAACTGTCAGAAGAAGACTTATGCTCTAAGCATAGTTTAATGAAAACTTTCATCCAAGTTAAACCCATCACTTTAAGTTGAGTTTGCTAATTTAAACAAACATGTATGTTTATGTGTGTCTATACACATCCGTAAATATATGTACACAGATATACCTCACACGCAGGGAGCTGGCTTTGAGGATTTCTGAGGGACACTTGAAAAATACTTGATAGAGAAACGAGGCACAGTTAGAGATGAAAATCTGGAGAGCAGTTCTGGGAAAGAGTGGGAAGATGCAAAGGGTAGACGGGATGATTCTGTAGCTTTAGTAAGTGCTCCACATTTTCATCTATTTCTCATGAACTTCAAAACTTGAAAACTTGAATAACTAAGTCTCTAGAAGTTCTGCCTTCTAAATTCTTTAACAGATAATTTATGATTAGCATTTGTTGTTGCTTGTTTAATGAATGTTTTTCATCTGTGCTTTTGCTTTTCAAAATCATCTTATGCATTCTTAAAAATTTAAATGTGTTTAAAAGATTTATAATTTTTCTTTGCTAATAGCTTCTTTTTTGTTTTGAAAATTTGTGGAACACTTTTCCCCTTAGTGGTTATTCTCCTTTGCTCAAGTTACATTACAAACTTACTATGCTGAAGGTAGTTCTTTCTGTATCAGACCTAATGGTGAAGTATTGGGGTTGGAAGCCTGCCAGGTAGCATTTACTGAATAGCAAAACATTGTTCCCGTAAGGGTAAGGACATACACTCTAACCAGGTTAACTAGAAAGTGTGCATAATTCTTTCTTGCTGTTTCTTGATCTCTTTATGAGGAGTAAAAAGGTTTCCTCTTCTTCATACACCGCTCTGGTTTCCAGCATGCACTTTGCTTTGTAGAATAACTGAAGTCATAATTCATTTTCAGGAACTCACAGTAAAACAGTTAACTGACCCAGATTTTGCAGCCCTCTCTTCTCGAGGCACTCTTTCCTTCTGGCTTACCCTGGAGCCCTGAGAGGTGCTGTGACCGTGCTCCTGTCCCCTGCCGGCAGCTCACATTTGGCTGGGAGCCAGCCCCTGGTTGTCAGTGCTCTCACAGTGAGGCACCTTGTGGAAGCCGCTGGAATGATTGATGACTCGCAGGTTTCTCGGGAATAGAGTTGTGGTTTGAATCTGAGTATCATGCCCTCCACGTTCAAGTAACAGGCTAGATGTTGTGGGTCCCCATGGAGGCACACCTACCGCCTGTCAGAATTGTGTTCCCCGCCCTGCTGCTTTTTAGTGTTTCCATTTGTTATGCGTCTTGTCTCCATCCAGTGCGTCCCCAGCCTTCCTTCCTTTCTGGACCAGTGCTGTCCAGTGGAACTTTCTGTAGCATTGCATGTCCTCTCCATGCAGCCTCTGCGCCGTCCACTCCAGCAGCTGCCACAGCATCTGGCAATCAAGCCCTTGAAATGGGCTATGCCTTTAAGTAGCTGAGGTTTTTATTTAATTTAATTTTAATCTTTTAAAATTTAAATAGCTGCCTGCAGCAGCTCTTCTGGACAATGTGGTGTGGACTCTGTTGCCACATTCATTAACGGAGCCCAGGCTGCACACTTGGAACAGTAACTCAGAGCACTGAAATAAGCCTGTGGAAGTGTTTGCAGTTGTTGCTAGAGCTAAATTTGGTCTCTGCTTTCAGGTGGTTGATTTGCTGAGGTATTTTTCCTGGGCTGAGCCTCAGTTGAAGGCAATGAAAGCATTACAACATGTAAGTCACTTATTTTTTCTTAGAATGTAGAATTTGAGTATTGTGATTTTCCCCAGTTTTCCATAATTTATTTCAAGTTGTTATTTTTTTGCATTAGAAAAGCTGATCCTAAATTTTACTGTACTTTGATCATTCAAATAGCTATGCTAAATAGTTGAAACTTTAAACTGTAAATTTAAATTGTGGGTACTGTACTTTTAAATTGTTCTTCATAGTGTCTTTAATGGGCAAGTTAGAGAAAAAAATATTCACAGGCCAGCAAACTGTAGGGTTTGAAGTCCTTCTTTCTGTTTTGGTTACCTGTCTTCACCCTTTTGTACTTATCTCAGAAGACTAGTCCGAAGGGTGTATAGTTATGTTCTTTAGACCAGCAGTGTCCTGCTGAGCTTTCGGTGATGAAGGTGCTATTTTATATCCAAGCCACATGTGGCTGGTGAGCTCTGTGTGAGGAGCTGTGTTTTACATTTTATTTCATATTTTAGTTTATTTCATATTTTAGTTTAAATGGGCACATGGTCCTGTGCCTACTGTATGGACAAACAGGGTATCTGGCTGTATATAAAGGTCTTCCAAAAGGGGTCAGTTTACAGACCCTTATCTTCCTAAGCTGATCTGCCTAAGAAAATATGGTCTGTTAGTGCTGCTTTCCGAGCTCCACGTTAATTGCTTGTTTCTGCTGTATGAAAGAAAGGCTTGTCTCATCTGTCCCCTGGGGTTGCAGCTTTTCCTCCAGGAAGCACAGAAACAGTGCATTGCCCTGAGAGGGAGAGTCAAGCAAAGAGAGCTCTGGCAGAAGTATTGCTGGGGTCCTGCCGTATTGTTTCCAGGCAAAAAATCATGACAGGGCTCTGAGTCCACTTGCCTGCCTGCCCAGCTTAGAATTAAAGTTCAGAGGTGAGGAGGGCAGCACGGGGACCACATAGATACATTGGTTTCAGCTTAATTAAATCTGTCCTAGTTTGCTAATGCTGGAGAATGCAAAACACCAGAGATGGACAGGCTTTTATAAAACGGGGGTTTATTTCACTACGCAGTTACAGTCTTAAGGCCACAAAGCGTCCAAGACAACACATCAGCAATTGGGCACCTTCACCAGAGGACGGCCAATGACATCCAGAAAACCTCTGCTAGCTAGGAAGGCAGCCAGCGTCTGCTCCAAAGCTCCGGCCTCAAAACGGCTTTCTCCCAGGATGTTCCTCTCTAGCAAGCTTGCTCCTCTTCAAAACATAACTCCCAGCTGCACTCTCTTTCCTCCCCTCCCGGAGTCAGCTCATTTATATAGCTCCACCGATAAAGGCCCACCCTGAATGGGCTGGGCCACGCCTCCATGGGAACATCTCATCAGAATCATTGCCCACAGCTGGGTGGGGCACATTCCAAGCAAATCCAACCATCACCAAAATGCCTGCCCCACACAAGACCACAAAGATAATGGCATTTGGGGGACACAATACACTCAAACCGGCACAAAGTCCACACTTTTTGACAAAGTCAGTCTGATTTGATTGATTGTTTAGATGCAATATGATTGATATATATTTAGGATGTTAAATTTTAACCCATGGTAACCACAGGGAAAATATATGAAAAATATATCCAGATAGAAATGAGAACGGATTCTATGGGACAATACAAAAATGTCAAATAAATGTGAAAGGTGATGTTAGTGAAAGAATCGAGGGTCAAAAGGTGTAAGACTTGCAATGATTATATAGCAAAATTGCCAAAGGAAGTCCTGCATTCTCAATAGTGACTTTAAATGGAAATGGATGAAACTCTCCAGTCAAAAGACAGAGATTGGCAGAATGGATAAAAAAAGCGTGACCCAACTATATGCTGTCTACAAGACACCTTAAATTCAAAGATAAAGTAGATTAAAAGTAGAATGATGGAAATACATATACCATTCAAGTAGTAAACAAAAGAGAACTGGAGTAACTATACTAATATATGATAAAATTGACTTTACTTCAGAAACAGTTATGAGTGACAAAGTTGGTCATCATATACTGATAAAGGGACAATTCAACAGGAATCTATAATTATAAATATGTATATGTGTGTGTGTGTGTGTGTGTGTGTGTGTGTATGTATGTATAAAAGCAGAGCCAAGATACATGAAGCAAATACTGACAGATTTAAAGTGAGAAATTGATGGTTCTACATTAATAGTAGGAGACTTCAATACACCACTTTCAATATTGGGTAGAACATAGAAACAGAAGATCAGTAAGAAAATACAACACTTGAATGACACTCTAAACCAACTAGACTTAACAGACGTATAAGAACACTTGACCCAACAATAACATCAAACACATTCTTCTCTAGTGCATGTGAATCATTCTCCACGATGGACCATGCTTTAGGGTTCAGAACAACTCTCACTAAATTCAGACATATTGAAATCATACAACATATCTTCTCTGACCACAGTATAATGAAGCTAGAAATCCTTAACAGAGGGAGAAATGGGAAATTCACAGTGGTGTGGAAATTAAACAACATACTCCTAACAACCAATGGGTAAAGAGGAAATTACAAAGGAAATTAGAGGATAATTTGAGGTGAATGAAAATGAAAATGCAACAAACCAAAACTTATGGAATGCCACAAAGATAGTGCTGAGAGGGAAATTTATAGCTCTAAATACTTACATGAAGAAAGAAGAAAGATTTCTAATCAGAGACTAACTTCAAAATTGGAAAAGTAGAAAAAGAAGAGCAATTAAACCCAAAGCAAGCAGAAAGAAGGAAATAGGAAACATTAGAACAAGTATAAATGAAATGGAGAATAAAAAGAACAACAGAATCAACAAGACCAAAAGTTAGTTCTTTGTATAGATCAATAAATTTGACAGACCTTTAGCTAAATTGACAAAAAAAGAGAGAGAACACAAATGACTATAATCAGAAATGAAAAGGGGGATATTCTATCAATTCCACAGATAAAAAAAGGACTATATTATAAGAGGATATGGTGAACAACTGTACACCATTGAATTAGATAACCTAGATGAAATGGGCAAATTCCTACAAACAGACTGCCATCACTGACTCAAGAAGAAATAGAAGATCTCAACAAATGAATAACTAGTAAAGAGATTGAATCTGTCATCAGAAACCTCCCAAAAAAGAAAAGTCCAAGATCAGATGACTTCACCAGGGAATTTTAACAAACATTCCAAGAGAATTAACACCAATCCTGCTCAGATTTTTCCAGAAAATTGAAAAAAGGAACATGCTATCTCATGCTATGAAGCTAATATCACTGTCATACCAAAGCCAGATGGTGATACCAAAAGAAAAGATAATTACAGACTACTATCCCTTATGAATATAAATGCAAAAATCCCCAACAGAGTAATAGCAAACTGAGTCTAACAGCACTTTAAAAGAATTATACACCACGATGAAGTGGGAATTATCCCAAGTATGCAAGGATGGTTCAACATAAGAAAATCAATTAATGTTACACCTGACATTAACAGAATGAAGGAAAAAAAACACATGATCATCCCAGTTGATGGAGAAATAGCTTTTGTCAAAATCCAGCACCCCTTCTTAATCTTTCTTAATAAAAATACTTAGGAAAATCTAGGGATAGAAGTAAACTTCCTCAACATGATAAAGGGCATATGTGGAAAACCCACCTCTGACATCGTACTTAATGGCGAAAGACTGAAAGCTTTTCGCTCTAAGGTCTGGAATAAGGGAAGGATGCCCGCTGTCACCACTTTTACTCAGTGTTGTACCTGAAGGTCTGGTCAGAGCAAGATCGGATAACTTGCAAGAAAAAGAGGTGAAAGCATCCAAATTGGAAAGGAAGAAGTGAAACTCCCTATTTGCAGATGACGTGATCCTATATACAGAAAATCCTGAAAAATCTGCAAAAAAACTCCTAGAATTAATAAATGAATTCAGCAAAGTGTAGGGTACATGATCAACACCCCAAAATTAGTGGTGTTCCTATATGTAATGAACAATCGGAAGATGAAATCAAGGACAAAATTCCATTAATCTAACAACTAAATCAGATATCTAGGAATAAATCTAACCAAGGACGTAAAGGACTTGTATACAGAAAACTAAAAAACATTGCGAAGAAATCAAGGAAGACCTAATTAAGTGAAGGGACAGTCCATGCTCATGGATTGGAAGAATAAATATTGTTAAGATGTCAGTTCTACCCAAAGAGATTTACAGATTCATCACAATCACAACAAAAATTCCATCAACCTTCCTTGCAGAAATGGAAAAGCCAGTCATCCAATTTATATGGAAGGGCAAGGGCCCCCAAATAGCTAAAGCCATCTTGAAAAAGAACAAAGTTGAACAACTCACACTTCGCACTCTTAAAACTTTTTACAAAGCCACGGTAATCAAAACAGCATGGTCCTGGCACATAGACAGACATAGATCAGTGGAAATCAAGTTGGGAGCTCAGAAGTCAACCATCAAGTTTATGGCTAGCTGATTTTTTACAACAGGGCCAGGACCACTCACTTGGGAAGGAATAGTCTTTTCAGCAGATATGCTGGAAAACTGGATATCCATAAGCAAAAGAATTAAGATGGATCCCTATTTCACATCACATATAAGAATCAACTCAAAATGGATCAGAGACCTAAATATAAGAATGAGAACTATAAAACTCCTAGAAGAAAACATAGGGAAGCGTCTTCAGAACTTTGTATTATGCAAGGTTTTGTAGACCTTACACCCAATGCACAAAAGCAACAAAAGAAAAAATAGATAAATGTTACCTCATCAAAATTAAAAACTTTTATGCCTAAAAGGACTTATCATGAAAGTAACATGACAGTGTACACAATGGGAGAAAATACTTGGAAACCACATACATGATAAGGGACTAATATCCAGAATATATAAAGATCTCTTTCAACTCAACAGCAGAAAGCTAACAGCCGAACTAAAAAGTAGGCAGAAGGTAATTGAGTAGACATTTCTCCAAAGCATATCTACAAATGGCCAAAAAACACATGCAAAGATGCTCAGTCATTAGGGAAATGCAAATCAAAACCACAGTGTGATATCATTTCATGCCCACTAGTATGGCTACTATTAAACAACTGGAAAATTACAAGTGTTGTAGTGGATGTTATGAAATAGGGACAGTCATTGCTGGTGGGAATGTAAAATGGTGCAGCAGCTGTGGAAGACTGGCAGTTCCTCAGGAAGCTAAGTGTGGAACTACCATATGACCTGGCAATCCCATTACTAAACATTTGCTCCAAAGAGTTGATGTTAGGGACAAAAATAGATATTTGCACACCGATGTTCATAGCAGCATTATTCACAATTGCCAAAAGATGGAAGCAACCCAAATGTCCATACAAAATATGGTACAAATATGAAATACAACATTATTAGCTAAAAAAAGGAATGAAGTCCTGATACGTGCAGCAGCATGGAGGAACCTTGAAGATGTTGAGTGAAATAAGCTAGACACAAAAGGACAAATATTGTATGAACTCACTGATGTGAAAAAATTAAATAAGCAAACTCTTAGAGTCAGAATCTAGAGCAGAGGTTCCCAGGGGACAGGTTAGGGGTAGGGCATAGGGAATTACGGCTTAAAAGATACAGAATATCTATTAGGGACAATGCAGAAGTTTTGGTAATGGATGGTGGTGATGGTAGCACAGATTGGTAAATATGATTAGCACCAATGAATTATATATTTGTGGTTAAAAGGGGAAATTTTAGGTTTTATATATGTTATTAGAATAAAAATTAAAAAAAAAATCCATGGAACTGCACAAAACAAACAGTGAACCCAAAGTTAAACCATGACTGTAGTTAATAGTACAGTTATAAAAATGTGTTTTATCAGTTGTAAGAAATGTACCTCACCAATTCAAAGTTTTAATGATAGGGTGGTATATGGAATCACTGTTTTATGCGTGATTGTTCTGTAAACCCATAACTTCTCTAATAAGTAAATAAATAATTTAGAAATAAATTTTAAAAAGTGAGTGTGAAGACATTCTGCAGTGACAGGGCCTTTTAACCCAGCCCTTCCCTAACTTCACGTGGTGTCCGGCACTTGGGCCGCTCTGGGAAGTGCTGATCCGCAGATGTCGGGCCCCTTTTCACTGAGGAACATGATATGCTTTTCTAACTCCCTGAGCAATATAATCTCCCATGTGTGCAAATATCACTTTTTTATATTACTTCTCCTGAGGAAAGTAACACATGTAAATTTTTTTTTTTTTTTAATTCTAGAATGAGCACATTGAGAAATGTAGATAAGAAAGAGCTCATAGGACAACTTTGATCTTGAACTGGAATAGTTACTTTGAAAGAACTTAAGTTTAATTTCTATGTTTTTAGATTTTTAGAACTTCCTTTTTGAATAAAGCATTGTAACCTAAAATGTTTATATTAAGAACATTTAACTATACCTCCCGATAAAAGGCCAATTTCTGGTATGAAAATTTCTTGTGTTGAAAATAAATTTACTTTTTATATTAACAGAAAATGGTGGCTGTTCATCCAGCAGAAGTGGTCAACATACTCAATTGTTTCACCTTCAGTAAAGATAAACTAGTTGCACTTGAACTGTTAGCTTCGTAAGTATTTTCCTTTTTACTTCATTGGAGAAAAACTTGGAAGGCTTTTAAAATGCCTTTTAATTCATTAATGTGTGTTAATGTGTCAGAATGATACTAGTAAATGAAACTCTAATAAAATGTATTCTGTGAAAGCATAGTTTTGAATTCTTTTTTCTTAATGTGAATAAATATCTAGTGTACTTATTACACATGACTGTACCCTAGTAGATAATGGGACTTACCAGACTGGTCATTTTATTTGGTCTACATTGCAGCAACTTGCTTTGCCTTCCTCTGAGTAACTTAAAAGGCATGCGGGTGAAGACATAGGATTTAGAGTTAAACAATGTTCTGCTACTTACTGACAACACATTTCTTTGCAAGGCCCTTGTTCTGTCTAAGCCTTATTTTTCTCAATTTTAAAAATAAGTGTCACCTACTTAGTGGGGTGTGTGAGCTGTAAGTGATGAGGTAGGTATGTGGACGCACGTAGGCCAGTGTGTAAGGAGGATCCTATGAGTGCAAGCACACGGAGGAGAGGAGAAGTAGTCCTCTGCAAACTGAAGTGTCAGTGCTGTTTGCTTATGGCACATACATTTCTAAGTTCCTTGTGCATTTATTGCAGGTCCGCAAAAACACATATAAAATCAAGCATAAGGTAGAGCTTCATTTTTAGATCAATTGTGATTTTTATGTGTTTGACACAAGGGTTGGTTCTTTTGCCGTAGCACTCTTAACACTCAGTGAAGAGAGTATATTTTTAAGAATCTCAAAATGGTTAGTTTTTATATAAAGCATGCTGTTTAAATGAATTTATTAAAAGTAAATAATCAAACTTTTGCCCACTCTCATAGGAAAAACACTCAGTTATGCTTGTGCAGTAAACATACTCTATGTGTGTCCAGGTTCTTACATGAAAGGCTAAATTGTGTTTCCTTGTTAGAAACATAGTTGATGCACAGAATTCTCGTCCCATTGAAGACTTATTCAGGATAAACATGTCTGAGAAGAAACGGTGCAAGAGAGTACTTGAACAGGTAATTTCCCCCAGATTGCTTTGTCAGTTGTTCGTTGGTTTTCCTGAATGCCAACTTAGGAAAAAGGACCTCGCCTGTTCCTTCGCTAACTTGGGTGAGATGGGTGAAAAACTGGCATCCCTTCCGTCGACAGAATAGAAATGGAGCCGGGTGAGGGTGAGGGAGCCAGGTGAGGTACCTGATGGCTTTGCTGCGGCTTCAGGGTTTTGTCTTGTGACTTACGTATTTAGGAAGTTGACTTTGCTATGTCACACGGCTTATGCTAATTAAATCCAGAAGAGAAGAGTTTTAAAGCAAAATTCCAGCCTTTTAATCTAAAATCCACACGAGTGGGGGAAACAGTACTTAGCCAAGCCTAGAAGCCTGGATCTGCCATCTGAGGTGGTTATTTCCTAGGGCTGTGAATCGGTGATTAGAAGATTCCGACTCGCCCCTAGGCCTCGCAGCTCTGCAGCTCCATTGATTGTAATCACAAGGGGCAGAGACTGGATCTGAGCCCACACTTTACTTTCATAACTTCCTCGTTGGGTGTTTGAAGTCTTCAGGGCACTGTACGTTTTACTGCTGTAGGATAGAGTTCTGATGGCGCCACTTTCCTCAGAACGCTGTGCCTGTGAGTTCTGTGGAATAGGCCCTCTGGTCAAGATTCATTAGGACAGCTTCTCTGGAAGGTAAATCTGAAGAACCTTTACAATGTTCAGACCTTTGGCCCCAAAGGCTCCTTATTTCTAAGGAAATAAATAGAAAATTCATACACAAGGATATTCCCCGCAGTACTGCTTATAATGGCCCCAAACAGATGAGTTGGAGTGTTTGGGAGTGAGCTGGATAATGTGGCTAGTATAAGATGTGTCGTGCATGAGTTTATAAAAACAGTATAACTCTGCAAAAGGTCATAAATGCTCGTAAAACAACTGTTAATACAGGTCTCGAGGTTCCTATAATGCAGTATGGATCTCTTGGAATATGTCACATAATATGGAGTGTTTCATTGATTTGCTGTTTATTGAGCACCAAGTTGGTATTTGTGCAGCGCTGTTCCAGAAGCAGAGAAGCAACGGCAAACGACTAGACAGAAGACTCTTCCCTCAGATGGTCTCCTGTTAGCTCGCATTTTTCAGCAGTGTAGCTCTGGGCGCTCTCTGTCCTGCTGTTTGTGTTTGCTCTGCTCTGTAAGCTCCGGGACAGGGACCTTGGCACTTCCATCGCTGCGCCCCTTGTCCTGCCTCTGACACTAGCTGGGTTTTTGGAGAGATGGGGTGGGGTCAAGAATAAATGGGCAGAACCATTGTGAAGGTACCTTTGTCTAGGAGTCGGTTGGTTGTGACATTAGCAACATTGTCATTCGTTGCCATTTTAATAATTCCATTTAAACAAAGTGATTTTCCTTATTCATTTTGGGCATGTTCACAGCTGTCAGTGCTGATTGGCGTAGGCATGGATCGTTCGAGATCTGTGCTTCATTCCTCTTTCTTAACCAGGCTTCCCAATATCCAGAGTACTCAACTTGGAGTTTATTTGATTTTTTACCTCCCTCTTCTTTGTTTATATTCCAGGCTTTCAAGGGAGGCTGCAAAGCTCCTCATGCCATGATATCATCTTGTGGAACAATTCCAGGAAATCCATATCCTAAAGGAAAACCTAGTCGCATAAATGGAGTTTTCCCAGTAAGCATACTCTTATGGCTATATGTGAAAGTTTTGTGGCTCAGTATAAAATTTAGCAGTTGTGACATTTAAAGAAAATCCCAGTTGATTGTGATCCCACAAGGGAAAGGAATTTCACGGTGTGCCGTGAGGCGATTTGTGTCCATGAGGAGTACAGGGACCTGTGGTTGTGACCGGATTAGGAAAGCAGCTCTTCGCAGATAAAATTAGATAAATTAAGATGAGGGCGTGGTGGATTAGGGTGGGCCCTGAGTCTGATCTGACAGTGTGTTGAGAAGAGGCAGGCCCAGGGGAAGGCAGCCAGGGGAAGCCTGGGCACAGGCAGGCGTGGTGCTGCCCTAAGCCCAGGAGTGCCGAGGCCGGCCGGCCGGGGGGTGGGTCCTGGCGAGGACCCTGCCACGCTCGGGTTTGGGCTTCAGTCCCTAGAACTGCAGGAGAGGAGATTCTGTTGTGTGAAGCCCCTGGTTCGTGGTGGTTTGTTATGGCAGCCCTAGGAGACTAATATGTTATGTCAGCATCTTAATTCATAGGTTCACCACTGATTGAAAGTTCATATTTAAATTAAAATATTTGTGAGGAAATCTATAGTAAAACAAGCCATACAGAAAAGGAGATGAATTTTGTTTTGTTTTTCCAACCATTTTAGTAGTGCTGATTTATATTTAGTGAAGGGACCTGTCTCAGATTTTCAGTATTCCTCAAGCAGTTTTATAGTTTAGCACATTTGGTAAACTCTGCATGTGATGTTCCCTCAGAGAATCACGTTGCGTCATAAAGGCTCTGAGACGTCCTGTTTTTATGTCATCCAGTGATCCATGAACCTCTGTAAGACCGCTTTTTCAGAGAGTGGTATACTTCCATTGCTGTGCCACAAATAACCCAAGTTAGCGGATTCAGATGATAAACTTTTATTATCTCACACAGTTTGCGTGGTTCGAGACTTGAGAAGGAGGCTTCTCTGGGTGGTCTGGCTCAGTTTCTGATGAGGTCACCATCCGAAGGCTTGACTAGGGCTTGCAAATAAGCTTTCAAGGTGGCCCCTGTACCTGCCTGACAGGTCAGCACTGGCTGTTGGCGGGGACTTTGCTCCTCCCCTCAGGGTCCTCTCCCCAGGCCTGCCTCAGTGTCCTCACAACATGGTCGCTGGCTTCCACCAGGCCACCTGAGACCAGAGGGTCGGTTGGAAGCTGCCATTTCTTTTCTGACTTAGCCTCGAAAGTCCAGTGCCATCATTTCTGCAGCTCTGCTCCTTGTGGGAAGGGACTGCACAGGGGTGCGTGGGCAGCAGGCATCCATGGGACCACCTTGGAGGTGGCTTCCCTCCACGCACACCAGTTAAGGACTCATGGCAGCAGGGACACACACTGCAGCCATCTGTCCACTATTCTGGTCTGTGGATCACGTCACCTCAAGTGAGGTCTCGTGCTCACCCAGTGCTTGAGAGGATGCCCTCTTTTCTCGCTCTAATCCAGGAACTCTTGGATTCCTTAAGCATTCTACGTGCTGTGCCATCAGAAGTCTTGTTCCTGTGGAGGAAATAAATAAGAACACATGTTACCTTCCCCTCTGCCATCCCATGTGTGTTACATGTTTACACTGCTGAGAGCTCCGTTGACCTTGTCTAGATTGTGCAGCCAGCCCAGCAGTGGGGCTAGAACCCACATCTCACACTACCAGGGTAGGGCCTTCTCTTCGGTGTAGGCAGTGCTGTGTGTTGATTATTGGTTTGAACTGTCTTTCTTTCTTTTCGTTTTTGAACAGGGAACCCCTTGGAAGAAAGATGGTGAGGACTATACCAGTGAAGGCAAAGGGATAGCTGCACGGATTCTTGGACCGTCCAAACCAGTATGTTTAGGAAAGATAATTAGTAGGCCTTAAGTCCTGCATGTAGTTTCCTGTCCGTTCAAAACCTCAGCTCACTTGTTGCACTGCCGGTACCCTAACTGCCAGGACGCCAGGCCATGCCACCTGCTCCATCTCTGGCACGCACGGCTCTGTGTCCCAGTGAGCCCCACTGCCCCCTTTATGCAGAAGGAAGTGATGTGCCTCAGGTCACATGGTAATGTGAGCAGAGCTGGGATCTTAACCCAGGACAGGTAAATAAAAGTCTGTTCTCTTAATTGCGCTTTTATGCCACTAAGAGGAAATTTTTTTGTTAACCTAATAGGTTGTATTTAATGTAAGTATCATTTTTATATATTTATTGTTTACCGATCTTTTAAAATGATAGTCCTTAAATTTCATTAGCCTGAATCTATCCTTTGTATTTAGGATTTATTTATATTTATGTATACCACTATCGGTACTTATTTCTGGTATTTGTTTTGAATGCTGTGTGGTAATAGAATATTTTTATTTGATACAGAACCCACAACTCAAAATACTGCTTATAGAGAGCTGTCTGGGTTTAATTATTCAAATGAGACAAATTGAGGATTTCTAGTAGTAGTGTAATATCTTTATAATAAAGCCACAATTATAGGAGATTATTACAGTGCACTAGAGGCTCTCAAAACCTTAAGCACTTCTGAAACTGAGCAATTATAGAGAAGAGAGAATATCTCATTCTGGATTGTAGGAAATGCAGATTTTCGGTCTTGACACATTGGCTGTGCTGTTAGACCTGCCATTTTTGGGGGGAGGGCGGGGGACGGTGAGCCAGGCAGTTGGGATTTTTTGCAGAGGAGAGCAGAATTTCAGGAGGCACAGAGGTACAAGATCTAGCACACAAGTGGAAGGTTGCACTAGATAAGGAAACGGACGGCTCGTCTGTTGTATCAGGAAGGATGGTAGAGTTCATAGTCCCAAGTGGCAGTCCTGGGTGGGTATGGTGGTGTGAGCCTATTGGAGTTCTCGTTGAAGCAGGAGGTAAGATCTCCAGAGAGGAGCCAGCTTGGGGAGGAAATTTTGGAGGTTTGAGGAGAGAAAGTTCAAAGGGTACTAAAAAGTCAAGAAGAGTGGATGTGTTAGGGGTAAT
This sequence comes from Choloepus didactylus, assembly GCF_015220235.1. Classification (NCBI taxonomy): domain Eukaryota; kingdom Metazoa; phylum Chordata; class Mammalia; order Pilosa; family Megalonychidae; genus Choloepus; species Choloepus didactylus. The sequence continues at coordinate 1,368,092 of NC_051318.1, forward strand.
CAGAGAAACAGATTATATATAATATATACATAATTATGTATTATGCATAATATATACATAAATATTCAGAGATTTATTATAGGAATTGGCCAGTGCAACCGTGGGGATGGGCAAGTCCACATTTTGTAGGGCAGACTACAAGCTGGAAACTCCAATAAAGGTGATACTGAATTCCCCAGGAGAAGCAGGCTGGCTGAAGCAGAGGCGGGAGTTCTTTCTGACTTCTGAAATCCTAAGTTCTGGCTTTAAGATTGCTAACTGATAGGGTGAGGAGACTTCTTCACTGCTTAAAGAAAGCGCCTCTATTAATCATAGATGTAATCACCTGACTATAGATGCAGGTCCATCTGTGAAGTACCCTCACAGTAACATTCAGGCCAGTGCTTGCTAGACCAGACAACTGGACACCATGACCCAGTCAAGTTAGCACATGAACTTTGCCATCGCCGAGGGAGACTGAATGGTCTGAAATATAGTAGGATGGATCATCTGTGGTAAGGACCCATCTGAGATCATGCGTTTGATTTTAAAGTGAGACCAGTCAAATTGTTTATTTTTTCCTCCAGCCACATTCATCTGTGTAGTTGAAGGTAGGCAGCGTGGCAAGTTCACTTTAACTAGGCTTCTGGCTTGGCTGAACTGAGTGGAATTAGTGAAACTAGCACGGAGCCTCTGTGAAGGGAGCGGTTATAATGCTTGCCTGTGGAATCGGCAGTGGACAGCTCCTGTGGATTGTGCTCCCTGCCCAGACACATGAGGACAACTCCGTGGCGATTGTTGATAGCAAAGTGGTCACAGACGTGTGTCTCAGCCAGGGCCGCCCCTCAGGGAGCCAACGAGGGTTTGGGCCCCCACCACCAGCGGCTCCCTTTCCCGCCCTGTCCTCTCCTCGGGCGTGAGGAGCTGCCTGTGGCTTAGAGCCAGGTAACTCAGCGTCTCAAGACCAATTCGTTGACCTATAACATGAAAAATTGTGGACTTACGGATTTCAAAAGCCAAAAAGGTTAGAATATTGAATTCCTAATTCCAAATCTACATTCTCTTAGAGTTATCAAAATGCTGAATGCTAAAGCAAATGATGCTTTATTTGTCCAAAAGGAGAAAAGAGGGTGGGGAAGACGGTGAATTCCTACCAGAGGATTTAGGAGGCTGTTGCCAGGGGATGTTCTTGGGTACTCGAGATTCCAAAAACCAGCGAATTTGTTGTCGTTACATAGATAGGAATTCTTGGATTGGTTGCTGCTGAGGTTATGCTCTCACCCTTCATTGGTGATGATTTAATACTGAAATGAAAAATAAATACCTTTACCACCATCTTGGACAAGACCAACCTTTGGAATTTAACAGCAGCCACATTTATTAAACAAAGAAATCGGGGAAATTTCCTCATTTGTGCTATGTGTTAGTCCCTAGCATTTGATATCCTGGGACATTTTTTACCGACTAGGACTAAATATTTTGGAAGGTAAGTTTTGTGTTTTGTTTTGCCAGGAGACAGCTTACTTGATTGTCTTCTAACTGGAATATTTTCTTCTGTCATCTAGCCGCCTTCTACATACAACCCACATAAGCCTGTTCCATATCCGATACCCCCTTGCCGGCCACACGCAACTATTGCACCAAGTAAGGAGTTCTTTTACTTTTTACCTTCTTGTTTACTGAGTTGGAAGCAAAGGCTGGTGTATGTACTAGGGAGAGCTGGAGCCTTAGAAAACAGTCAGCAATGAGTTTAGTGTTGCACACAGCTGGCTGCCCTGGCCCACGACAGTTTCCTTTTGATAAATTAACTATAAAGTATTCTTAATGATTGGTTATTATTATTGATTTTTGCTTTGAACATCTTTGTGGTAGTTGCTGTTGAATTCGGAAGCTTCATTGATGCACTTATGTAGCGTAGAAAAAGTCAAGTGTATGTGCGCGACTGAAAAGACGAGAAGTTTGAATGTGGCAGGTTCTCCCACCATGCCGCTCAGCGTATTTGTGCCTGAGATGGGCATTCAGTGGGAGAGCTGAACCCCTGGTTCTCTAATGTCACGTAATTTTCATGGGATATTGTCAAGGGATGTTTTTGCTAAGTGACTTTTACCTAACCTTGACCCAAACTTCCATTTTATGTAATGGTTTTGGAAATAAATTGGAGCACTGCGTTAGTCCCATTGGAGCTCCTGGCCACTGAGCCATGCTGAAGGGCACCCTTTTTCTGTCCTGTTTGTACTCTAGGTGCTTACAACAACGCGGGGTTGGTGCCGCTAGCCAGTGCCATCGCTCCGGGTGCACCCGCCCCACCTGCGTACCCCCCAAGCCCGGCAGGAGCAGGTAAGGGCATCTACTCTGGGTTGTCAGCGGTGAATAACTACTCATGCACAGAGGTCCCCTTGGAGGGGACCCCTTGGAGATGGGTCCTCGCAGTCCTTCGTAGCGTTGGGCCTGTGGTGAGCTTGGTGGACGCCTGTTTGCACAGTGATAATGTAGGCAGTGCTCGTTGTTCACAGTCAACTAGGGTGGATTCCCTGCCAGGTGCCATATGTTGAGGGACAGGCTGAATCCCTCCTTACAGAGTTTGCAGGCTAGTGAGAAATACACCTAAGGAGAGATAGGCAATTTCAGTAACTCTGTTTCATCAATTCTGCTCACACTTTTCTTCAGAGTTTAATTTTTCAGGAATCAGGATGTAGTTTACAGCAAACATCTAGGTTCTGTGAGATAAGAGGGAATGGGTAGTGCTTTACTCGAGGTTGAGGACAGAGCCACGGGAACCCCTGGGAGCGGCACCCAGACCAGCCCCACAAAGAGAAGTGTGAGCTGCTGGCGTGGTCTCCCACGGAGGCTTGTTGGCCGCAGCCATTTCATTGAATTAAAGGGAGGACTGGTGATGATCTGTGAAGAATGACATGCGACAGGGAGGGGGGCACATCTGAAGACTCCGATTCCCTAGATGAGAGTCAGGAGCCTGGTAGAAACAGAAGGGATCATCGTACCGGCATGTTTGCAAAGCTGTCTGCTAACTGCCACGTTGGAGCGTGCCCAGAGCCTTCTGCCCCCTGCCTGTGTTGAGGTGCCCTGAGTCAGCGTAGGACTGGAGGGCAGAGGGGCTGGGGTGGTGGGTGATGGGGGTGGGGCCAGGGGCTGGGCAGAGGCTCGGAGGCGTGGGGTCTGGCCTGCAGCCACCTGGGCCCTGCTGCCTGTTGGCTTGCTTGTTTCCCATTGGCTTTTAGTGACATGAAGGCCCAGGGGGGTGGCCTTGGCCCACAGGTATGACCATGGGCAAGTTGTAGAGTGAGCAGCCGTGTCTCCTGAGCAGGGAACTTTGACAGCCGAATGTTAAGCTGTGAAGGAGGGTGGACTTAGGAGTGTCACCAGTTGGGTAAACTCCTCTCGTCACGGAGAAGGGCTTGTAAGAGGTGTCCTGGGTTGCCAGACTTCTCCAAAAAGGGTGTACCACTTACCCTTCTGCCACTGAAAGCAGGTGACTGTGCAGTTTCTTCACACCCTTTCAGCCCGGGGTTTTATCAGGCTTGATTTTTGCCTAACTGATATGCTAATTTAGCTTAGATTTTCATGTGTGCATCTTTCATACAGGTTCAGTTTTTATTTAGATCAGTCACTGTTTGACTCTTCTGAGTTTTGTCTTGTTTATTAAACCTCTCCCTATCCCAACAGTATGAAAATACCTGGAGTGCTCTCTAATTACTTTCATAGTGTTTCTTGTTTAAAGTGTAGCTTTTAAATCCACTTTCAGTTCATTTCATATGTGTGGACTTAATTTCTTTTGTTCTGGCCTTCCCAGAGACTCTAACTTAATAACTTTTAATAAATTCTTTTTCATTAGCCAAGATGTGTTCTCTTTGTAGCTGCGTACTCTGACTGTTGAGAACTGCAAACATTTTTTCTCCAAATCTATCGTTCTATTTCTTGTCTTTGCTCGTGGTGTGGACATATAGAGGCTGTGAACAAACCAGGTGGTCCAGGACTTGTGCGATCCCTGCTCTGTCTGGAATTTGTTTTCACAGAGGGGTAGAATACAGGTTTATCTTAAATCGTTTTTCCAAATGGCTAGCCCTGCTGATACCACCAATTAACTAACCCAGTTTCCCCTCTGATTTGAAATACCACAGTCCTCTTGCATTACGTCTTCACTCTGTCTCTTTCACACATACACACATTACATTACGTCTTCTCTTTCTCTCTCTCTCTCACACACACACACAGGCACAAATCTAATTCCGGGTTCTTTATTCTGTCAGTCTAGTTCTTTTATATTATGATTGTCCCATTTTGGTTTGATGAGCAGATTTATTGTATGTCTTGATACTTGATAGGGCATGCTCCTTCCTCACTATTTTTTCATATTTTTCTTATGTTTTTGGAACATAAGATTTTGAGATCTTTAATGATTTTGAGATCATTATGTGATTAAAAATAAGTAGGCTTTATGTATATAGAGTTATATAGTAATTTTGGGGAGAATTAACACTTTTATGACATTGTCTTACCATCCAATAATATCTTTCATATCAAGGCAGATGGGAGTGTTTTCTTCCCCAGGGCTTATTGTACATCTTTCAAAAAGATTTTTTCATTCTCTTCATATAGGTTCTATACCTTAAGTTTATCTCTAGGGATTTTAGAGGTTTGTTTTTGTTTTTGTTACTGTTATATATGGACTATTTCATTTTTGCATGCATATTATTAAAATAGAGAAAAGTTAGTGATTTTTTTCCTTTTGGTTTGTTTTAACTCACGTCATAACAAGGAAAATTCAAAAAGATTTGTTTTATTGAATTGTAAATTAGCCACAGTGAAACTTCTTACCAGTCACTGGCTTTCTATTTAAAGAAAAGTTCAACAACCGAACTGTTTTAGACAATATTCTTTTCATCTCTAAAACCAGTACGCACATCAGGTGCTTTCACCAACCCGTACCCCCTAAAGGTAAATGAACAGTTTCTCTTTCCGTGTTTCCATCTGTTCCTACACGTTGATGTTGAGTCACCATTTTAGCTTTGTACTTTACCACTTTAGAAGGAACTCAGCATTCTCCATCTCCACCTCCATCTCTCTGAGCCCATTAGTGCAATGTAAAGTGTCAGGTTTTCTAGGTATAAAATAACATCAGCTGAGTTGTACTCCTTCTATTGATAAAAATTTCCCTTTTTCCAAGCCCCATCTGATACTAATATTGTCCTAACTCCTTTTTGTTTTCATTCTACACAGAATGTTTTCCTAATACCTTTATTTTCATTATTTTATTTTATAGTTCTATTTGGCTGATTGATAGGTTGGTTAGTTTGTAAATTATATATAGCTTGATGTTTTGGCCAGAGTTCCTGGTTAAAGAATCAAACCAGTTGGAGAGACTTTTGATAGGAATTACCAAGAATTGTAAAAATTACACATTTGTTCTTATTCTTCCATTTTATTTTTATGTTCATTTTTCTTTTATCCCAGTTTTTCCTCTTCCTTCCTTTTGCTTATTAGATTGATCTAATTGCCCTCTTATTTTTTAACAATGTTTTCTCCTTACCCCTACTCTAAAATTAGAAATTCATTCTTTAATTTTGTTAGTGATTACCTTCATTTTTAATGGTTATCAGTATACAGAAACTAAAAAGCTATTCTGTGCTCCACCATTTTACTTCCGTACTCCTTCTCCTTTTTCATCAGTTTGTGGGTTTTGTTCAAATACTATACATTTTTGCTTCTGGCTGTTTGGTTTTTCTTTAAGCTTTCCTCTGAGCTCATGGCTTATTGCTTTGTTTTCTGTTCTTTGATTCCCTGTTATAATAGTTCTTATTTTCTTTTGGTAGAAAATGTCTTTAAGTAATTTCTTCAAAAAAGGCACCTGTTTAAGAGTTATAGATAAGAACCCAATTCTAATTAATCTTCTTTATTAGAAACTTGGTCTATTTCTGGAAGCTTACAGAGAAACCCTTATCTTTAGAATTTAGAAATGTCTTTTTCCTTGGAGTTCAGAAATTTCACCAGGATATCTAGGTTTTTATCGTATCATTACTTTTTCCATTAAGCCCTTTTGATATGAAAATTTGCCTTTTAAGCTTAGGTAACTTTTGTTTTTATTATTCCTTTAATTGTTGCCTTTTCATCTGTTCTTTTTTTCTCCTTAAAGTGTTCTTGCATTTATTAGATTTCCCATGGTCGTCCTCTTTACAGAAAGTGCCTTTAGAGTGTCTGTAAAATAGTAATGTTTATTTAACGCCTGAGTAATTACGGGGAGGGGTGGGAGTAGCAGGGGCTCCTAACCCTATCGTGATCTCCGTACAGTTCCCAGTTACTCCTGTGAGTTTTCTGTGTTTCTTTTCTTTTTCTACATGCATACTTTCTTTCCTAACACAGTTTGTGTACATATTTATGTCCTGAATTTTTTTTAATCCTAATTTCTGATTATTATGGTGAATAATTTGGTTAAAGCTTGCAATCAACTTTTATTTCTCTATTTTTACATAGAAAATGAGGACCTTTCCAATCAGTCAAAACCCACACAGAGTCAAAGTAAGTACCAAGTCGGACCCAGAGAGAACTGATGTTGGCGTGGCCGAGTGTCTTCAGAATCTTGACACTTTGGCCAAACTTCCTGTTAAAGAATCTAACTAATTAGTACTTGCTAAAAGTAGCTTATTAGTGATGGGTTTTATGCACATGACGCAGAATGCTCTTGTGTTGCTCACAGAGCGGCCTGAGTCCACTTACACTGGGAGCCTTGTTTCTCAGGTAAGTCTGGATATAAACACTTAGGACAGTAGGAAGTCTTTTGGCAAACGCTGTGTCAGATCCTCCTTTTAGGAGTTATCTCAGCTGGTGTCTGGAGCAGCGCAGCCGCAGTAGAGAGGAGCAGGGGGTGAGAAGTGGGGCCGCGGGGCCGCCGGCCTCCAGGGGGCAGCAGTGCTGCGCCTGCGGCTCTCCCCGCCCAGCGGTCCGGTCCGGTCCCAGGGCTCCCTGCTGCAGGCGCCGGGCTCCACCTGCTGGACGGGAGAGGCCGCCGCCGCCTTTGTGCTCGGCCACGGGGCAGATGTGTATTTGAGAGCCGCGCACGTCCAAGTACATGGGTAGGGGTGGCCGGCTTTGTTTTCCTGGGCTGTGTTTGCTTAACCTGATTTGGGTTTCCCTTTTTTGAGCCACATTAAGAAACAGAAATAGAGAAAACTGGTGTATGGCTGAGGACATGGGTCTGACGGTCCTGGGCTTGGATTTTGCTCCCCCTCTCGGAAGCCGCGTCCCAGGTTGCAGAGGTGCCTGAGGGCAAGTGAGCTGATGTGCACACAGCCCTCAGCATAGGTGTATTTTATGGCCATAGCCGATTGAGATTACAGGGAAATGATGTGTGTTGTCATGGTGTGGCGTTGAGGGATTTTGTGGTTTATTTTTGTATTGCTTCATTTTTAGCTGTGGCCACTCTAATTGCTGCTGCATGGCTTTTGCTTTATTTCCTAAAAAGATTTCAAGCAGAGACTGTGATAGAGAACATTCTAGGATAGCTTGGATTTTCCTTGAGATCTGTCATTGGCCACGTGATCTTTGGCATGTCATTAAATAAGATAGTTAATTTTCCCAATCAATGTTGACTTAGACAATATTTTGGTACATTTATTTATAAACTCAAAACTATGTGTATATTCCTTATGCTTGTAGTTCTTATAAAACTACAAAACAAAATTAAATGCAAAAGTGCACATCCATGCTCCTCTGCACACCAATTTTAAATGATGGCTGGTGCTCTTTTCCTGAAACCGCATCACTTTTTCCAGCATCAGTATGGTTTAGATGAGTTTAGATGTTCCCATATTAGGACGTGTCCGTTCTCATTCCTGCTGTCTTTCTCCTCAGTAACAAGCGCAGCTTTTGCTCAGTGCCGCGTGGTGCCCGTGGGCCTCCACTGAGGACAGGTGCGTCGCTGATGTGCCGTCCGCCTCGTTCTTTTCCCGTTGCCCTCCCCCGCCATGATGAGCACTGCACGTTACTTCACTGGCCCTGGCAGCTTCCTTATGGCACGTGTCTTAATTGTGTATAGATTTAAAAACTTAAGCCTGAGTCCCTGAGTGTGCAAAAGGAATGTTCCCTGCCAACACCTGAGCACTGGGCGGCCGTCTTCAGGGCACTGATTGCCTGCCTCACACTTTCCATCTGGTGCCAACAAGGTGGGCAGAGGCAGCCATTCCCTGCATTCCTTCAGGGAGACCCACTGGTCCCAAAATGCTGCTGCCCATGTGTGGAGCTGATCAGGTGGTGGGCTTAAGGGCTCTGGTTTGAGGCAGTCCTGATGTATTCAGAGCAGAAACACTCAACTAAATGCACAGGTGCTGTGCGCTGTGCCAGGTGCAGAGGTGCTAAAGATGAGACACACTCTGTTCTTAAAGGAGCTCCCAGGACAAGCCATAAAGCCTGGGGTTAGTGTGGTGTGGACTTGGCCTGAGCAGATGCGGGTGGACAGACACCATGGAGCAAAGATCTGGAACATTTTTGGAAAGGATTGTAGGACGGGCTAGGATCGCAGAGGGCCTATGTCTTCAGTTCCCACCTGTGATCATGAATCCATGTGATGGCTTGGGGCTAGGAAGAGTTCAAAGTCAGAGTTGTTAGCCAGGTGATGCTTTCTCTCCAAAGACGTTGGTGCTCTGGGGCTGCTGCCAGTGTCCCTGATCCTGGGCTTTTCTCTCTCATGGCCATGCAGGTGTTGGCATCTCCTCTGTCCTCCTCTGGCTGCCCTTGATTTCTGGCTTCTTCTCACTTTGTATATCAGAGACTCCCGTAATAGAATTAAAACCCTACCTGGTTCAGCTGGCCACACCTAACTAAAAATAACATCTTCCAAAGGTCCTATTTACAATGGGTTCACACCAACAGGAATGGGTTAAGCTTAAGAACTTGTTTTTTCTTCTAGGGTGCATACCCCAACCTCTCACAGCCTGGTGTGCCCAAGGGGGTGGGGGCCTGGGTGCTTGGAGACGGGGCACATGGCACTCCTCTGGGTGGGTGGCATGGGAGAGCTGAAGGTGAGGTCAGGGCACCAACAGGGTCATGGTTCAGAGTAAGTTACTGGATTTTTTTTAAAAGTGGAAAAATATGAAAGGGAAATTTATTTGCTGGCTTCTCTGGCTCCCTCACTTTTCGGGGGCTCTTGTGAGCAGGGCCTGGAAAGGAACTGGATCTGTGTGGCAAAGATGGGGGGCCAGGGATTGGCTCTTTATATCGTGCAGTAGTCGATGGTCTGTGGTGAGCAGTGTTGGTTTTCTTTGACATTTGGTAAATATTACATGTTTTTATGCCTTGCTTCTGAGTTTGAGTGTTGATGTTCAGCAAGTTTGCCTCTTGTCTCTTCCCACAGCTTTTCCCACCCCGGCCAGTCAGCTCTTCTCTCCCCATGCTCCCAACCCAGCGGCTCTGACAGCAGCTCCTGCAGCGGCTCTGGCGGCCGCCACTGTGGCGGCTCCCACCCCTCCCGCGCCCCCAGCCAGGGCCCTCAGCCATCTGACTGCACCAGCTCCTGTGGCCGCTTCGGGGGCCAACTTGCCCAGTCCTGTCATCCCCATGCTCCCAGGGCTGGGCTCAGCTGCACTAGCACCACAGTCACCAGCACCGAACCTAGCCGCCACCAGAATGCCCTCCCTGCCGGCCACCCCTGCTGCTTCTGCCCTTGGCACAGCAGCCACTCCTGCTCCTTTGTTTTTTCCTGGCCTGGTCCCACCGCCAGGCCCCACTGCCCCCACCCCAGCCCCTGAGGCCACACCAGCACCTCGGGCCGCTCCTGCTGCCAGTGAGACGTTTGCGCTCACCACTGCCCCTTCCACCGGCCTCCCCTTCTCTACCACCTCGACTGCTGTGCCTACCAGCAACCCCAGTTCTGCTTCGTTGTCATCGGTTTTTGCAGCGCTCCCCTTGCCCTTAGCTTCCCAAGGGGCAGCCGCCCCGGCCCCTGCTGCCCTTGCCGCTGGCTCTGCCCCTGGTGCCCTTGGCCTGAGCACTTCCCTCCTGTCTGCCCTGAAAGGCTTCCTGGCCTCCAGCGACACCCGCCTCATCAGCTCGTCGGCTCTGCCCTCCACCGTCACGAGCGGGCTGGCCGCATTGTCGGCCCTTGCCCACCTGCGCTCGGACCCCCCGGCGCTGGCCCCCACCACGTGCTGCGCCCCGCAGCGGCCCCCCACGCCAGGACTGGCTGCGCTGCCAGGCTCCCTGCCCCCTGCCACCAGTGCGGCACCCACTCCGCCTGCTGCGCCCGCGCAGTCCCCGTTGGTAGCGCCCATGTCCTCCTCAGCGGCAGTGCCCGTGAGCGGCGGCTCCTTGGCCACCCCCTTGCGGGGCCCCCGCCCAGGCAGCTCAGGCCTGCACACCCCGGCCACCCCCATGGTCATGACTGGCACTGTTAGGGTCAAAGCCGAGCCCACAAGCCCCACTCCCTCGGCCTTCAGGGGCCCATCCCACTCGGCTGCACCCTCTCCCGCCTTGGGGCTGCCAGGGGCCCTGGGCCGCACCTACACCCCTGCCTCGGGGCCCATCACCCTACCTGCTTGCCTTAACCCTGCGTTGTCGGGGCTCCCCGGTTTGAGCGCCCCCTTGAGTGGCTCCAACCCACTCTCCTCTATCTCCCTCCCGGCACACGGCCCCGGCACCCCCCTTGCGCCAGTGTTTGCAGCTCTCCCCCAGTTCACGGCTTTGACCAGCAGTTTCCCTCTAGCTGGCAGCCCGTCCCTCAGCCCATCAGTGTCTTTTGCCGGGGCCTTGGCGGCCACCTCATCACCCACCATCGTGTCCACACTGGCCCCTCACCCTAGCTCCACGGCCGCCGCCCTCTCTGGCTTGTCGGCGTCAGTGCCGGTCTCGGCAGCGCCTTTTCCCCTCAATTTGTCCACTGCTGTCCCCTCACTTTTCTCGGTCACGCAAGGACCACTGCCTCCTTCGAACTCCTCCTACCCCAGCTTCTCCGTCTCTAGCACCCCCAGCACCGCCCCTGCCCTCCCTTCCTTCCCGGGGCTGCAGGCCCCCTGCACGGCTGCCGCCGCGCCCCTGCCTGTCACCGCAGCTGTCTCGTCCCCAGCTCCAGTCCTCCCAGGGTTTGCGTCGGCGTTCAGTTCCAACTTCAACTCCGCTCTTGTCGCTCAAGCCGGGTATGTGTACTTTTTGCAAAAGGCCAAAATCGTTCTTCACCTTGGTTGGGGTTTATAATAATTCAAATTAAAGTCAAAATCTGGCTATTTGGTGGTGCTAAATTATTGTTCTTTTTTCTGGGCTGAAGCTTCAGAGCTTATGGCCATTCAGCTATGTTAAGGTAAACATGCAAAATGTCAGTGCCTGCTCACGTCATTTAAGGATTTGTATTTGGTAATTTAACTTGATTATAAAACAGCAAAATATTATGTGTAAAACACTGATTTACTGAGTTCGGAAAAGTATACTGTATAAATAAAATGTAAATTTCCCTTAGTGAGTAGTTGACTTAGATTGCTTTCAAAGGTCCTTCCAATGGAGAAATTCTAAGATTTTTAATTTTTTTTACAGCTGAGGGTAGTATTGTCAAACTTAGCAGCTGTAGCTTTTACATCTGGCCGTCATTCTGACGTGTTCCCCGGTCCCTGTTTGCAGTTTGTCGTCGGGACTCCAGGCTGCAGGCGGCTCCGTGTTCCCAGGCCTTCTGTCCCTCCCGGGCATCCCCGGCTTTTCCCAGAGCCCCTCGCAGTCATCTCTGCCGGAGTTCCAGCGCAGTGCGGCAGCCCAGCCCTCGTCGTTCCAGCAGGTGGGCATGGCCAGGCGCCCATCGGTGTGACGTGTGTGAGCCCGGCAAGGAGGTAGCTTTCCCCTGCTGTCTGGAGATGGCGGATTGCTCCCCCAAGTCACCAGCACCGCCGTCTTCTCTCAAAAGGGTCACAGAAGTTGTTGAATCAAGTCATCTTCATGACTTGTTTCTCCTGCTTTAAGAATTTAAAATCCCAATTTGGAGATTTTACTTAATAAAGTGGCATCTTTATCTGTGACAGTTACATTTTAACTCGTCATCTACAATTTAAGCTGAAATAATCGACCGTTAAAGCAATCCACCCCTAGAAAACCTCTTGGCTTTTCTCTTAAAGAGTAGCATATGTTTTAAAGACATTTCCATGTCCTCCTGCACTAAAGTTAAGTTTGAGTGTTTCCAAGTTGCAAGACCCTGAGTGAACTTGGTCTTGCCCCAGTGTTTGCTCATTCTTTCCTGTCCCCAGTACCTGGTGTGGCGCAGTCTAGAGCAGGGCCGACTGGTGACTTTGGCGCTTGCTAAACTGCGTGTTCTTGTTTGTCGTAGGTTCATTCTGCCTCGGCTCTGGAAAGCTATCCAGCCCAGCCTGACGGGTTTCCTAGTTACCCTTCAGCGCCAGGAACCCCATTTTCTCTGCAGCCAGGCCTCTCCCAGAGCGGGTGGCAGTGAACGTGTTTTCATCTTGTTCAAGTCAAGGACTGAGGCTGCAGCGAGCGGCCTGGCATGGAAATGGTCAGAAGAGGAGAGTCGGGTGCTCTGGGGAAGTCACTATGAGAATTCAAAAGTTACAGTTAGGTTTTTAAAAACAGTTTTTGATGTGAACGCTCCTATGTAAATAAACTGACAGTAAATGCTATGGGGAATAGTATTTAAAAAGGGCTTGAGGACATCTCACCTCCCATCCTATGAAGTTTTGAATGATGTATGTGATTGACATAGAAGGAATAGTATGGAGGAGACAGAATCCTTTCTAGCCGAATACAGCCTTAAATCTGTGTGGCGTCACTGGCGGAAGTCAGGTGTGCCTCGGACACTGGGGCGGCTTGGGCCACCGAGGGGGCTCGAGACCACACTGATTTTTAATTTCTGATACTAATGATCACACTTGTACTGCTGAATTTAACCCAGTATATTTCAGGTAAGTGAAAACGGTGCTTAATGTAGTCTTTAGAATGACTTTCAGGTGTTTCTGACTAAAATACATATCCAGAACTGCTTTCTTACGGGAATAAAAGGGAAGGTTGAGGCTTTGCCTTCAGACCTTGTCTCTTCACCTCAGCAGTGTCCAGGTGAGTGAGCAGCAGTTCACTGACTCGGGCCACTTCCACAACTCTGCACTCTGGAAGCGTGGGCGAGTGTTTACAATCGTGGGATATAGTGTTTCTGTTTGTACTTAAAGTCGGACACTAAATTTCACACTGATCATGTCACGCCTGACAGAGGCAGCTCACTGTCGGTAAATTTGCTCCTGTTTAAGGATCTGTGGTGGTGAAACATTGAATGTTGTTTATTTAAGAATAATAACTCTGCCACATTTGGGGGGAAGTAAGGAGAATGATATCCAATCCTGTGATTAAAAGTGTAAACAGTAGGATCTACTGTAGTGCATTTCAGCATCTAGAAGTTTTACTTTTATAAAGATGGCATCTGGAAGATGTTGCTAATGTATTTTCCTTCAACCTGGGGAACAAACTTTTTAAGGATAATATTCCTGTGTGATTAGTTTTTAATAATTTTTTAAAATAAACTATGGATATGAAATATTTCATAAGTGTTTCATTAAATGCATGGATAAGCTTTTTGCTTTTTTATATGTGCTGGAGCTAATACGTAGAACATTGTTAGTACAAATTGACATGAAACTGAATTGATATTACTGATTGCTGATTCCTTTAAATAATCTCTTATGTGAAAGTAATATTATAACTAGCCTTTAAACAGACAGGCTGATGTTTGACTTAACAAACATTTTCAAACACAGAATGTAACTACATAGTTGCTCCAAAGCCGGTTGCTGAAGTTATCGTTTATTCCTTTTCAAGCCTGCACTCACAGTCCTTTCCTAAGATTATATTGTGTTGCTTGTGTGTGTTGACTGTTCGTTCAGAAAGCGTTTCTTGAATGCGTCGTCTATACAGTGTGAAGCCCCTGTGAGGTCTATCATGCTGTGAGCCCCTTGGATCCTGTTCCTCTGTTAGATGTACTTCTGGCATCTTGCACTTATTGGGCACTTAGAGATTTGTATGGGCGTGTAGAGAACGTTTTTGGAGTGTTTGCAGCTTTGCTGGGGACCAATTGTGTACGTCTCCGTCACAGCCACCCTGTGAGGTGGGTACTGGTGACCTCGTTAGCTAGCTCAGGAAGCCAGGATGCAGGTTCATGCAGGGAGCTAGTGGCAGGTTTGGGCTGAGCACTCAGTATGTTCTAGGCTGCTTGTGCTGCCAGGTGCTCTGGGGACACGTGGGAGGGCAGGGGCAGCCCCTTACTGCCTGGGAGAATCGAGAAGTTTCCCGTGACCTCAGTCTTAAAGGACAAGTAAGAGCTACCATCCTCAATAAAGGCGGAAAGTGATGGGGAAGCACAGCAGCGTGCTTGTATAATGGCAGAATGGAGTGTATAGCTTGAATGGAGCCAGAGAGGGTCCTAAGGAAGGCCTTACAGCGTGAGCCATGCTGGAAAACACGTAGCAAAAGGCATGTGGGCTGCCGTGGAGGACAGACTGATGGGAGTGAACCGGTGGTTAGTCCAGAAATCCAAAAAGCATTTCAGAGATTTTGGAGATGATTAAATTGATAAGGCCAGTTTCTGGCTTGGGTGAAGGACAGTGTCATTTATAGGAATAGGGAATTCAAAAGGAGGAGCTCTTTTGGGGGAAAAGTCTAGTTTGGTTGTGGATAGGATATTTAGGTTTCCTGTAGGGCTTCAAAGAGGGGAGTGGTAGGTGAATATGCAGTTGTGGGGCTCTGGAGAAATGTGCCGGAAGTAATTTGGGAGTCAGTTCAAAGTTGGTCATTGCAGCCATGGATTAGTGCACTGGCCAGGGCAAGACTCGAGGGTGGAGCCGTGGAAGGTGGGCAGTACGGCCTGGGCAGGTGCGGGGCAAGGAGGGCCCAGAGAGACCCTGGAGGAGGGAGAGCCGACGTCCACCCCACGGGCTCAGCGCTGGGACAGTGTGGAGGGAGAGCCGACGTCCACCCCACGGGCTCAGCGCTGGGACGGGAGCGTGGAGGGGAAGGGCCTTTCCGGCCAGCTGGTCCCTGACGAGGGCGGTTCCAGCTGAGGGTGCAGGAGCCGGATCACACTGGGTCAAGGTGTGAATTGGAGTGGAGTGATCGAAGGCCGTAGTCAAACACGTTTCGGAAGCCTGGTTTTGAGAGATGTGTATTTCCATCTGTGTGCATGTGTGCCTGTACATAAGTGCACCCTGGGTCCGGCACATGCACCTGGTGGTTTGATAATTGAGTTATGTAAAAGTTTTCTGTGCTGTGGAAATATCGACTAAGACACTAAACATGAAGGAGGACAAGGAGTCAAGAATTGCACTTAAAATAAGTTCAATACAATCCACTTCTTCTACCCTAGTTTTCATTGGAATCCATTTTGAAGATAATTTAGCATTTATTTCCTTCTGGCACTGTTTTTTGGCCTCCTGCTAAGCCTGGTGTGTTAGAGCAGTCATCCTTGAGTGCAGGGACGGGCGGGGACACCTCGGACGTCAGCTCGCTCGGTGCCTGGTGTGGGACCCAGGGTCTCAGGCCAGGTTGCGGGTGGTGTGTCCTGGCAGTGGATGCGCTCTGTGATCACAGGTGAGTGAACTACCAGCGGTGCCCACTTACTCACCACCTTCTAGTCTGGAAGAAAAACTATTAATTGGTAGCAGTTATTGCTAGAATCTGTTTTTTTTCTAACGTTCGCTTCACTTCGTTACTGAATATTAAGTGTTGGCCCTGATACCTGACTTGGTCACCGTCTGTTAGTGTCTTCTGAGACCTTAAACATGAAATTACTGTTTAGCATAATTTAGTTTACAGCATATTATTTTTATTTTGATTGTTTTTAGGGGAGAGTAGGTAGTTTACAAAAGCTGTTAATTCATATGTTTGATTAACCTTAATTTAAAGCCTCACCACTTGATTTGCCAGATAAGTTTGGTCTGTTTATAAAATATAGTTGGTATGTCATAGAAGATTAGAAAAGACTTTTTTCCAACACATTTAATGAGCCTTTTTTTTTTTTTTTTTCCAAAGGTGACACAACATATTGGTAAACAATTCCTTGTTTGGTTAGTTTGAAAAAGATAAACTGTTGAACAACATTAGCACGTGAGGCAGGAGGGGTATCACAACTTGTATCCCCAAGGCCTTTGTGTTCAGGAGGGGCGTTAGGTATAATGCTGCTTAAGTATTAAATTTTAATATGCCTGGTAAAATTTCATGGTAAGAGCTATAAATAATTGGTGTTTATGACTCCTAATCAGTAAAGAGAGAAAAATGGAATGAGGAAAAAAGAAATCCAAAATAAGGCAAGAAAAAAAAGTGGAAGAAAAATGAAGCACATGGTAAGACATTGGCTGCACTTTCCTGTGATTCGTAATCATGTACTTATAAGTGGACTGATGGTGCCAGGAAGCAGCAGACCCAGCGGTCCTCACAGGCGCGTTCCACCGGGCGTTGCGGGTGGATCATCCCACGGGTGCGCAGACTCTAACGAGAGAGCAGACGAGGAAACCCTGCCCGGTGCAGTCAGCGGACCAGTGTGACCCTGGCGCCAGCACCCAAACAAGGATTTCATGAATAGGAAAAAATACAAGTCAGCCTTACTCATGAACATGGGGTAACATTATGAACAGGATTTTTAGCCACATTGGACCAGCATTTATTTTAAAACAACAACATGAGTTATTATATTCAAGTTGGAGTTGTATCAGGGATGCGAAGGTAAAATGACAGGAAATCTAAACATGAAATCACATTAACAGATACAGAAAAAGCATTTGATAAAATTCAGCCACAAATAATGGTTTAAAAAGAAACTAAGCAAACTAGAGAAAATAGGAAACTTTGTTAGGTAAAGGAGATCTATAAAAGTACCGATAGAGCACATCATTCTTGATTATGAAATGTTAGAAACATCCCTTTAAAATGGGATCAATCAAGGAAAATGTAATCACTGCTGTTTGACATTGCACTAGACATTGTAAGGTACGAAACAAAAATAAAAGATATAAGGATTGGAAAGAAAGATATAAAGCAGTTGCTATTCAAAGTGACAAATTACTAGATTTTCAGACACAATCAATATTCAAAAGTCATTTGCCATTTCAAACATCAGCAATGTGTTTAATAAAACAACACATAATGACATGTTACCTAGGGATAAGTCTAGCAAAAGATGAGTGACAACTATATGGAGATTTAACAAAAAATCTTCATGAAAAGCATTAAAGAAAACCTAAGTAAGTGGAGAGATGCTCAAAGATCATGGTTATAATAATAGATATCCTTAAAACGTCAAATCTTTAACAATCTCTGAATTCAATGCGAGTCCAATCAAAATCCCAGCAGAGTTTTCAGTGAGTTTTACAAGCTTCTTCTAAAATTTATGTGGAATACCACATGGCATGAAGAATAGCCAAAACACTTCAGAAGATGAATGAGCCGGGGGGGCCTGTGCTACCAAATAATAAGATGTTATAGAGCCACAGAAGCCAAGATGGTGCAGTATTAATTGGGGATTATCTAGTTTTTGGTGAGTGCGATAGAGAAACTATGTACACCATGCCTATATGGAAATGACAATACAGCTGGCAAGACAGCTCAGTTAAGACACTGGCCTATGCGGTGCTGTGATGATATGGAAGAATATCAAAATGGAGTCGCTACACTACACCACACCACGCCATGCACAAAATGCAACTCTGGGTGGGTTAAAGACAAATCCAAAAGAAAAGTTACTTTTGAAAAAAAATGTAGGAGGATCTCTTTGAGACCTTAGGAAGGGAAGGAGCTTTTAACAATGCAAACCAAACATTGAATGTGAAATTTCATATATTATCAAAAATATCATAAAAAGATGAAACTGGAGGAGTATATACTGGAAGAAGATATTTGCGACACACAGAAGTGCCGAAGGATTAGTTCAAGTATATATAAGGACTACAAATCAATAAGAAAAAGCCTCTCTCCCCCCCACAAAAAAATCATAAGCAAAAGGCACTTGTGCAATTCATGAAGGAGAAAACATGGATTGTTAATAGTCATATGAAAGTTGCTCAGCCTCCTTAAAAGTAAGGGAAAGCTAAATAAAATAGTACTTTATGCCCGCTAGATTGCCAGATACTGAAAGGTTGAACAATATCAGGAATGTGGAACAAAGGGAATGTTCTTACACCACTAGTGAGAGGTTAAGTTGGTGCAAACCCCTTTGGAAAACAGTTTGCACTGTTGTTCGTAACAGTTTGTAGAGCTGAGCGGGAACATCCAGCGTGCTTCCTGACGTGCACCCTCGGTTCTTGGGCCTGGGGGAGCTCTTACAGATGTGCATCAGGGCATGTGTGCATATGCATGGCAGCATGTTTGTAATGGCAAAAAAAAAAAAAAAAGTGAAAATGATCCAAGTAAATCTGTAGTCTATTTACGGTATGATGTGTTTATTAAATAGCACCAGGAACAGACAGCTTTGTGCAAAAACACAGATGATGCTGAGAAGTACAATTGTGGAGTCGTAAAGAAATCACAGAATACATGGGTATTTTTGTATACTCAAAAGCAAATAAAGCTAAATAATATGTTATTTAGAGATACATGCATATATGATTAAAAACTATATTTTCAAAGCAAGAGAATAATAAAGGAAATTCTGGGTTGTGGTTAAGGGGAGGTGGGGGAGGGGCAGGCTGAGTAAAAGCAGCCTCGTGGGATTGCTGTTGTTTTAGCTCAGGTTGGGTGGTGGCCATGGAGCTCGTTTTATATATAATGTATATAGACATAGAGATACGTTGTGTATATTACTTAACAGGTATCATTTAATTTCCATACTAAAAATGTCTTAATAGATTGCTTTCTAATGGACAGGGTGTTGAATTGGGGTGGTGGCTATTTTAGTTTCCTGGCTGCTAAAATAAATGCCATACAATGGCTGTCTTCACAACAGGAATTTATTGGCTCATGGTGTTCTGGCTGGCAGTCTTTGGGGGTCCCTGGCTTTTTGATCACATAGTGGCGTCTTCTTTCTCTTCTGGGTTCTGTAGACATCCAGGTTCTGGCTGCTCCCCGTGGCCTCTCTCTCTGGCCTTCTCTGTAAGGCCTCCAGTGGTGGATGGAGACCCAGGCTGAGTCAGCTGGTCCACACCTTAATTGAAGTCACCTCATCCAAAGGTCTTGTTTACAATGGGTTCACCCCAACAGGTGTAGATGAAGATTAAGAACATGTTTTTCTGGGACATGTAACTCCAAGCCACCACAGTGGGTTATAGAGAAATCCAGGTAGAGGTATTTATTCAGCTATGTTGGAAAATATGAATTATTCTGGAGAGAGGTCTAGGCTAGAATTGCAGTTTTGAGAGTTTGTTAAGGTCCTCACAGATCTGGGGATTGAATTTGTTATTTCAAGATGCTGGAATTCAAGAATTGGTAAAACCAGAAGGAATAAAATAGAATAGATGATGTATATTGGAGAAAAGTTTATGAAATCAGGAAAAAGAAAAGAGAACATTTTCCTATGGGAGTAGCAAACCTTAAGGAATATGTGTGTGCAACTTAGCAAGAAATGATGGTTGAAAAAGAATTGACAGCAGGAACTCAAACAGATTTTTGCACACCAAGTTCGTAGCGGCCTTATTCACAACGGCCGAAAGGTAGAAGTAACCCAAGTGTCCATCACCCGATGAACAGGTAAACAAAATGTGGTGTGTACATATGAAGGGATGTCATTCAGTCATAAAAAGGAATGAAGTCCTGTTGCATGTGACAACATGGATGAAACCTGCTGACATCATGCTGAGTGAAATAATCCAGACACAAAAGGACAGTGTATGATTTCGCTTGTGTGAGGTAACCAGCATACGTAAATTCATGGAGACGGGAAGATTACAGGTTCCCAGGAGTCAGCGTGGGCGGGTGGTGGGGGATCACTGCTGATGGATGCAGAGTTTATGTCTGGAGTGTTGGAAGAGTTTTGATAATGGTGATGGTGGTGATGCAAGCACAACGTGATTGCAATTCATGTCACTGAATTGTGTACTTGAAAGTGGTTAAAATGGGAGATTTCATGTTGTTTCTATGTTACCACAATAAAAACAAGAAAAGAAGAAATGCTGGTGGGTGCTGTCTGCCCCAAGAGTGTGTCTGCAGTGGGACGCTTGGGAGAGGGACGGGGCCAGGGCCTGAAGGGATTGTTTTGGGGACGGAGAGGGGTGCATTATGCTCCGAGATGAACGTTCAGGGAAAAGCAAATGTGTATATTTAGAGACAGATGTCCTGTGTGTCCAGAGTGGGGCTAGAATTAGGGCTTTACAAACAGCTGCCCTCTCACAGGACTTTCCCTGGAACAGGCGTTTATTGTAGAGTCACACTGAAGAGGCTTCGCCCAAACCCCCTCGGCCGTTCTCGGGCTCCCCACCATGGAGGTGAGGGGCTCCCGCTCATGCGGCCCCCAGGTGAGGACCCGGCATCTGGCCCGAGAGTTTATTTTTTAGAGACAGGAAACTTTCATTCATTTCCCGAGCCCCAAGTCAGGGACAGCTTGTCTCGGGTGTTCACCACTTGTTGAAACCATTCTTGCTTTCTAGGCTGAGCTATTTGGAACATTTTGCAGGAAGAAGAAAACAGTTGCTTAGTCATCTTCCAAGGGGATGTATTTGCAGCAAGCAGCCGCACCTCCAGGCGCTCGGCGGCCACCAGGGAACAATTACTCTGATGTTGTTTTGAACCCGCTGGCTGCGGTGGTATTTGGCCAATATTAAGGGGAAAGCGTGTTCAGAAATAAGCTAAATTAGCACTTCCAAAACACTTTGCGGCATTGCCGTGGGGAGCCGTTGAATCAGAGGGAAAGGGGCTTTCTTTCCCGGGTTAAGACCACGTGTGCCATGAGAAATGGGGGTCAAGTGGCAAAGGCACGGTGATAAAGGAGAGGCCAGGAAGAAGCAGAAGGGCATCTATGAATTGGCAGTCTGGGACCAGAATGGGCCTGTTTTGTTTGTTTTGTTTTGTTTTATTTTCATATTTGTAGCAAACTGGAGCAGCATTAGAAGTAGGAAAGACGAGGGGATGGGTGTCTTGACACACCTAATCAGTCGCCAGTCACTCTTCTGTTCACTTGAAACACGGGGAAAAGAGAAATTGTGAAAACCAACCTAACATACCCATTTTAGTGAGAGGATAACTGAGTCCTGAAAAATATAGCCCAACTACTGTTTGTGGCAACGATAGTTGCTATTTATTCATGTCAGCCACCAGTCTGAATATTTTACACGTACAGATTCTGTATTGTTCTCAAATAACAATTGGTAGCTACCATTATCTCCATTTTTACACGTTAGAAAAATGACACACAAAGAGCTTGAATCTCTTGCCCACCGCTACCCAAATGGTTCTTGGTACAGCCAGGCACTTCGAGACAGAGCTTGATTTGTCACCCACATGCCCCTGGTTATAGCAATACCAAACCAAAAACAAATATGTGTCAGAAAAAGGCAGAGGAAAACTTTCCAAAGCAGCAAGGCCCTGGCTGTGTGTGTGTGTGTGTGTTATTCTGTTTCTGGTTCCCAGCCCCTACCCCAAAGTTCTATTATTCAGTATTAACTCATAATTACAAACTGTGGAGAGCAGACATGGTGATTACTGTCATCTAAGGTTGTGGGGAAGGCAATTAAGATAATCAAGTAGTCAGCAGAAGTAACCCACAATCTGGGAAGTTTTCTAAGATGAAGTGCCAGCAGCATGGAACGAGATGGTGAGGCAAGATGACTGTGGGAAGTTCAAAGCTTGCCTTGTGTCGTGAAGCAGCCCCTGACCCGAGCAAAGCAGTCTGCGTGACCTGGCAGCTGATGTTTAACCTCTCATCTTTAAACCAGTAGAGAGAAAATGGTAAATTAACCCTAAAGTGTAACTTTAAAATGGGAAGTGGGCAGGAGGTGAGAAACTCTTGGTCTCACAAAGGAGCAAGATGTAAATGTCAAGTCTTGACCCAGATTTGAATAAGCCTTCATCTCTGTCCCTGGGCCTCCCGCTTTCAAGTGTTAGTCTACTTTACCCGCTTCCTGACTCCCTAAAATGTTATCAC
This sequence comes from Choloepus didactylus, assembly GCF_015220235.1. Classification (NCBI taxonomy): domain Eukaryota; kingdom Metazoa; phylum Chordata; class Mammalia; order Pilosa; family Megalonychidae; genus Choloepus; species Choloepus didactylus. The sequence continues at coordinate 1,390,113 of NC_051318.1, forward strand.
TCTTGCGGTTGTCTACAGAGCCCCATCCTGTGGTCCTCCTCTCCCTGCACACACGCCCCCTCCCCCCGTCACAGGGCCCTGTCCCCCGGCTTGTGCTCCCCCACCTCAGGAGCGTCTTTGTCTTAAACCCTTAGAACTGGCTCAGTGGCCTCTTCAGTTGCGTGGTCAACCTTTGCAAGTGCAGCTCCCACCCGGCGAGGGAGAGCCGTCGTGATCTCTACAGCGACCTCCCGGCCTGGAAGCAAGCCCCGAAGACAGGTTCATGTGTCAGAAAATGCCCTGTGTCTTCTTTGGCCTCCAGGCTGGCAAAGCCCTCACAGGCTGTGATGTGCTATTTTACACAACGTAAAACAAAACACTGCTTGAGTTATTGATGTGAGAGAAATGAAAACATCAGAAAATCGGGAAATTGGTGCTTTCATTGATAGAAGAAGCTCAAGATTGTCCTTGAATCGGGTGGCGTGATGCAAGAAGGAGCCTTGGAGAGGAGCCTGAGCTCCAGAGTTGGGAAGGAGCTCCGCCACGTGTGAGCAGATTGTTCCTCACTTCGTTGTGCAGTCACCGAACGCTTCCGAGCACTGTGTACCTGCAGTGTTCAAGTGCTGCGAGTACACGTTTAACAACAGCAGAGCAGGAGCTCCTCACGGGATTGATAGTGAGCCAGGGGTCAGCACACCTTTTCTGTGATAAACCCAGATGATAGAGGTCTTGGGCTTTGAAGGAGCTACAATCTCTCGCAGCTGCTGGCCTTTGCTGCCGTGCTGCGGAAGCTGTGTGCGGCCGTGTGCTAGTGAAGCTTCGCTCACACGGCCGGTGGGGAGCAGGCCCGGCAGGCAGCGTTCGTGTCCCGACGTCTGGAGGGAGAAACAAATGTCAGCCAACAATCCTGCACGCGAAAACATGGGCATGAGACCTGTGCTTGGCCGCCGGGCAGTGGGCAGGGGCCTGGGCCTGGGCCTGGGCTGGAGAGGGTGGGAGGCGAGCGCATGAGGGATGGCGGTTTAGGGGTCACACGGGCTCCCAGTCCCGGGGGGGCCAGCGCAGCCATGCAGGGGCCCCCTCAGAGGGCACAGAGGGCTGTGGGAGGCAGAGGGGACCCGGGCTTGTCTGAGTTCCTCGGCCTGATGAGAAAGAAGCCCATGGCCTGGGGGTGTTTGGGTTCCTCCCGATTTTACCAGCGTTAAGGCTGCGCTTTATATTGACTCTTAATTGCACAGTAGGACACTTAGGGGTTTAGACTCTATCATGCTTCACCATGCTGACAGTTGGCAGTCTTTGCATTGTTTTCAGGAGGGTAGTGACAGGGTCAGATTTGAGTTTCAAAAGCTCACTCACTGGAGAAGGAACTGGATTACACTTCCCTGTCTGAGCCGTGAGGATAACTGTCCTTCCCTGTGTATCTGACAGCTCGTGCTGGTGAACAAATTACCAAGGAGCGTAGACGGGTTTTATGAATTACGAATGCTGTAGAAGCTACACTGGTATTTACAGGAAGGACACCACAGCAGGGGGTGGCCTTTTGGATTTTCTCTGTGAACTTACCTGTTAAGTAAACAGGCTTCCCTCACCAGGGAAACCGCTCCCCGGGGCCCTCGCCAAAGAGAAGGGACTTCTCGGGCTCTCCGCTGTCGTGTCACTTCCCTCTTCCAGGCACATCGTGCTGCTGCCCGGGGCCGGGCGGCTCCTGCCACGCAGGGTCCCCAGCGCAGAGCCTTCTCGAGAATGCGATGGAGCCCGGGGCCAGCTCCCCCGAGAAGCAGGACAAGGAGAGTTTAGTGGGTACGCTCAGCTTCCCATCTGAAGCTTGTGGAAGGTCTCGTGCAGAGCCAGCCTTGCAGCCTCGTAGGGCGAGCATGGGGTGGATTAACCCGCCTTGAATTTGGCTTCTGTGTCATTCCAGGCAGGAGTTTGCCTTCATTGTGTGTGCTGGTTTTATTTGCTTCTTGAACGGCCATCAATAGCTTGCTTGTTTTATTCAGTTTTAGATAAAATTTATGCTTATCTTTGTACTCATTTTTTGCATTAAGTAGCAAAGGAATGTGGGAGAGGCTGAAAAGAAAAGTTTGTTTTGAGCTGCCTCACGTTTGTTAAGTGCGGAGGAGTTGAGAAAGAGAAAATGTAGCTCATAAGTATCAAACACTAGCTCTAGTAGTCATAAGGGCTATTAGGTATTGCAAAACATTTTGCTTGTGTTATCTTTTTAAACTCTACAAAATCCTAGCAGTAGATCCTCTCATAATCTCATTTTAAAATGAGAAAGCAGAGTCTTGGCGAGTTTAAGGAACGTGTTGAAGGTCCAGAAGGGCTGGTGGAGATGGTGTGGATGGTGACACGCGGGTGTGGGTTTCGCGTGAAGGGGGAGGGCGGGTTGGACCAGGGCTCACGGGACTCTGGGTCCACACCCGAGCCCTGCGCGCTCCTCACGTTATCAGAGAAGTCAGGGCGCAAGTTAGGAAGAAAGAGCACGTTCAGCATTGCCAATTTTAAAGGATTTAGAGAAATTTAGCTGGACAGGAAAAACTTTTCTCTTGTACAGGCACAGGAACACGGGTCTGCTGAGGCAGGCTGTGTTGTGTAGAAGTGTGGGTGGGGGGTCTCTCCCAGGGGGCCTTCTGTGTCTTTTTAAACAGGAGGCTCCATGAGAAACCTCAGTTTCTGCTTAACCGGTCAGGACACACCTGGGTAGATGGCGTGGGTGGAGTTGCGTGGTCAGGGAGATATGTGACGGTGCTCGTGGGTTTTCTGGTTGTTTTTTTTCATGATGAAAAACTTGCACAAACAGGATGGGGCTTGCGTTTTACAACTTCTGGTTTCATATAATAACACAGTTCTTTCACATCCTTTTGGAATTTTGTGAAATGCAACACTGATCACTCTCTGGGATTTGTGGGATCGGGTGTACCCTCTCCTGTCCTGGGATTCTGCTGGCGTTGACGTGACCCAGGGCCCCTGAGCAGGTCGGGGACGCCCCCTCCCAGGTGGAGAGGGCGGGCAGCGAGGCCCTGGCTGCTCGTGGTCGCCCCGCAGGCACCCTGAGCGGCGGCCCTGGCTCAGCTGGCTTTCCAAAGCCACCTGTGCACATGTCCCGACTCCAGGTTCCGTGAGGTCACTCAGGGGCTCAGACCCTCCTGGAGAGGGGCTTCACCCCATGGAAATGCCATGAAGAGGGTGCCCCCAGCAAGGGCCCGGTGTTAAACAGTAACTAGCACACCCTGGTCCTTGGCTTCCGACATTGCCCCCACTCCTGTCTTTTCCAGAGTTAAAGCGAGGTCAGTGGACTGTAGACAGGAGGCTTGAGAAGTTCTTCTCCCGTTGGGGAAGCCCGAGCCCCCTCCCGGAGAGCTGCCAGAGCTCGGAGGGATTAGAGCTTGGGGGGCTCGAGTCTGGGGGGCTGGAGGTTCTACCTACCAGAAGAGCTCCCAGGAGCTGGTGGCTGGGGACCAGCGTGAGATCCTTGCGGCCGTTCCTCACTTTCCCGAGGGGCCTCCAGAGAGCGGACTGTGCGGGTTTCGAGGAGCAGGGCAGCAGGAGGGGACACGTGGACGCGGGGTTCACTTGGGGCTCCGTGAGATGCTCAGAGTCCTCAGTGCCCAGGAGAAAGCCCTGGGGCCAGGGGCGCTCACGGCGCTGACGTCTCCCATGGCTGGAGTGGAGGGAGTGAGGGGGTTCAGTGCTGCACCCCAGGCCGGGAGGGGACGGTCATCACCCCTCTCCTCCATCCCCAGGCATCTGGTCTCCCTTCCTCTGGGATCCAAGACTTGTTTTACTTGACATGATTAATTCTTATTTCTAGATTTCAGAGGTATCCCGAAATCAAGGAAACTTGTGAAAGTTCAAAGAACAGTTGCTCACACTTCCACGATTCAGAACTAACCACTGTTAATATTTTGATCAATTTTCCTCCTGTGTTTTTTCTAAGCAAATATTTATACTAATTGAAGTCAGAATGTGCACAATGTTGAATCCTACTACTTTTTTTTTCTTAACTTTATACCCTAAGAATGTTTCCATTTCACTGAAATAATTTTGTAAACCTTTTTAAAACTTACGCATAATGTGATATTGTGTAGTTTGCTTAATTATTTTTCTCTTGTTTTCCTTTTGGGGCATTTCTGATTTAGCACTATTATAAATACCACTATCTGAGAATGGGCATCGATCTTAAGGACAAAGTAATTGTACTTTTTGCTGCTGTGGAAATGAACGAAGAACGTCCACATGAGAACAGGCAAAGGTTATTTATCACAGCTTGCTTCAGTGAGGGAGGCCGCCCCCCGCACTTGTGTTTGGCAGAGGACTGGGGATGTTTTACAGTGAGAAGCGGGGGGTTCCGGGTGCGCCCCGATGGGGCTGGGGCGGGTGGGGTGGGCCGACGGGCAGCGGGTGTCCTGTGCAGCTGGAGGAGCCGCTCTGGCTGCTTCTCCGGGGGGTGCCGCCTTGGAAGCAGCAGTTAGGGCAGCTGCCGGTCACTGGCCGATCCCGGGCTCCCTGGGGTTGACACAGGGAGTGTGGCTTGACTTCCAGGGATGTCTGCTGTAGACGGGGGCCCGATTCCCGCGTTCCCTGGTCGTTGTCCGTTTGCTTGCTCGGTCTCTCCCTGTTATTGCTGACGGAAAGGACAGACAGGGCGGGAAGATGGGGAAGGGGGAGGGGAGCATTTTCTTTCCCAGGGTGTGTGGGGTGAGGGCTCAACGAGCAGGAGGCGTGAAGGAGAAAATGCAGGGTCAGGGGCTCTCAGGAGAAACCGAATCTCATCTCTTGGGTTGTTATTTCCAGACGGGAATCTCCAAACAGATCAATCAATCTATTATGCTGCTGAGCGTCGTTATGATACTGCAAGGTGGTTAGTGTGCTGCTTCATTCATTCATTCATTCTTTCATCCACTGAATGAGTTCAACGTCCTCTGAATGTCGGGCCCTGGAGATGGAGACATACAAGTAAAATGGCTGCTCTTAAGCATAAAAAGATGGGCAGGAGGACACACCTGTTAGCTAAACATCATGATGTCCCATGAAAAGTGACGACAGAGGGTGCGCTAGACACTCAAGTGAGCAGCACCCGGAAGTGGGGGACAGAGGTGGAGAAAACCTTGGGAAGAAAGATGCAGTTTGAGCTGAGCCCCGGGTCAGGTGGTAGAGAGGAGAGGGGGCAGCGGGAAAGCCTGGGGGAGGCAGCAGCCTGTGCGGGAAGCCACAGTGCTGGGAGAGGAGAGGACGGGGAGACGGGAGAGGACGGGGAGACGGGAGAGGATGGGGTGCTGGCAGAGGATGGGGTGCTGGGAGAGGGGGTGCTGGGAGGGTTTGGGGAGATGGGAGAGGATGAGGGCACTTTCTCCACTGCTGGACATCAGGGCCATGAGCTGTGGCCTGGCCACCCAGACCCTCAGGTGACCCGGCCCAGAGTCCACCAAAGCCCTGCCCCAGACAGACCGAGCTGGTGGTGTGCGGAGGAGCCCGTGTGCAGGGCCTGCTCCCAGGAAGGGCTGCTGCGCCTGGTGATGGGGATGGAGCCCCAGGAGGCCCTGGGAGAATCGCCTCTTGGGGCAGCCAGGAGGGGCCACCAGGGCCTACTTGGGCAGGTGAAGCTGGCAGTCCTGGGCTGGGGGTGGGGAGGCAGCAAGGGCCTTCTTTTTACACCTGTTTGAACGTGTCTAAGAAAGAGCAAATGAGGGGAAAGGAAATTACAGTAGATAAAGTGTTGAAAAGTTCATGTGGTGACTTAGTTTAAATGTGGAGCTGAAAACTCATAAGATTACCGAATTCTGTGGTCTTTAGGACTAGTGAAGACGATAAGATCATCATCTAGTTCTGATTTAGTAGCTCTGCCCTAAGGACCTAGCATCTTTATTTTATTTTTTTAAGATTCCAAAAGTTACCTGAAAGACCTCGTGCCATCCTGGCTGCTAACTTTAGCCCCTCAGGGACGCAGGTTTTATCGTGCACTCCCCTGGAGAGTTCAGTTCCTGCAAACAGAAAGGAGCCGTTATCAGGATGGGCCTGAACATCCATAACTGATATGTAGAGTCCTGAGTGATAAAAAAAGTTAAAAATAAAATGAAATGTCAAGTAATCATACCTCTAGGGAAATCCTGAGTAGTTGCCTGGCCAGCTAGAGGGCTTGCAGAAGGGCTGATAGGCCCTGTGCATGCATGATGAGCTGTTTTATGCGTGTTGCTATTATTGTTGTTATTGCCACATTACAGACGAGGAAGCCGAGTCTCAGGCAGGTTGGTGACTTGTGAGACGTCACCAGCTTTTACGGGGAGGTGCCCGTGGCAGATGCTTCGGCTCCGAGCTCCCACCTAGCTGCCCGCTGAGGACGTCCACTCTGCTTCTCTCTTCTTTCTGAAGACGCAGAGCAGGTGCTGGTTTCCATCCTGAACGCCAGCCTGTCCTGACACCCTTCTGGTCTGCATTTGGCTCAGTCTGTGTAACTCCATACAGTTGCCAACTTGATGAAGATACAGAGTATTCCCAGTGCCCCAAAAGGCCCCCCTTGTCCTCCCAGTTCATGCCCTAACCACTGGCCCCACCACCCAGAGAGAGCTGTGAGCCCGAGCACAAACCAGAGAGGTTAGTGTGGTAGTTCTTGCATGAAATCGTGCAACAGAAGTGAGATCACACAAGGACTCAGACATGGAACCCAACAGTGTGCACTCCCGTGTCTGGCTTGTTTTGTTCAATATTATGTTGATGAGATTCATCCATATTTTGCATGTGATAGTAGCTTCTTTTTCTTGCTGAGTAATATTCCTTTGTAACCTCACCACAATTTTTCAGTGCGTTCTGTGTTGATGATTCGGGTTGCCCTTCATTTCTTGGCTTTGATGAATGAAGATGCAGGGAAAATTCGTGAACGTATTTTGTGTTCACGTCCCTCATGACCTAGTTGGGTGCTGAGTCTAAAGCGTGTGCACGGTTAGCTTCAGTGGATCTGTCCAGTGGTTTCCGAGGTGGCTGTAATGGCTTGTACACGCACAGCACACCTGAGAGCTACAAGCGGCCCCACAGCCTCGTCAGACCTGCAGTGTCAGCATTTGATACCTGCCGTTCTGTCATCTAGGCGTCCGTGTCTCAGCATGGTTTTAATTTTCACTTCCCTGATGCTAAATGTGCACCATTCTGTTTTGTCGTCTTTGATGTTGCCGTACCTAAGCAGCCCTCTCTTCTTAGAAAGGAACTGGCTGTTTTCAGTAACACGCATCTGTGGACAAAGATCACGCACAGTGTTAATCTAAAATCAACTACAGATGACCAAGCCAAGGGAAGGAACAAAGCAACCAAGTCCCCTCAGCTGGTTTCGTTTACTAAAATTCGTTTCTGTTCCTCATGCTGCCTGGGTGGGGTTGCCCCCTGCTTCCCTGGCTGAGCTTTACCTGGGCAAGCGCACCTGGGTCTCCTCTGGGTCCCAGCTGCCCCGGGGCTCGCCAGAGGAGCCAGGTTTGGCTTCAGCGCCTGAGCCACTGCAGGCTGCACGCGTTCACGCAGTCGTGGGTGACAACGGCTACGCTCACTGGGGAATTCCCTGGCTGAAGACCCAGGGACCCCTCCCCCAGCTCTGCCCCCAGGTCTGCGGATTGCCAGGAAGGGGGTTCCAGCACGTTCTGCTGCTCCTTGTCCCCATTTCTTTCACCATCTGTAGACTTCCCAAAGTACCCCCCACTGAGAGGTCACCCCATTGTCACCCATCCCTCCTGTCTCTTCCCCTCCGAGACTTTAACCTGTGAAGGCAAGATCCCATCTTAGTTTTCCCTGCCTCCCCAGCTCCAGCACCCGGGCCTGGCATGTAGCTGTAAAATGTGCTCAGTGAAGGACGGTGAGAAATCAGGGCAGTTTGTGGAGGCTGGCGGTATGTGACAACTGCCTTATCTTTATGTGACAGTGACCCACAGAGATGCACATCGTGGATTTGCGCAGGCCGGGCCTGGCGGGAAGGGCTCAGACAGAGCCTTGGGTTTCACTGAAGCCAGGGCCCTTTCTCCCCTCATCATCCCCTCGGCCTCCGGAAAAGGCTCTGGGAAGCTGGTGTCACAGGCGGTGTCAGAGATCCCGCTTGTCCCGGGAGCCTGGGGAGCTGGTCCCTGTTGGGGTGCCCTGGGGTTAGCACCCAAGCCCCAGGAGAACCCAGCAGGCAGGCGGAGGCCACGGGCGTGGGGCAGAGCCCTGGGCTCCCCAGGAGGCACCTGCAGGTGCAGCCCCCGCAGCGCAGCCCCCACAGGGAGGGAAGGACGGAGCCCCCGGGGGTGGGGTGGGGAGGCGGCAAAGCCACATGTCACCACGGGGAAATATCGCCGAGACCCAAGCCGGACAAACGGAAAAGCTTAGGTGCAGCGTGACGCCGTTTGCCACATCAAGTGTTTGTAGATGTAGACGTCGTGTGTGAACACACAGGAAGGGCCTAGAAATGAACGCAGACGCCCACGGCACCCACAGGAACCCCCCGGAGAGAGGGCCCATGGCGAAGGCCGTCAGCAGGCGCTTCAGCTGCACCTGCTGCTCGGATTTGCTTTTCTTAGGATGAGAATGTATTGGTGTGTGGGCTGTGTAATTAATAATGAAAGAGCACTAATCAAATACAACCAAGATCCTCTGTGAATGCACACACTGTCTTTTTCTTGCTCACTGATTGTCTGGCTTGGCTCAGTGTGGCCCAAGGCTTTGGAAGGTTACATTTTAGGAATTTAAACTTCGGTGTATGCTGGAAGTCCTAGTGTTTATCTTTATGTGTATTCAGAGCCTGTGAAAGGACTTTTAGACTCAAACGTTTTTAATAATATGAATGTATCTGAGAATTGGGCATTTTTCACCTGCTGAAATGGGCACCCGCACTGTCGATGGCAGTGCAGGCTGGAGACGCTCCAGAGGGCTTTCACCATCCGCGTTTCAATAAGATCCCTCTGACTGAGCACATCCACTGCCAGGAGTTTATCCTACATACGTGCACGAAACCACCCGCTGGGGAGGTTTCCTGTAGCGCGGTTTGTTGGAGTGGAAGCCTGGGGTCCCCTCGGGTCGTAGGTGGGGGTCGGGGGCTGAGGAGTCCGCGTGGGAAATGGGCACCTGGGACGGGCTCCAGGTGGCTCCGGGAGCTCGGTGACCTCCTTGGTTCGAAGGGGCAGAGTCGGTGGGGACCCGGGTCCTAATCAGGCTTTAGGGCGGATGTCGAGACAGAGAAGAAAGAGGGACGCCGGGGGAGGGCAGACCCTGTACGGGGTGTTTGTGGAATTAACCAGGTGGAGAGATCTGGTAAACATCCTTCATCCTAGGGTGAGGAGTGGGGTGAGGATGGAGGTGAAGCAAGAAGAAAGAAAGACCAAAATTTTTTAAAAAAGGTGAAATAGTGAATATATAATCTTCAAGTAAAAAGTTCAGCCAGACGTGCATGCTTTACAAATAAGACTCCTGGAACTTGACAAAGTATCTAATTGGTGTGACTAAATCTACTGTTTTAGGCATTTGAGGTAGGGTTTGAATTCACCCACCTTATTCATTAAGCCAAACGCCCCCCTGCTGTCCTCAGATGTGAGTAACAAAAAGATAACGAATTAATGAGCCAATGTCATAAAATGCCAGGGTAAGTGCAGAGTGTTAAACACCAAACCCTGAGCCGGGCAGCAGGCCCCCGTCACACCTGCTCACCTGTGAAGTGGGAGTGTCGGCGGCAGTGCACAGTTGTGAACGTGGTTGCTGACACGTGGGCAGGCGCCAGGCAGCCACAACCTCATCCACCTCATCAGATCCTCCAATGGTGGGTGACGCCTGTGCCCATCCTACGAAGGGGAGATGGAGGCTCAGGGAGGTAGAGACGCCCACCTGGGCTCCTCGGAGGCCTCGTCGTCTTCCCTGAGAGATGACCGTCCCTCCCTGCCCGCTGAGCCCCAAATCCACCTTCCTGAACGGCCCCAGGCAGCCCCATATACAGGCCGTGGTGCTCTTGGTTGACATGAGACTCGGAAGGGACGGGTCAATTTTAATTCTCAGAAACCCGAATGAGTGTCTTCTGCTGCGGTGGTTTTGGCTGTTCACTGCGTTCGCAGGCCCGGCTGGGCTGAGGCCCTGGCTTGCCTCCTTCTCATTTCCCAGGCATCAGCCACAAGCGACTGGGCGTGTGCGCCTGGCTCCTGGTTTTCCTCTCCTTCCTGCTGATGATTATCACCTTCCCCATCTCCATCTGGATGTGCCTGAAGGTAAAGCCCTGGGGAAGGAGCGGGGCTCCCTGTGGGGCTGACGAACCCCAACACTGAGTGTTCTCCCTCCCGGCCAGATCATCAAGGAGTACGAGCGGGCCGTCGTCTTCCGGCTGGGACGCATCCAAGCGGACAAAGCCAAAGGGCCAGGTACGACCTGCTGGAGCCCCCAGCCCCACCCCGACCCAGGCCTGGCACCTGCTCCTGCTCCCTGGGGCGCCTCTGAGGGTCGCAGGCAACTGGGGGCAGCTGGAGCCGTTGTCCTGTCGTGCAAGCGCAGTGACCGCTAGCTGGAGAGCCGGGAGAGCCCGAGCAGACCCCGAGGCTGCCTCTGACAGGCTCGGAGGGCACCAGCGAAGGGTGCCCCTGCTCGCCTGGGCTGGACTTCCCTCGTCACCAGAATCGGCTCCCAGGAGGAGGAGGACGGAGGGGGTCCGCAGCCCCCCGGGGAGGAGCCGGGACCTGGGGTAGACTCTCCCTCTTTGGAAAGGCCTCACTGAGACGTAGAAGGTGGTTTCCCCTCCTGGCTAGTGGACAAGTAGAAACTCGGAGCTGGAAGTCCTCTTACAACTTCTCCCGTCAGATCCCCTGGTTCTGAAACTGAGGAGCCTGAGGCCACCACATGGCTGGTGATTTGCCTGAGGTGACTCGTAGCTGGAGGTGAGGATGAGCTTCCAGGCTTTCTAACACCTGAAGTGGTTCCTTATTTCCATCCTTTCTCTAGGATCTTGGAATGACAAGTGTTCCAAACTGTTCTTGTACAAAAGGATTATTTTTGGAGGTGGCGGTAGGGATTGTCAGTTCCTAAGAGCTCCTTAGAAATAAGATATTGATTTAATACTAATAACTTCTCTTAGTATATATTTTCTTGAACTATATGAAATTGCTAACATTTAACTTTCTGACCCACAAAAATGGTAATTTCATATAGTTGAAAGGAGGAACTGTCAAAAATAACATCTTAGGAGGCAGACAGAAAGCAGCGGTTGTTAGCGATGCTACTGCCTGTGTCTGCCCTGGAGCACCGAGGTGGGTTCGCTGCTTCTCTCTGCAGCCAGACCGTGAGCTCCAGCTACCTGGGTGCTTTGCACTCAGATATCTGTTACGTGAAAAAATACCAGAAACTTCAACACAGAACCTCGTTAAGGAGTCGTGGTCATTTTGAGAATTATAATCCTGTTTGTCTTATTTCATGTAGGGCCTGAGAGAAAGAGGGCAAGATTGATGTAATATGATGTTCCTATGAGTCTGTCAAAACAGAAGCGCTAGGACCACCGAACTGACACGTAATGAAGCACAGTTGACCCCTTCTCAGTCGTGTGGGGGCTAAGATCACACGCTAAAATAAAACCAGATCTGGGGGAGGCTGAGGAGACATGACTCGGAGGATTCTGGAGGAAAACATCTCCCTTCCAAATGAACTTTCCCAGAAGGTTTCACTGCTCGATGTTGCAGGGTAACTGCTCTCGTCACACACGTCCCTGGGGCTCACGGGTTACCTCAGCGTACCCTCAGGGCCCGAGGGACATGCTCCCCATTGCCTACGGAAAACCTCTCCACTTCTGGAAGTTGTAAATTGTTCACTGATAATAAAACTATCAGTAATGAGAGCTGCCATTGCCTGACCACTTAGGACATGCTTGGTACTCGGTTAGTTCTCGTTTCATTATCTGCCGAGTCATCCTTGATCTCCCTGGCCCTACCAAACCCCTAGGATGCTAGAAGGCAAGAAGCTCAGAAGAGGTAGGTGGACGTCCAGGTTCACAAGACTAGTGAGTAGCAGGGCTGGGCCTTAGCCCCCCAGTTCCAAAGCTGTGATCTTGGCCTCCGAGGTGTGGCGCCTGGGAAGGACGTACTAGGTGAGAGCCCAAGTCTCAGATGGTTTGGGGACAAGAAGAAAGCAAGCACCTTTGCAGCTGTCTGCTGATGCCACCAGCCCTTCTTGTGTGCTTGACCCAAAAACCTGCTTCTGGTTGGAAAACAAAAGCAGCAATGCAAGGCCTTGGTGACAGACGGGAATGCATTGGTGCCCACCTGCTACCTGCCCCGTGGCTCTAATCTTGCTGAAAAGAACATTCCCTGGGAGAGGTTTAAGGACCCAGAGGGTCCTCAGATGCGTTTTCTTACACCCACCCCTTCCCCCCACCCCTGCCCCCAAATACTTCACCCCTCGGAGAGAAGCACAGCGTGTGTGCCTGGGGAGGCCACTGCTCCAGGACCAGGGCACACCTGCAATATGTCGGGGCCAGGGAAGATTTCAACTTGAATTTTCCTTCACTACTACTCGGGAGGGCTGAGAGCGTTAGCAGTCAAGGTCAAAAGAATTGATAACGTGGATCTCTCATGCAGAAGCCTTTAATAGACGGAATCAAATTTCCAAAATATCATTTTTAATTAACAGCAAGTTTAATAATACTTGGATAGAAGTAGATTGAGTATTCTAAAAATAAAATCTACAAATTATACTTCAAAGATCAGCATCTTACCCAAAGACTTTGTTTTAAATATTAAATAATTATTATTGGTTATTTAATTATTGAGTTATGGAGACATTGGTATGAAGAAATCATGTCCAGAGTTACAGGTGTGCAGGCTGAAGGTCACCCGAAAAGTGTCTGCAGCCCGTGAAAACGATGTGCCCCACGGCCTGGACGATCCACTGGAGCTGTTATTTCCCGCAGGGGAGGTTTTAAACCGTGTTCTCTCTTTCGCAGGTTTGATCTTGGTCCTGCCCTGCGTGGACGTGTTCGTCAAAGTTGATCTCCGAACCATTACCTGCAACATCCCCCCGCAAGAGGTGATGCCGCCGCAGGCCCCACTAGAAATGAAACCCGCGTCTCTCCTGCGCCGCGGGCACCTTGAACATTGTCCCGGGTCTCTGTGCCACCAGTGGAAGGGGCAACTGCCTGTGGCACCCCAGGTGGCCCCCGAACACCCGCCTTTGTCCTGCCGGCCGAGCCGGGGGGAGAGCGGCCAGCGGGCGCCGGGGGTGCGGCAAGGGGCGAGGGGCTGTGCCAGGACCAGCGCAAGGTGGAGCCCGAGGGCTGGGCGCTGCGTTTGCACATGGGAGAGTCTGCTCTCACCGTGGTCACGCCGGGCCTCAGCTTCCTAGGATGGAGTCGCGGGGCAGGCATAGGCCGCACGTGTGGGAAGCTGTCCTTGGCTAGCGGGATACTCTGCCCGAAGCGGGACGGGTTTCTGGTGCCGGCCAGCGGGGTCGTCCTCGACGCCTTCCTCCTGCAGGAGTTAGGGCAGGTGGGGGCCCTTGGGCCGACCAGCACTGCGTCAGCTGCGGAGAAAGTAAGAGGCTGTGATTTCACCCCGTTCCTCTCCACAGATCCTCACCAGGGACTCGGTGACAACCAAGGTGGACGGCGTTGTCTACTACAGGATCTACAGCGCCGTCTCGGCTGTGGCCAACGTCAACGACGTCCACCAGGCGACGTTCCTGCTGGCGCAGACCACGCTGAGAAACGTCCTGGGGACGCAGACCCTGTCCCAGATCTTAGCTGGCCGGGAAGAGATTGCCCACAGCATCCAGGTGCAGACCCAGGAACCGACAGCCGCGTCTGCAGCCTGTGCATGACAATCGAGAGTACCGACCAGACATCAGCAGTGCACAGCACTCCCAGTGCACACGCACGCACACAAGCACACACATGCAAATGCACACATACACACATGCATACACACACACGTGCACACATACATCCATGCACACACACATGAACACACACATGCAAATGCACACATACACACATGCACACACACCCACGTGCACATACATCCATGCACACACACATGAACACACATGCAAATGCACACATACACATGCACACACACCCATGTGCACACATACATCCATGCACACACACACATGCACAACACACGCACAGACACACAAGCACACACATGCAAATGCACACATACATGCACACACATGTGCACACATACATCCATGCACACACACATGCACAACACACATGCACATGCACAGGCACACAAGCACACACATGCAAATGCACACATACACACATGCACACACACGTGCACACATACATCCATGCACACACACACACACACACGCACACACGGGGGCTCTGGACTGGGGCTTCATTCTGTGTTTTCATTCTTTGTACAGATTTAAATATCTGGGAGGGAGGGGTCTGTAGGAATTGGGCATGTTACCCATTTTCTTTGGGATTTAAAATCATTGACCTTGTACCCTTTAGTCTTTTCTGAAGAGGCTAGATTTATTTCTAGTTTAAACTACCACAGCAGAAGTTCAGCCACTTCCTGGGCAGCACATATACTCTTTCAGAGCAGTGAGTGCCTCAGAAGCAGGCTCTGGAGAGTCTCTCCTCACACCGCCAGGCCCGGTGCGGCTAGAGAGAGTAATAACACGGTGTCGGTGCGGTGAGGCAGGAGCTCGTGTCATCTCCTGGGCTTGTTTATAGACAGTCACGTTGTGTTTTCTTAAATCAATCACATTTTGATTCTGAGTCTCCTCTCCTTAAATTTCCCAAGGCAGTTTTCCCGCCCCTCCCTCTCCAGGATCGCTAGCAGAGGACCATCCATTCTAACTTTTACCAGTGACAAGATTATCTGACTTTAGGCTGTGTCTGCTCTCAGCTTTATGCTCTGCTCCCTATTTAAAACTGGCCACGGGGCAGGGGTTAGAGAAGTAAGACGTTTAATATTAATATCTCAGAAATTACCCAGTAATAACATGTATTGAGTCACTATGAGCCACCAATAGCTTTCTTAAATGTATAATCTCCAAACCTCACCATAGTCCTGAGAGGAAACCTCTCATAGGTGAGAAAACTGAGAGTCCACGAGATTAAGTAACTGGCCTGGAGAGTCACGGCTGAACGGGCAGTGCCAGGACAAAACCCAGGCCTGCCCGAGACGCCCTGGCCTTCAGCCCCTGGTCCGAGGGACACGCAGGCTGGGGTCCTGGCTTGACCCTAGATGGGCGTGACGTGTGTTGTGGGGATGGTTTGGGGAAGACCCTGTGGGAGCGCTCTCAGGCCCCACTGCTGACCCCACCCCCCCAGGCTCACGTCCCCTCCAGGAAGGGGCAGCAGGGCTGTCAGCCCCACCCCCCCAAACCTGCCTCCCGCCAAATGCCGTTAGGACAGAGGGAGGAAAAGAAGAGGAGCTGATCTTGCAAATAGCAAACAGACCAGAAACTAACGTCTCGTCCCTCTCTGACGGCCGTCCTTTCTTCTGACTCGGAAACAGACTTTGCTGGATGACGCCACGGAGATGTGGGGGATCCACGTGGCGCGTGTGGAGATCAAGGATGTCCGCATCCCCGTGCAGCTGCAGCGGTCCATGGCGGCGGAGGCCGAGGCCACCCGTGAGGCCAGGGCCAAGGTAAGGGCTGGACATGGGGGCGAGCCGCCGGCCCCCGTCTGCCTGCGTGCCTGAGCAGGTGTCACCTCCGCTGGGTCCCTCGTGAGTTAGCGTGTTAACTAGGATTTGACTGCAGCCTGTGCGTGGAGGGCAGGCCGCCTGGGGTTGGAGCAGACTGGGATGCAGACTGAACAGATCAGGTCTCTGAGTAGTTTCCTGTGGGAAAGGGGCTCTTTCCCACAGTTTTTACTGAGAAACCCTGTAACTGAGGAGTGATAAGCAGCTTTATGTATGTCGGGGTGGCCTGGGAGGGCTCGTGATGGAAGGGGCTTGGCGAGGAGGGTCCCGAGTTGGGTATACCAGCACCCCCCGACGGAGCACTGACCCTGCGTCTCACCTCGGCTCTTAAGAAGCAGTGTCTGGGGTGAGCCCAGAAACCTGAATTTTTGTAAAACTATTGATTTCTATGCACAATGTGGTGGTGCTCCTCGGTGTGTTGTGTTGCTGGGCTAAAAGGGTGCGATTAAACACAATCCAGGTTAGAGTACAAACTGTCAGTGCCCGTGGGCCCCAGTGCTCTTGAATCTGTCTGTAGCCCCATCTGGGTGGGTGGGTGGGTGGGCTTCTCCCGGGGTCAGAAGCCATCGGGATCGGGGGTCTTCGAGGAGCCTCTCCGGGAGCTGGGTTGTGGCCTGGTAGCATTCCTTTCCTCTACCCTCTTTCTTGCTTCTGTCTGGTTTATCCACCAAGCTCCAGCAGCTTCCGAGCACCAGGCGGTGGGCATTTTGCACAGTGCGTGCTGCTCGGGCTGCGTTGCCCGGATGCTGTGTGGCCGTGTGAGAACTGGGAGGGGACCGCGAGTGGGTGGGAGACCCAGCGAGGGCCACCGCGCGGGCACAAGAGCTGAGAGAACATGGAACAGTCCTTATGGTGTAAGCAGGAGACCAGCTGGCTCCAGAACGAAATTAAAACCACTCCGGTGATAGTTTAAAACCACAAAACAGCCAGCTGGAGGCCATCGTGGCTCCAGAGCGCTATTAGGAGGGAGGGCGAGTATCTGCGTTAGAGGTGGTGCTTTTATTTGCGTTTGAAGTGAAATCCAGGGGCTTTGTCTTTGTAAAATATCTCACCTCCCTTCCTGCATCCTCCTCCCGATCTGAAACTCCAGTCCTGCCCGCATCGGTGGGTGAAGCGCGGGCACGGGGGACGTGGGTGCGGGACAGGGAGGCCTGGTGGTGCCCGGAAGCCTGGGTTCCGGGACCTCTCGCTTCCGTCCTGCAGGTGCTCGCCGCCGAGGGAGAGATGAACGCCTCCAAGTCGCTGAAGTCGGCCTCCCTGGTGCTGGCCGAGTCCCCGCTGGCCCTGCAGCTGCGCTACCTGCAGACGCTGACCACGGTGGCCGCGGAGAAGAATTCCACCATCGTGTTTCCTCTGCCCATGAACCTCCTGGAGGGCATCGGCGGCATCGGCTGGGAGGCCCCCAAGCCGGCCCCGAACCGGGCGTGAGCCGCTGCACGGGGCGCCCCGGCGTTCTCAGGGAGCCGGTGTCTCGGGCTGCGGTGCCCAGAGCGAAAACGAGGGCTGGGGCCTTTCGTTCTTCAGAACTCAACTCCTTTGCAGTGCTCGTACAGTGACTAGTTAATAGTTGTCTGAGTTTTGGCAGAAACTTTCTTACAGTAGGGAAGGACATTTTTGGGTGACGGGGGCTAAAATTTCAGAATAACTTTTTAATTGTTCTAAGAATCACTCCAAATAGTTTGTAAAGGAACATAGGTCTCATATTTCTATTAGACATCTGCTCTATCAGTCCAAGTTAATTATTTGCTAAGTCTCTTATGATCACCAAAAAACACCATAATGATTTAAATTGTGATTAATTTTGCTGTTGAAGATGAAACTGGGATGGAGGCTTCTGGTGGCAAAGTTGCTGATGTCCAGCCCTGGCCGTCTTCTTTCCTGCAGGGAGTGCGGCCAGTTCACAGCCTCGGGGGGACAGCGGGCAGTGGGGGGACAGCAGGTGGCGAGGGGACAGCGGGAGAGCTCCGGGCCGTTACAGGAGAGTGTGCTCGTGAAAGTTCTCGTTGGATCCACCGGGGAACATCCTCTGTGGATTTCATGTTTTCACTCTACTGTTCCCCAGAGTCACACATGACCAAGAATGTTTGTAAACTCAACCAAAAAAAAAAAAAAATTAAAAATAAAGAAGCCATAGAATGTGAGTGTGTTTTAAAAATTGCTTTGTTGAAGGTTATTTCGATACAAGGTGCAGTTTCCTTTTGGGATCAGTTTTGAGAAGTGGGGTAGAATTTTTTGGCTCCCATTTGAGTGAATATCTGTGATGTGTTACACTGTTCTCAGTCCTTTATAGCAGCTAAAAATTACCCTTATTTTACAGATGAGGAGATGAAGCCAAAGGGTTACATACATGACCCAAGGCCCTGCAGCTAGAAAGTGTGGGAGGATTTGAAACCAAGTCTGACCCCTAAGTCCTTGCTCTTAAAACATCATCGAAGCTTTTGGAGGGGGTGAGGGTGTGGGACGGGGGTGCAAAGCCACACACACTCTATGCCTCCAACACTGCACCCCCAGGATCCAGACCCCCATGGTTTCCCACTGTGTCCAGGATGTGAGAGCACACCGCACACCCCACCTTGTACCCTTACCCATGCAACACACTCGCCCTGTGACCCACCAGCCCCCCACTATCCCCCCCGCTCAGTCACCCTATAACCACCAGCCCCCCACTATCCCCCCCTGCCCAGTCACCCTATAACCACCAGCACCCCACTATCTCCCCCGCCCACAGTCACCCTATAACCACCAGCCCCCCACCCCCTCCCTGCTCTCATCCCCTCCAGGGACCCCCGCCACACCCCACCAGCTAACATACACTGTCCAGGTAGAAATGGCTTCAGGGTCAATCACCGCCTTTGGTTTTATAACCGATTTTTTCCATGAGACTCCATCATGGCTGGAATGGGTTTTGATGACCGACAGCTCCTGACATTTGTCAGAGGCCATGACATTGAAGTTCACGCTTTTTCCTTACCGGCCAGGTCCTTGCATTTTAAGAGGAGCTGAAACGTGGGTGCCCAGGCCCGTGGGGGGTCATCCCGACCAGCCAGAAGCTGTGCCCGTGAGGTTGTCCCCGACACACACCTGACAGAAACCCTGCATCTTAGGCGACTCCGAATGCACAGAGGCCAGTGGAGGCCAGCGGAGGGTGGTCCCACTCGTCCAGGGCCCTTTGCTGACCCACCTCCTCCTCCCAGCCGGGTTCCAGGGCCCAGGGCCGCTGCTGCCTTTGGCTTGAGGGTCCTGGGAGCATCACCCGACTCCAGACGAGTGGGTCTCCTGGAGGGCAGTGTCCTCCGCCGCTGCAAGCTCTTTCCCACTGCAATTCCCTCTCCCGCCCTGCTGGTGGGAACGGGGGGGCATGACAGGTGCAGCTGGGACCCCCGATCTGTCACTTCAGTCCACAGGCCGCCTCCCTGGTCTGCCGGAGCTGCTCCCAGCGAGCACCAGCGGGCGCTGCGGACACGGGGTGTCGGGGCACAGCCCGGAGCCGGGAGAGGCCCCCGCCTGACGCCAGCCCAGGCCTGCTTCCTCCCGGAGCCGCAGCACCTGGGGCTCCCGCCCGGGGTTCCTGCCGCCGTCCCTGGGGCCCCGGCTGTGTCCTGCCCTCCCGCGGCCCGTCCTCTGCCTTCGGGCATCGGCGGCCTCCAGGGTCTCTGTCTGAGGCCTCAGGTACCGCGGCTTCGGGCCCCCCTGGCTCAGGCCCCGACCTGAGCTCAAGTCCCCGTCCCAGGGGCCTGAAGCCGGGGGCCCACCCCAGGGAGGCGGCTCGATTAGGAACGCGTGCGGGTGGGGGACACGGTCCAGCCCGGCACTGCCTGGGGAGAAGCGAAGAAGGCGCGTCCCTCTGGAGGCCAAGGGCGGAGGGAGAACCAGGGAAGGCCCGAGCTCCTCTCCTTGAGTGTGAGCGCCCAGGGCCACGCTCAAAGCCCATCCCGAGGCACCCACAGAACAAGCTCAAGTTCTCTCTTTAGGGGAGGGGTTGAAAGGGTGAGGGCAGGAGACGAACAGTGGACAGTCCCCGGGAGAGAGGAGTACCTGGTCCCCCTGTCCTGGCCCCCCAGCCCCCCCGTCGCCCCATCCATCTCTAAGCCGCTGGCCTCCGTCCCGATCCGGCTCTAGCAGCAGCAGCAGCGGCCGGAGAGCTGGGCAGGGCCTGAGGCTCCCAGGTGTCCCGGGCACTGCTGGGCGCTGCTGGGCCTGGGACGGGATGCTGCTGACACGGCACTTGCGGCTGGAACGTCACCCCAGGGCCTGAGCCGCCAGGAGGCCAGAGTGAGCCCAGAGAGTGAGAGCAAGGGAGCTGGCCGAGGGGGAACTTAGACTGGAAGAATCGCAGATTCGGAAAAGACCTTGGAGCTCATCCAATCCAGTGGTTTTTAAACATTATTTTTGAAGCCATGAAACATCCTCCAAATGAATGTCTAAATCGGAACCCAATAAAATTGACAAACGAGGCGCTCCCTGGATGTGGTGGGGAGGGGCCTGCGGCTCCACCTGCCGCCCCCACTCCCGAGCCCCCCACGACAGCCCCTGTGGAACAACTCGGGGTCATCAAGTCACTGCCTGTTGCAGATTAGGAGATGGCGACCCCAGGAGATGACCTGTCCGAGGCCGTGGGCCGAGCCCTGACCGAGCGGCGGCCAGCGTGTCGCTCTCAGCCCCGACAGGGCCCCTGCCTCACGCCCGTCCCGGGTCACTCCAGTCCTAGCGGAGTGGGCAGCGCAGTGGTTCCCTGCCTTTAATTTCCCTCCCTCCTCCTCTCTCCTTCCTTCTCCCGATCCTCTGGCCCAGACCAGGCCGGCCTGTGCCCGTCCCCTTCCTGCCGGGACTTCCCTTACGCGAGACCCCGGCACCCAGCCAGCAGGGCACTGCCCTTAGTGTCCCGCAGGGTAACAAAGGAATTAGTTCTTTTTCAAGAAAATTGCCCGGCTCGTAAGGCTATTGCTTTGCTATAAAATCCTATTTTTGAATGTTGAAAGCTCCACATTCCCCCAGAACATCTTGTTATCTTTCACCTTCAACTCCAAGAGAAACGGGCACCTCAGAATCTGGGCACCACGGTCAGAAAGGAGAAAGAGGAAAGGATTTCAATAATTCTCAGTGTGTGGACTCTTCCCAAAAAATCAGCCAGATTATTTTCATTCCTGAGACCCAAGCAAGGTGGTCTCGTTTTAGCCCCAGTCATTCGTTTTCCAGTGAGGGACAGCGGTGACCTGCCCTGTGACTTTGCTTCCTCCAAACTGGCCGTGTGTGGAAATGGCGTCTAGTTACACAACTGACTGCTCAGAAGGTTTCTGAGAACCTGTGGGGAGCCCCTTGTTTGCAGGGGGTTTTCTTCTTCGTAAGGAGCATCATCTAAAATCCCCTGTGAGGTCAGAGACGTGGGGTCCCAGAGAAGCCAGCTCACGGCTTACCACCCCGTCCATGGAGAACAACGAGGTAGACATCAAAGATGGCTCAGATTTTCTTCAGGGCATGTTGTCCCCGTCTTGGGGTGGCCTAGAGAAATACACTTGCACGTGTGGACGGGCCACATCCTTGTCCTGGGGTCGGCAAGCGGCTCTCGACCCCTCCCAGGCCGGACGTGTCGGGGAAGTGGGAGCGGAGGCAGCAGAAGCGGCCGGGCTGGCTCCTCCCGGTGTGCCCGGGCGTGAGCGCTGCGAGGCGGCCCGACGGCCCCAGAGCTCCGGGACGCCGCCCTGCTCCGGGAGCCGAATGTCCTCTCGCCTGGATGTGTGACTCCTGCATCCGGAAACTCGCTGCTCCGCTGGGACAGCCTTCGGAGCAGGCAGGGGCTGCGCCCCTCACGGAGCCTCCCACACCCCACGTGTGGAGTAGGTTTTGGAAATAAAAACCCCTCTTGGTCTGTAGGCTGGAGGTTAAGTATATGAAGCTGCCTTAAGTGTCCCCCGAAGCCGGCCATGAGACGGGGACGGGGTCCCGGCAGGGTGGGAGGTTGTCCCGGGGAGAGGCGGGTGAGCGGGGCAGGAGGGGAGCCCACGAGAGTTGTGCCAATGGATAGTTCGCTGCTCTGGGGTCGCGTCAGGGCCCCCCGAGGGCGCATCTCAGGATCGTCTCCTTGAACGACGAGGGGCGACCACAGCTTCCCGCCAGATCCTGCCCTCACTGGTGGAGAACGTAAGTCTTTGAAATGGGCAAAAACTGATCAGTGGGTGTCTAATCCCGGTAACCGTCCCCTTCATTGTCCTTGAGCTGCTTCCCAAGTTGTAGAAAACAGCGAGTAATGCAAGTGATTTCTGCCCGTAGACCGCACCAAGTGCAGTGGGTTATACCCCGCGACAGTGGCCGGGTTTTCCTCTCATAAACTCGTCTCAGCATTCTTGACAGCATGTGGAGCTCTGACTTCTCCTCGGAACCATTTGTGACATCCTACTGGTCCTCTCCTTAATTAATGAATAAATTAAAAGTTTGACTTGTTCATTTTATACTTGTCCGAGAGTTAGATTTTACAGAATTGGAAAGTCATCCGTTAACAAGGGCAGCCCCCCAGGTGGGCAGCAGCCGAGGTGATGCCTGGCGGAGGCCCAGGAGGCCTCGGCACTCACGGGCACCATTGCAGCTGGGTGGGCCAGGGGACGTGGGTGGTCCCGACGGCGTCTCCTGTGCCCGCGGGACGTCCCGAGAGGGCCCCGGCCTCCCGGGCCGAGAGACACGTGCTCTGCACCTCTCGAGAGCGTCTTTTCAGCGAGGCTCCCTGGGTCATGAGAGAAGAGATCCCGGCTCATGTCTCCCAGGTCTCTCCTCCCTGGGCCCTGACACGTGAGACCCTCCCCGTCTCCCTGCCGTCCTCAGACTCGGTGTCCACGCCGAGGGTCACTGGAAGCCACCTTCTTCCCTTTCCTTCCCTCCCCTTCTCCTACGTGCTGCTTTATTCTCTCCCCGGGAGATGTCGGACGCTCCCACGATTTCAATGAGATCGTCTATGCACGTGAGGTATTGTTCTCTTAAACCCCAGGCGTAAATTTCCCACCTTTAAAACTGTGTTTCGTGTCTTCTAGCTCATTGCCTTGCGTAGCCCTGAGTGGAGCACGGCTCTTCATGGGCGTGAATTTCACTAACTAGGGCATGCGATATATCGTTTTCATCCCTGTACTAGTTGAACACTAGTCAGGGCAATCAGAGCTAACCGGTGCACTGGTGGAACCCCACGATCTCGGTGACTTAGCGGAGGCAGGCGCGTGGCCAGTGGTCTCCCAGCATCTCGTAGCCAACGGGCACAGCCTCCGAGGCCGATGCTGGGGACGGGGATGGAGGCGCACGCAGAAAATCCGGCAGGAACGGCCCTCCTCCAGCAGGTGACAGCCGCTCCGAGCCCCACCCTCCAGGCTGCTGGGAAATCCCATCCAGACCCTGCAGCGCCACTTTCTTACCACCACAGGGTCCTCGGGGACCCCAGTCTCCCAGTGCCACAAAGTGGGGTCCTTGTTCCCTTTTCCCTGGTTGTCATGCTCTGTACCCCACTCCTCGGGCAAGTCCACATTGTCGCCAGGATGGGACCCCCAGCCCTGCTGCTCCCGGGGCTCTGAGCCCCCCGGGCAGCCTCCTGCAGATGCACTTCCTCGCTCAGCCGGGCAGGGGCGCTGGCCTTGGCCCTCCTGCCCCGGGGACCCCCGGTCCTGTGGAAAGCTCCCCATTGCCGTCGGGCTCCGTGTTTCCGCCTTCCCAAAGCACAGCCCCTCCCCATCCCTCCCTCCGTGGGCCTCTGACGTGACCCCCTTGGTGAGCCTGGGGGGGTCGGGGGTGGTGAGAAAGGGGCACAGCCACACGCGCGTTCCCCTAATAGTGCTCCAACGCGCCTACTATAGGGGCATCGTTCTCCCCGTCTCCAAGGCCAAAACCGGCCAAACCCTTTCTCTGTCCTTCCCGAGCTTTCCACGCGTCACATCACCCTGACTCAGCCCCCAGAAGGCCCCCGTTCTCCCTCCCCTCCTTTCCTGTTGTCCCACCCTTTGGCCTCATACTAACGGCCCTGATTCTTCAGACTCCATCATCCCCTTTTCCAACTGTCTTCTACACTGGTTTTAGTTCGTACAATACTATTTTCTAAATACTGAAAAAATCCATTCCAACTTCTTGTAAAAATATTCAAATATACTTAAACCTATAGACAGAATATAATGAACTCCCACCGTCCCTCACCCAGCTTCAGCAAGGGCCAAATTGGTCTGCCTTTTTCATCTACCCTCCTCCCACTCTTTCTTTGGCTGGAATATTTAAAAGCAAGTTTCAGATGTTGTATCATTTAACCATAAATACTTCAGTATCTATCTCTAACAGGTAAGTACTATTTTTTATATATTATCTAATAATCAATTCCTCTTAAAATATCCCCAATTGTTGAAACTATCTTTTTTTCCTGTAAGTTCCTTGAGTACGAGCCCTAAGCTCAGACAGAGGCCTCTTAAGTTTCACTCAGTTGACATTTTCACACTCCTCTTTTTTCCTACACCATTTATTTAGCTGAAGAAACAGGTCGTTTATCCTCTAGAATGTCCTCTTTCTGAATTTGGCTGACGCTGTCTGGTGTATTTCTTTATCCACCATGTTTCCTGTAAACTGGTTCGTTAGACTCAGCAGCATGATTTGATTCTGGTTCAACTTTTGGCAAGAGCTCGTTGCTGGGCCTTCCCTGCGCCCCCAGGCACACACGGGGCGTCTGTCTCACCGTCAGCGGCGTTGACCGACCTGCCAGCGGTCAAGAGCGCCCTCAATATTGCTCTAACATTGCTAGCATCCATTTAGCCCAGATTCATTCCAACTGAATTGCAAAATGGTCTTTTCTAACTCACCCTTTCTTTCTGCATTCACAGGAATTCTTTTCTAAAGAAGAACTTTTCCTCGTCAACTATTTGGCCTTCCTGCAATAATTTAAGTGCCCCTCTATGTGCGGTTCCATCACTGCCACACTCAAAAGCGTGGTTTTGTGTTGCCTCTATCTACCCCTTGGTCTTAGCCTGTGACTTCAAAGCTGTTCAAAGTCCAGCCACAAACTTCCTTTCTGTCTCATCCCTCAGCTCTGATCTCTTGTCTGATGGATAGAGCTGCCCGGAACCGGTGAGCAGCTTTACGGTAAACCCGCCGCCTGAGCCGGTTCTCCCCGTCCCCGTTTTCTGGCCCCTCACCCAGCGTCGTTGGCTGCGACGTGCCCCGGAGGTGCAGGCCCAAGTCTTGCTTCCTCAGTTGCTTGCTGAGCTCTCTGGGCCCCTCACTCAGCCAATGGGGTGACCCCCGTACTGGAACCCCCCCATGGCTGCCCGAGCACGGCCCCCCCACCCCTGCCTCCCCTTGGCGGCTCTGGCCATGCGGGGCCCCTGGACCACGGTGTGTGCTGGTTCCCGCCGACGTCTGGTGTGGGGGCTGCTGAGGCCAGGCGTGGCCTGGCTGCTTTCCCCTGTCTGCACGGGGGAGTCCGCAGGTGTAATGTGGGTTCTGAGAATGGATTTCAACCCTAACATGGTGTGAACAGACAGCTTGTTACCAAGGGCCACACAAACGCAAGTGTCCACACAACGCAGAGCCTTGATGGGGCCGTGGTTCACCCTGGAGACGGGTTAGTACCTCACCTGTCCTCCACCCCTGGGCTGCACCTGCCCTTGGCGCTCCTCGGCGTGGGAAAGCCTGCCCCTGCCCTCCGCCCGCTCACGGGGGCCCTGACCGTGCCATCGTTCCGTGGTGGGACCGCGTGTCCCCAGGGATGCAGCCCAGCGTACGGCAGAGCAGGTGCCACGGCCTGTCCCTCACGAGGGTCCGGCTCAGAGCCCGCATTGCTCACCAATTTCGCTCTCTCTGCTGTGCCTGCTCTTATCAGAGAAAGACTTCCAGAGCACACGGGGGTTCTGAAGTCAGTTGGGATCATATGTAAGTGTCTCTTCATATTCTAATTCCTTAACTACAACAAAATCATCTCCAGGCCCACATTTCTCCTAAGTCTAATTTCTGAAAAGAAACTCACTTTGCCCGAGTGCTGCTTTCTTGTTGCCTGTACTTATGACACGTGATTGTTCCATAATTCTCAAGTGTTAATGCAGGAAATATACTCAGAATTTTAAAGCTTCATCTCATGTTGTTGAGTTCTCTCAGTTTTCAAGCCCCTCAATGGCAGATGCTACCGCCAATTTTGACTTTTTTATTTCCTTAGTGGTACCTACTCCCTACCCCCAAATGTCTGGGGTGAACCCCAGAAAACCCGACAGGAGAAAAGAAACTCTTAAAGCTTGCCATTTCATAGACATCAATTCTTCAGCGTTTCTAGAAAGCTATTCTAATAAGAGTTGTACAGCAGTTGTTTGAGGTTGTTGCCAAGCCCCCACTCCATGAGAACATCGCAGCCCGGCCTGTAGTTGTGCAGTGTGTGTGGTGCACATGGATGCACGGTGGAGACAGTGAGTGGAGCTGAGCACAGCCTGTGGGTGATGCGGGGAGTGGGCTGCTGTGGGCTGCCGTGGGCTTGTCAGAGCCCACTGTGGAATTTTCAGGAGTTTGGAAGCTCCTTGATGTCTTGCTTATAGTTTGGAATTGGCTGCAATGAGAGTATTTACAACACAGAAACCGGCAGAGGCTGTGACTCAGAACCGTGCTTTCCTCAGAGAACCGGCTGTTAACGAACAGAACCAGCACGGCTCGGGCTCGACTGACCAGCCCAGCGCCCTCTTCCACTTCCAACTGTGTGCCTGCGAGTCCGTCCCCACAGCGGGGGCTCCTTTCTAGACCCCATGCCCGCCATGGGCCCCTGAAAATGACCCCGTGTGTGGCTGAACCAAGAGTCACAGCTCTGCAAAGCCTGGAGGAAGTGTCTTCGATGCAGGCCACCGTCTCCGAGGCCGTGTCTTACGGTGCTTGGGCATCACCACTGCTGCTCGGCGCTTGCCCCCCTTCCACTCAAGCTCGAGGTGCTTCCCTAGCTTGGGCAGTCTCCGATTGAACGTTCCCTGCTCTGGCGCCTCATCTGCTTTCCAGGAGGTTATATTTTCCTCGTCAAATCCACCTGGACTGACTCCGGTTTGGGGCTTTTGGGTGCCTCGGGGTGACTGTGAAGCTCTGGCGGGTACGTTCATCTCTTGCCCGGGGTCCTGGCAGGGTGGGATCATGGGGTTTTGAGGTCCCTTCCCTGGAACCTGAGGGCCGAGCGGTCTCCCCAGCAGCCTGGGAGCTTCCCAGCACACGCGCCCACCGTTCCTGCACTTCATGGTGAAGATCCATGGGCCCACGCGTTTTTGTCACTGGTCACCACCTTTCTGCTATGACACATTTGTCCCTTCAGTCTTGGAGGCACTGGAAGAAATGACACACGATCCTTCTTCTCCACCCCACATTATCTTTTGTCTTTGCCCCATTCCTCGGGATTATCCTTCAATATCTATAAGATGCTGTGGTGGTTTGGAGCCATGTACCCCAGAAAGACATGTCCTGAAACTTAACCCATTCCTGTAGATGTGAACCCCTGCAAATAGGGTTCTGTGAGGGGTTCACCGATGAGGTGAGGCCGGCTGAGTCGGGGTGAGTCTTTACCCTATTACCGAAGGCCTCATGGGGAAGGCCACAGAGAGGGAGAAACGTGGAGTGGGGACACCGGAGCCGGAAGTCAGCAGGACCCGGACGAGAAGAGGGAGCAGGGGAGGCCGCGATGTGCTGCCACGGGACAGTGGGGCCCAGGGCCACGGACCACCGGCAGCCGGCCCCAGACGCCACAGTCTTCCGGGAGAGAGCATCACCTTGATGCCTTGATTTTGAACTTCTAGCCGCCAAACTGTGAGCCAATAAATTCCCACTGCACGGTATTTGCTTTAGCAATGAGAAAACTAAAACCGAGGCTTTCTGTGCACCGCGGGCTCCAGGAGCCTTGGTCTGGGATCGTCGCCCAAACGCGTCGCCCCCGTCAGTGCTGCCTGGTGGGCTTCTGCCTCTCTCTGGACAGGTGCTGGGACCCGGGGCAGACCCAGTGGAGGAGCTGGATGTTTCTGCCACCAGCATCAAGGCACTAAAATGTGGAACTTAGGGCACATCACAGAAACTCCGTGTAAATAAAAGCTAAAGAAAACACCACAGTAACCTGGCCATTTGTACGCACTGGTATTTATATTGGCTTTATTTATATTAAATATGGGATATATCTGGAAGGAAAACAGGTGTAGTTTTGAAACCCAAGTAGTAGCAGAATTATTTCAGACACGGATTTAAGACTCAACGGCTCCAAATAATTTGCAAAATTGGATTCCCAGGAATAAATGCCAATGTCCGGCAAATATACAGTATTTGAGTAAATACAAGAGAAAACTAGAACTTGTTGGTTTTTAAGAATTCCTGTGGGAAAATCAGAAAGGCTGCGAAGTACTGCAAATGCTCCCACCCCAGCCACGTCTCACCATGAGGCTGGAGAAGCGTAAATTTACCAGGGAGGGCACTGAGCAGGAGCAGGCACTTAAAGCAATTAAAAAACACACAGTCCCTTGGCCAGGATGGAGTTGTGCGAACCAGACATATCCACTTAAAAACTCCTGAAGCCACAAAGACTCCACTTTTTATGCCTTTTTGTATTGTACTTAAGCTTGGCCCTTGCAGAAATTCTTTTATTTCTACCAGTAACTGCCTTTCTACACCTTAAGTGGTTTCTATTATGATGCTCTTTTCTTTTTACGTGCTAGCTTTTAAAAATTGACATTTCTCTTTTCTCTCTTCTTTTGTAAGACACAGTATTGATAATTCTTGTGTGCGCAGAACACCATACTTCGAAAAAAATAATTACAGTGGAAATTCACTTGGGATGTCTAAGTGATCATGTAATTAATCAGTGTCAGCAACATCTGGCTAATAGTAAAAGGGCATTGTGCACTTAATAATTATAATTTAAAAGATTTCAATGCTGTTTACATTTCTGTGTGTATTTTCAAAAACTTCTTATTGTAGTAACTTAATAACTTAATGTTATTAAACTTTTAACAAATTTTTGGCCATTTATTTCACTTGAAAGTATTCAATCACCCAAAAGAACTTCACATATGTGATTTTTGACTTTTTAATCTTATTCAGCTGAATCCTTAAAGGAATTTTTTACATCTTATATGTCAAGGTTAAACTTTCCCTGAGAGAAAGTCGAGGAAGAGGCTGTCATCACATTATTCAATATGATGTTTTTGATCCTTTGCAAGGGACCCTTTCTCCTTTCAATCAAAAGCCTTAACGTTTTATAAAGAAGGACCACTGCACGAGTGCTGAGCTAACTTCCCAGCTTTCAGATGAAGGAGAACGCTAACTACATAGTGAAAATGGAGCGGTTTCAAAACTAAAAGAGAAGCATTGGTGAGTGAAAAACACTCTCAGAGAAAGAGAAAACCTAGTCTATTGAAAGATAGAAAGGAAAAAAGAAAGAGAGAGAGACGGGGGAAAGAAGGAAGGAAGGAAGGAAGGGGACGTATGGAGGGAGGAAGGAAGGAAGGGGGAGAAAGAGAGAAAGCAAAAGCAGATGTCATAGGTGGAACGTATTTTTTGCTATTCTTTAGCCAAACATGATATTTAAAAAACATACAAAAATTTCGGGGAAAAAGAAATGAATACACCTAAAGGATAGGAAAGAGAGCAAAATTGTTTAAAAGTTTGCAGATTTGATAGTCTGATTTTTCTTCCAATGCAATTAAATCAAAAGAGAGATTCCCATTTGTATATTTTGTTTTCTCACTTTAATTCAAGAGGGAGAATTAGCTTTCTTTCCCTACTTAAAAGCTTTCTTTGTAACCTGGTAGAAACTGGAGGAACATGCCATGCCCTTCTATTCTAAATTCTCTTATCAAAATCAAAAGAATTACTCTCAAAGTTTTTCATTCATTAACATCAAAGGAAATGAAAACAAGGAGAAATAGGAAACGAGGGATACTGTGAAGCTATGAACATTTCCTGAACATGTCTACGTCGTTACTGTGCAAAACCAGGATCAGATCCCGGAAAAACTCCCCGCTGAGCACTGGCCACGGGGCTGACCGCGGACGTGCAGACGCTCTCCCCGGTGCCCGCCACTCGGCCTCTTGCAAACCACACACGGGCCGTTTCACTCGGGAGCATGCCCTGGGCCGTCTTTTTCTAGAAACGAGACATTTGGTTGGTTTGAAGGTGTGCGTGTGTGTGTGTGTGTGTGTGTGTGTGTGAGTGCGTGAGGCACGACTGGCGTCTACAGCTTCCTTCCTGTGGCGTGGCAGGTCGGACACATTGAGGATTG
The DNA here is from genome assembly GCF_015220235.1 of Choloepus didactylus. Taxonomy (NCBI): domain Eukaryota; kingdom Metazoa; phylum Chordata; class Mammalia; order Pilosa; family Megalonychidae; genus Choloepus; species Choloepus didactylus. Next base: position 1,419,966 of record NC_051318.1, read on the forward strand.
AGTCCCGTCCATTTGCCATGTGGTTAGTGACGGTACCCGGTTTGCTTTTGGTTTTCATCCTTTTGTTCGTGTTATCAAGGCTAGAAAAACGAATGATTTGCAGAGTAGTAGTCACATGGTTGCTTTCAAATTAATGCAATTATGAAAATTTCAGATTTATAAAATATTTGCAAATCTAAAAATATTTTTTACCTATTTAAGAATTGAAGTGGTTTCAAAATCAATGCTAAAAAATGTTTTCAAAATAATAGCAAATATGAAATCTTCAACTTTTACAATTTAAATGTCATTGCATTTAGCTCTCTTTTTGTTATTGTACCATTTTCTACCTGGGAATGATCCTTCGCAGTGACTTGTGTTAAGAAAAGGCTCTCTGCAACCCTCACCCCGGTCCGTTTGCATGTGCAGTGCTGGCTTTGGGGTTGGCACTCTGGGAAAGAATTTCAGGAAGATGACTTGATAGAGCCCCTTTGCTGCTTCCGGAACTAAATCCCTTCACTGCGAGCCCGGAGTTGGGCCATCCTACCTCGAGGGCCGCGTGGTGGCTCAGGCGCAGCATCTGACTGACCTTGTTCACGTGTTCAAACGCTGTGGACGTTTCTGGGAGGGCAGGGGGTGGGCTTCAGGAGGTGCCAGGGACAGTAACGGGGCCGCCCCCTGTGGTGCCCCCACAGCCCTGCACTGTACTCCCTGCATGGATTCGAGGGGGACAAGTCCACCAGATTCCTGCTCTGAAAAACTCTGTATCAGATCCGGGGTCAGCACGATCCGTAGCACGTGTGGTTCTTGCGGGTGAGAGAGTGGCCTCTACGCTGGCTCCGTGGGGGACTTTCGGGTTGTTCCGGACACACCTGGCTCTGCCCGGTGTGCACCTGCCCACGGGGACCCTCACGCTCACTCTGTCCCCGGAGCCCGGGGAAAGGGCAGTGCCCGGCTGTGCCTTCCTGGGCGCGGGGTTGTTGACGCTCGCCGAGGGAACGCGTGGCGGTGGACGTGCCCTCACTCGCGGATTCTGCTGCTCCGGGGTCACACGCCTGGGAGCACGTCGGGCCCCTAGGGCAGCTCATGGCCTCAGCCTGCAGCTGCGGGAAGTTCCTGCCTGTATTTTCCTGAAACACAAGACTAGTTCTTTAAAAATAAAACGCTGAAAATAAGGGTCTCTTTTTCCAACTAAAAGGAGTTGTTTCATTTTTTTTAAATGATCAATGTGTATTCCAGTACAGATTCAGTAATTAGAAATCAAGAAAATGATGAAGAAATCCAAATACTTTTTACTTAAGAAAGTGATATCTTGTGATTCTATTCCGCCCATTTCCCACAGATTTTTTTCAAGAGGAGGAAGAGAAAGTAGAAGAGAGGGAAGGGGGAGGAGAGATTTCTCTGTTGGGAAGGATAAAGCTCTCCCATTCGCAGAGTGGCCTCACTGAGTGACCCGCCGTGGACTGGGATTTGGGATAAACCAGCCTGGCTTGAAGGCTCAGCACTGACTACGGTGGCCCCGCAATTTCTCTGGCAAACCCGTGCAGACAGGCACCCCTAGAACCCCCAGCTCTGGGCTCTGCGTGTCTCCAACACGTGACATACACGGACCTCAGCGCCGAGCGGTAAGAAGCCCGTGTGCTATTTGAAGCCACTTAGCCCAGGCTCATCCCACACAAACTACGAGGCAGCCCAAGACGCAGCCAAGCAACTGCCCCAAGATAAAGCAAAAGAAAGGGGAATAATTAAGAAACCATCACAATTTATTTTGCTAAATGAACTCCAGGGCTGTACTCTCTTCCTGTAGGTCCTGTGAGGGCCCTTTGAGATGCAGGTGATCTTTGGAAATTCCCCAGGGGAAGGGCACTTCCGTCAGCTCTACCCTCTGGAAGACTTTGAAGGTGAAAACAGGGAAGTCTGGACTCCTTTCGCCTCTCTCCCAGAGCAGTGTCACTTCCTTTCCTCAACCAAGAGAGGGCTGGAACTTATAAACACCAGGTGAGATGTGTATGTGTGACCTGAGAAATTTTGCTTCTGAAAGTCTCCGTTCCACCGGGACGCCCAGCTTGGCTGGTTATGGCTGGACGTGAAGGCCCGGGCAGCCCGGGAGGCTCATCCTTGGGCATCGTTCTTTCTCTCCTGGCCTGATCTTCCTCAAGATACATTTACCAGCTCTTGGAAGACTGGTCATCCAGTCCTGAAATTTCCCTTTCTATCTTGGGTGTCTGCCGGGGTGGAAAGCACCCTTCTGCGGAAGGGCAGGGGGTTGCCGAGCGAGCCCCTCGCTCTCCTTGGCTTTGTGGGGTGAATGGTAAGCAGGGGCACGGGCTGCATTTCAGGTAATAAAAGGGACTGAGCTGGGGATGCAGAGGATGATGCGTCCTTCCCAGATCAGGGAGAACGAGGCCAAGGGTGCCGGCCCGAGGCTGTCTCTGGAACGACGCTGCGGAGACTCGGTGGTTTGGCCAGACGCTGATTGGCACTGAGGCGCCCGACGGCTCTGGGCCCTGGACACGGCTGCGCGGGCACACTCCCCTGCAGGCTGCCCCCCACGGCCTCCCTTCATTCTGTAAAGTGTGTAGAAGAGGCACTCGGGCATGGGGTTTTACGCTAATAAAGGTCACCTTCTGCCCTCGTCGTCTGCGGTGGTGTTTCTTCTCATCACTTATGGGCTCAGCACTGCACACGTCTTCCAGGCACTGTCCTTAGGAGGCCCTGTCTTGTAACGGTGACCCCAGCTTTGACAGTGAACTGTCGTCTCCCACGGAGGTCGCACAGCAGTGAGGAGGGTCCCAGGAGTGACTGCACCGTCACTCGCCACGTGCCGAGACAGCAGCCTCTCTGCAAGTCTCTCCCAGACCCAACGCATTCTTTGGTTTAATATAAAATTAAATAAGCAGATAACACAAGGAGGGACTGGAACAAATCCAACGCTGGTTCGGGAGCTGCCTTCCCGTCTCTCCAGCTGGTGGACAAGGGGGCTTGTGGGTGAACGTCCCCTGGTCGTGGTTCCACGCCGTTTCATCTCTTAGAAACCTGTCACAGTGAGCAACGCGCTGATCGTTCTGCTAGCCTACGTTTCTAGTAATAAACCATTAGAAAATGAATAAACAATGTCATAATTGCACCTTCATAGCTCACGCCAATACAGCAAGAGCGTCTGTTAGCACCTGGGGCGGCTCATTTCCACCGTGGAGAAAACGCTGGCGATGAGAAGATGTCTTGATCTTCGTGGCTCTGTGCAATGTGAACACATCATTGCTGCCTTCGGGCCAGAATTTGTCCTTTGGTGCATGAAAGAGCGGCCGGAACTCAAAATCCAAGTCCGTCAGTGCAGCCGGGACTCGAGGGGTGCCTCCGCGGCTGTCCCCGGGCACGTGCCGTTTAGCTGAAGCACTCGGGGCCTGTGGGGTCTGTTCTGAGCCCTGAGGACAGCGCCGCATCCCGCAGGCATCAAACCTCGGAGCTGTCGCAGCCGTGGCCGGTGGGGGCCATCATGGGCTCGCTGCTGCCCGCGTCCCCCACGGGGCCCTTCCTTCCAGACGGCCCGCGGCTCTTGCACAGCGTCATGGCAAGGACGGTGACGCAGACAGCCAGGACGCTGCCCGCCACGCCGGCGACGACAGCCACCAGGCCGGCCTCCGAGCGGGGGCCGCCAGGCTCGTGGGGCCGGGCACCGTCCAGGGGTTCTCCGCCTTGGGGGTCCGGCTTCCCACCGGGGTGAGCCAGGGCCACGTGCCGGATGTTAGTGCCTCGGCTGTGCTCCGCGCCGATTCCCCAGGCCAGTGGGGGTGCGACCCCGGCCCCCCTTTTCTGCCGGCTCCCGGGGCCCACCACGGAGTGGAGCCGGGACCCCAGGCTCCGTTTGCCGAGGCTGCGGCTGGCACCGTCCTTGGCTCTCACCGTGTAGATCGTGTGTATGTACCACTCTCGGCCGAGGGACACCTAGAACACACGGCAGCACCCGTTAGAGAACTGGAGACTTGTGCCAACCCAGTGCATGGCTATTGGCAAGAGAAAGGAGTGGTAGTAATTGAGTCTGCGGAATCCATTCACACAACTCTGAGGGTGTAGTACGTGCAAGGCATTGTGTCTCATAAATGTGCATATTGTATGTGTGTATATTATATATACATATATGCATGTATAATATACAGTGTGTTCTGTGCAAATCTGAAGGGAGCATGTGCTGGTAAATATTTGGTATTTATAGTCATAGAATGTCAGCTGCATACACTGTCTAATTTAAAAAATGAATAAATAAAAGCAAATAGCAGGTATTGGAGGGATTTGCCCAATGTCACTCGACTAGCCTAGAGGCAGAACTAGAGCTCAAACCTTCTGAATCTCACCCAGGACCCTTTTCAGGGACATCTTCCTGCTCAAATGACATTTGCGACCACAAAGAAAGTCAGTTTTCATGTTTTCCACGGACCTGCGACAAGAAGGGATGTTCTGACAGCTCTTTGAAGCAGGCAGGCTTAGAGAGGTCAGAAACTTTGAGAACGGGCAGCAAAAATGAAAAAAAAAGGTCATAATTCAACCTCTTGTTTGGAAGGATTCAGAATAACAAATATGCTTGTTTCAGAGTTTTTTCTCATGTTGAATAAAGTAAACACATTCCTCCAAGCCCCTTCTGTCTGGAAATTGTCAGTAGACTTCCTAAAAGGTGGGTTTGCGCCCCCACATATTCACAATATGAACATCCTGAATTTTTCTCGCTTGTCCACTCGGTCTTGTTGCCCGGCCCCTCAGCTCCTTCTCCCTCTGCCAGCATTTTCTATCTGGGCTTAAGACATCTTTGAAGGTGGAGATTTGTGTGCTGGGCACAGCTGCTGCTTTGTGTGCAGGAGCTCACGCAGGGTCACCCCAATAAACCTGGCCACAGAGCGGCAACAGGCCAGAGGGGCTGCAAACGGAAGGATGGTTCCCGGCATCAGACGTGGATTTACATCTGGGCTGAGTGAGGGTCCGCCTCGCACACAGCCCTAAGGTAGTACTAATGCCCAGGTTACTAATAAGAGTCTGCGTGTGCAGTGCTGTTCTGTGGTTTGCACGCGTCATCTCACTCCACGCTCACACCGTGCATGAGGTGCCATCGCCACCACCCACGTGGGAGACACGCAGGCTGAGCACGTGCGTGGGCTCAGAGTAGCTCACCTGGAACAGCGGTGCCGAGTCAACCCTGAACCCGTCGGACCCCGGCTGGTTCACGAGGAGAACGGCCTCGGGGTCGTCCACGGCCAGCTGGGCGTTGAACAGGATGTTCCCAAAGCTGGTGGCCTGTGTCTCCGGCTGAGCTTTGTCCTTTAAATGACAAGGGAGATGGTGAGTGCTGTAGATGATGCCAAGATTCCCAAGTCAAGAAGGTTTCCATATTAGTTCTGTGCTAGCACAAAGTACCACAAAATGCCACGTTTGCTTTAACTCAAAGGGATGTTCTCATGTTTAAATAGAAGACCAAATCCGTGTGGCCCAATGTTGGGGTCAAGCACATACCACGATTTTGAATCTGTGCAAGAGCGTAGGGGAGTCAGCCAGGCAGCCGTACTCGGCCCCCTCCGGCCTGTACTTGGGGACGTAGCCGTCGGCCCCCGTGCACAGGAACACCTTCTCGATGCTGCAGAGAAAGGCATCGCCGAGGCTCTGCACGGGGTCCACCATGACGCGGCCGTAGATGACGTCCCCTGGAACACAGGTGGGCGTTCGACCCCGCCACGCCGAGGTGCATGCACGTGGCATGACCACAGCCAATGCCCAGCGGCAATGGGCTGCCTCCATCCCCATGCAGCAGCCAGCGTCGAGGGCCGCTCTGCCCACTCCCAGGCCTTCCCGCACTGGGCCGCTTCACAGGCTGAGCACAGCAACCGCAGACGGGCCCCGGCTGCTCGGCCAGCAGGGCAAGGAGCCTCAGGCTCGGCCTGTCATCTGGCATCCGTGACAACCCACGGGGTGTGAAGTCTGGGTTACATGAGTAAGTAAGTTGACCAGATGCAGACTAATAAAACAGTGACACAAAAAAAGAAAACACCAATAAAAAGCCTAATGTGCTTTAGCTGATTTTAAAAGAGGGTTGGATGAAAATCCCCTGGTATTTGAGAATTCATCTCACAGCTGTTCACCAATGTTGTCCTCATCCCGGGTGTTTTGCCAGGTGCGGGAGACACCCCCAAACGTGACAGGCACGGTCCTCGCCCCTGACACAGCACAGTCTGACGGAGCAGCAGTACTGAGTTCGTGCAGATGGAAAAAACATTCAAGAAAAACCCAGACTTGTCCCCAAAGTCACTTAGGTGAGAGAGATAGAAGTTAACTTCCCAGAATAAAAACCACCTGGTAACTTACCCCGATCCTCGTGGCCACCTCTCCACCCTCGCCGAAGTAGTAAAGGATCATTTATAGTCTCAAAACCGTAAGAGAAGTTATTTCTCCCCCTCAAAGACGATCCCAACAAAGCCAAGTGCCACAGATGCACACGGCAGGCAGACAGACAGACAGACAGACAGTGCAGCCCACTCGTGGCAATACCTTCCGCAAAAGCAGCGTCGCTCTCCTGCCCAAATCCCATGGATCCATCGGACAGCCACAGGCTCTTCTTGGACAGCAGGTACATCTGGGTATTGAGGCTAAACTCAGTGGCTACTGGATCACTGACCTAAAACCAAGTGCGGGAGCCCTTTATGAGCCGCTGAAGGCTGCTGACAAACACACACATTCACTCGCTCCTACATCGCGACTGACGTGCCCAAGCAAACGCTCGGGGGTGGCAAAGCTGGCAGGTGAAATTACTCTCCAAGTACGACACTGATTTGTCTGGGCATAAAAGGGAGAAAAAAATCATTTTAACTGATAAAAGTAAACCAGGACTTCACTGAAGTGAATTCTGAAGTCATGGGAAAGTAATTGTGCAGACGCACCTGCTGGAAGCGGATGTCCAGGTCGAAGGTGAGGGGCTCCCTGGGGCTGCAGCTGACGGGCAGGCGGTACCCCTGACTCGAGGGGACGGTGCACGGCAGCAGCTTTATGAGGTAGGACCCTGAGTAGTCTCGCACCTTCGCGGAGAAAAGAGGATATTTGTGATTTTTCTTCATTTAAAGCCTGAGGTGCGATTGCAGGTGGCAGTAAGGGAAGACACGCGAGAGCCGCTGGCACCTACCGCGAAGTCGGACACGAAGCTCCACTGCTGCTCCGGCTGGCTGTAGGTGGGCTCGCTCCGCAGGAGGCGCAGGGAGAAGGTCAGGTCCGGGTGATCGGCCGACACGACCGCCGAGCTCCTGGGGGACGCTGGGGAAGGATCCGTGCGACGGCACCGTGGTTAAGAGTGCACCACATTTAAAATTCCAAAGCACCCCCGACTCTATTTGCGGGTGCTCTTGTAATAAGCCCATAAAATCGGCCGGGTTGGCCTAGCTATCCTCGTGGAGCCGACAAAGGGCCTGGTGGAGAGTGGCCGTGCGACGCTCCTGAGACCACAGGCCAGCACGGACTCCTGGGGCAGTGCTCCGTGCGCCCTGGGCTCTGTCCCAAGACCACAGCTCACACACGCTCCACCTGCGGGGGACTGCTTTCCGGGGTGGGGGACAGAGCGGTGCCTGCGGACGCATTTATCGTGCACCGAGGCGGCAAGCTGACCTTGGAGGGGCCGATCAGCATCGACGCGCTGGGCAGACCCGCTGACGAGGGAAAGCCGGCGTGGTGAGAGCGTGTGCAGCGTGGCTAAACAGGCTCAGCTCGCGAGACACGTGGAAGGGGACTGCGACAACCAGGAAACCCTCTTCCCCCAGGACCGTCAAGTCCAGTAAAGAAAATGACCCGTTCTGGTTCTGGCGGCTCAGTCTCACAAAAATGCAACGAGCCCTCTCTCTCTCCCTGGAGATTCAGCCCTAGTCCCGTTTGTTCGAGCTGAGGCCCAGGGAGGGGAAGGACGCGGGAAACAGTGAGTCAACCATGTTCTCCTTCCAAACCCGACATACATTGGCACCCCGGTAAAACACAGCAACCAGTTTAGGAAGGTGGTTAGTCAAGGGAAATTAAATGATTTCAGATGAAATGTCCCTATGAAAAAATTAAAGAGCTGTGGGCTTGGAACTTCCCTGACTACTGCCTTCCTAATATTCAAACCACAACCCATCACAGATGGTGAAATTGCCTAGTCAGTACTTACTAGAGAGAACTAGTTAACATGTCTGAGAATCAGTTAACATTGGGTACCGGCTCTACAGAAAGTTTCTTCCAGTACACAGACAGACCTGTGAGCACAGACGAGCTTGATGAGCACATCACCTGAACGTCTACTGTTTCCTTTTTTTGGACAAGGGAAGCAAAACAGAAGGGGACTATTCTTGCTTTGCTCTTTATCTGAGGAACCTTCATTTAAAGTGCACTTGATGGGGTTTCCTTTTATGTCTAATCCTTCTTTGTTTTCTCTAAGGGATACGTAGATAAATAACCACAGTTTTGCGGATCATGGGAGAAGGTGAACATTATTAAGCCCCAACGTGGGCAATTACCCAAGTGCAGATTTGAAATTAAGGGCCTCCCAGCTAAGGGGAGCGCCGAAGCCCAGGGCCGTGGACGGTGGTGTGGTGGAGGGCGGACGTGGCCATTCGCGGAGGCCGAGCCTCACCGGGGTGGGAGAGCACAAACACGCCGTGGAACCGCGCCTGGGTCTTGAAGTTCACGACGAGGCGGCCTTCGTCGCTGATGCGCATGCTGGTCGGGTGCAGAGAACCTGCGGCGAGACACACGGGGGTGAGAGCTCGGGGACCGGGGCTCCTGGGGCAAGACCCCAAGTGGGTCCAGACTTGTCTCTCCTTTAAGCACAGGGGCTTGTCAGAAGAACCCTGAGTGATTAAAGTTAGAGGCTGAAGTATTTGTTTTTTTTTTTGAAAAATCAAATGAGGTAACGTAAGTAAGTTCACTGTGAAATATGCAGATCTATTAGAATAAGCCAAGATTTTTGAAGTCCACAAACCTGAAGTTGTAAATTGAAAGACAGAACCAATTTGTTAAAGCAGCTTGGGGACGATTCCAAATTTTATAGGCTTAAAGAAGACTGAAGCTTTCCCAAGAAATTTAGGAGTTTGAGAAAATTTGACTCCAGGCAGAAGGTGACAAGAAATCTTTGTGCTAGAAGCTGAGAACTGTGGGAACGATCTTCATTAAGACTCACATAAATGCACATTTTCTAAGGTAAGACATGGAATTAAAACATTTGGAATGATTTGGAATGATTACTCGGGGTAATCCCATCACCTTTCTCATAGCTCTAGGGTCATTTTAATCTCTTGAACAGCAGATTTGTGGCTGAGCTGCACTGGCCCCTCCACACTCCCTCTGGCACGAAGCCGTGTGAGCCCACCACAGACCCGAATCCCGGTGGATATCTGAAGGAAGTGGTCCTAACTCTTCCAGTGTGTATCTTAGCTTTAGGTTCACAGACTTGACAGAAACAAAGTTTTGCAGATGCTTATGAGCCCAAGATCTAGTGGGGTTCATCACCATTGCTCCACAGACATGCAGCTAACGTATTGTAGAGTAATAGGATCTTGGAGGGAAAGACTAGTGTGTCATCAGAGGAAGCAGAGTTGGTTAGTTTAGAGCCAGAACTAGGACCCTGGACACAATTTGCACTACACTTTAAAATGCACCACAACTTTTCAGAAAGAAAATTGTGAAACTTTTTCTCTTGGGTTCATTCCTCATTTTCAATTGTAACTACCTCTATCCCTTTCTAGAACCAATTTCTAGACTGTGTTGCTAACACATAAATTACCAGTCACCTAAGGGCCATAAGAGTTAAATATCCATGAAATGTAGATGTTACATTTAACAGTCACTCATTATGCAAAATTTGTGGCCCTGAATGATTTAAAGTTTTTCCACAACAAAGATGAAATTACCGTAAAATTTATTGAACAGAAAAATAAAATATATTGACAGCTGTTCCTGTAATTTTAGCTACAGTAGAAACTTCCTCTCGAGTAACCTAAGGCAAGGGCATTCGGCTCTCTAGTCCTCGCACCCACCTTGGAGTTCAGCTCCCGGGGGGCTGCCGACCCCCTCGTGCCACAGGACGGCCGTGTCGTACACGAACGTCAGCCGGAGCTCGGACTTCAGGTCGAAGTGCTGCCACCCTCCCGCCCCCACGGGGGAGTGGAACACGTAGGACACGAAGAGGGGGAGGCGGAGAGTCACGTAGGACTGCACCAGGTTTAGGACCTAAAACAGAAAGGTCACGTCGGTCAACAGGGCGGGCGCTGCAGCCCGAACGAGCCACACGCCGTCCGAGCCAGGGAAGGTTCCGGCTAATCGCCGAGGACAGGAGATGACAGCAGTTTACAACACTGACTTCCCCGCACTTAACGTCGAGTCGCTTACACTGCCTTTATTTACAACAAAGGATTTGTAGCAGAAATCCTTAAGACAAACTGCATTATTTCTCACATACTATCCTTCTTCCTTCATAGCAGCTTTATCAAGGTATAATTACATGCCGTGCAATTCACCCACTAAGGTGCACAGCTGACGGCTGTTAGTGTATTCAGAGATTGTGCAACCGTTACCACCATCAATGTTAGAACACATTCATCACCTCTAAAAGAAACCCTGGTACCTATTACCAGTTATTCACCACTCCCAGTCCCTGGTAACTTTCTGTCTCTGTGGATTTGCCCATTCCGGAAATTTCTTATAAAATGGAATCAAACTGTGGGATTTTGTGGCTGGCATCTTTCATGGGGCATAATGTTTCCAAGTACCCCTCCCCTCCATGCATACCACACATCAGGGCTTCCTGCCTCTTTAGTGCCGAGTAGTGTCCCCTGTGTGGACAGAACACATTTTGTTTATCCATCGTTGGTGGGTGGACATTTGGGTTATTTCCAGGTTGGGGCTATTATGGAATACTGCTATGAATGACTTTTTTATTATATAAAAGAAAATGAAACAAAGCAGGAAAGATCTGGAAGCAAATGTTAGTAATAATGTATAATATTTAATATGTTTCAAGAATAATTCATTTACACAAAGTGCCTAGCTTTGAATGTTATACTTTCCCCTTTCAGGTATTTAGAGGGTAAGTAGGAGGGTAGTGGTGGGTAAACTAGTATTTATGCACTGAGCACCTGCCATGTCTCAGACTTTGTGCTTAAGTTTACAACAAACATTATTTCGTATTCTTATTCCCCCTGTGATCATACATGTGCATGTGGGGATGGGTGAACAGTGGGTAAAAGAGAGACAGGAAAATTACAGCTTGAAGAAGAAAAACAAATTTCCACGGGATCCTTTAACCTCCCGAGTGGCCTTGCAGGAGGGAGCCTGAGCTTTTCTCTCTCCTTGCGATTCAAACAAAGCTGAGGTCAGTTCTAAAGTCACTGAACAGAGCGTCTCACATTTAACCCTCAAAAGAGCGCTGCAGAGTGCAGGGCCCACGCACTCATCCTCTTCTCACGGCACCAGACAACACCCCACAGCGGCGAAGTCGGACCTGCCCAGGTCACTCCGGGCCTCCTTCCACGCCGAGCTGGCAACAGGGACCCTCACGCACCCGCTAGTGCACCATGCCAACCAGGAACACTCCAATCCCCCACTCGATCAGGGAGTTAAAAGTCAACTCCTCCAGTCACAAAAATGATGCTAAAATCACCACAAATATATGTAAAAAGAGAATCATCAGCCAAGCAAGTTGCTGCATCCCGGCTGCTTAGGAGCCAGTGCCCACTCTGAGCCTGGCCTGAATGCCAGCTACTACTCCAACTGTTGTCACTGTCACTGTCGTCAGGCCTGTTGTTAGTTGGTTTCTCTTCTCCCCTGGAGCTCAAAACGAGTGGAGGAAAATTAGGGAAATATCTCTCAGGGTTACATTTCTTCTATTTTAAATTATATTTTCTCCTCCGCCACATACATTTAAATAATTGTGTGTGTGTGTGTATGTGTGTGTGTGTGTGTGTGTGTGTAAGAGCATATCAATAGCTAGGGGAGATGTAGAAGCTTCTGGAAGAAAGTAGGGGAAAGAGTCACCTCTGAGCTTCATGCTAAGACAGTAAACAATATGCGTTACTAGATTTCATTAGTGCTTTACACTGAGCCTCAGGGTTTTATGAATCCTGAATTCTGCTGAATCTGGTCATCTCCATGGTGATGCTCATGGGTATGTTATTAAATTGATCTCCACCAATGCCAAAGCCGGAGAGCCCTTTCCTCCAGAGCCCGCCTTCTTGCCTGAGAAGGTGACACACACTGGTTTCGACCTGGACAGTGTGCGCTCCCCTCGCGCGTTTCCTCCTCCCAGAGCGACGCAGCACAAGCCTTTGCGGGAGGTGATGTTGAACTGGACCCTGTAGCTGCCGGTTTTCATCTAACACAGCAGAACTGTTGGCAATTCGACTTCAGAAGGAGAACAATGACCGCTCTGCAGTGGTCACGGGAAGATAAAAGGCTAAAAGGATTAAACGGAGGAACTGGGAGGAACAGCAGTCAGCAGTCTGTAGTGAATTAGCTGAGATTTGGTCTAGAGGTGGGCTCTGCATTCGGAGTGGCCTGGCCGTGTGGGAGAAGTGGGCAGGTCCACCAGGATAAGGCTCAGTAGGACACCTGCAGGGTTTCAGCGGAGACAGAGAAGCCGACCTGGGTGACGTGAAGGGAAGACGGAGAAGCACTGCCCTTTTGCAGAGAAGACAGAAAATGTCCTCCAGGGTGAAAGCAGACCAGAAACCAGACGAGACCACAGGAAGCTCCGTAGTGCAAGGGAGGGCACTGATGGAAGAGCCGGAAGCCCAAGATAATCTCATCACTACAGTCAACTTGGTTTGTGTCAACAGATCCTGTGATTTAAGCAAGTTCCTCAGAGAAGAGTGTGCCGGTTTGAACGTATTATGTCCCCCAAATGCCATTATCTTTGATGTAATCTTGTGTGGGCAGACCTATCAGTGTTAATTAGATTGGAATTCTTTGAGTGTTTCCATGGAGATGTGCCCCACCTAACTGTAGGTGATGACTCTGATGAGATAATTTCCATGGAGGGTGGCCCCCCCCACCCCATTCAGGATGGGCCTTGATCAGTGGAGCCATATAAATGAGCTGACAGGCAGAGGGAACTCAGTGCAGCTGTGAGTGATGTTTTGAAGAGGAGCTACAGCCAAGAGGGACACTTTGAAGAAAGCACAGGAGCTGCAGATGAGAGACAGTTTGAAGACGGACTTTGAAAGCAGACTCTTGCTCCAGAGAAGCTAAGAGAGGACAAATATTCCAAGTGCAACTAAGAGTGTCATTTTTGAGGAACTGTAGCCTAGAGAGGAATGTCCTGGGAGAAAGCCATTTTGAAACCAGAACTTTGGAGCAGATGCCAGCCACGTGCCTTCCCAGCTAACAGAGGTTTTCTGGACACCATTGGCCATCCTCCAGTGAAGGTATCCGATTGCTGATGTGTTACCTTGGACACTTCATGGCCTTAAGACAGTAACTGTGTAACCAAATAAACCCTCTTTATAAAAGCCAATCCATTTCTGGTGTTTTGCATCCTGGTAGCATTAACAAACTAGAACAGATTTTGGTGCCAGGAGTGGGGTGCTGGTGCTGCTGAGTTTGCAAATACCAAACATGTTAGAATGGCTTTTTAAATGGATAAGGGGAAGATTCTGGAAGAATTGTGAGGAGCTTGATAGAAAAGGCCTAAACCAGGAAGGAAATAATTTAATAATGGTTGAAAATATCCTACCCTCCCCTGAGTACAGCTCCTCCTCTCTGAGAAGGGCTAAAGGAACTAGATGTTACCTGGAAGGAAAACAGGTGAGGTGGGTTTGTTAACAAGGAGCTTTATTCAGGGGAAGATAGGATTTTTTTCACTTTTCTTTTCAGGGTTAAAGAAAGGTTCAGGAAGTGGGAACTGAAGAACTAAGACTTATGAGGCTTAAGTAAATCATCCAAGGGCACAGCTAGAAAATGAACCAATCATTTCATTCCAAAGTCCAGGCTCCTTCCAGCATTTCATTCTTCTTTCCGTTGGTTTCCATTTTGGGGATTCTTATTAACCTCTGAAGTTACTGAATCCTGCTGCTTTTGGAGGAGGTGGTGAAGATGTTGCCTTGTTACCTCTGAGCCCACAGTTTCCAGACACAGCGTACATCTGCCCGCTCAACCTCAACACCAGCTGAACTGCTGTGGATTAAACTGATGGTCAGGTGCTGTCTACTTTTTTCTTGCTACTTATTCTGGACATCATTCAATACTTTAACGTATAATCCTACTTTCATAAACTCTTGGTTCAGTCCAGGTAGGAGAGATCATTTCTTTTAGTTCAAATATTCATTGTAAAATCTAAACTACCCTTGACATATTTTGGATTCTGTATTACAAACACTAAGGTGAGCCTTGCTTCTTTTCAATAATTTCAATGACTTTTCATGATGATGATGATGGTGGTGGGGTGGGGCGTTGTGTATGTGTGTGTGTGTGTGTGTGTGTGTGTGTGTGTGTTATCTGTCAACGTCCACCTGGGTAGTTTGAAAAGAAGTCAGGAATCAGAGAGTGGAAATCACAATAAGCGTTAATGAGCTTTGTCTTTGTTAGTGATGGGAAATGAAACAGAGAGGAGGAAATGGAGAAAAAGTAGAACAAGAAGGAAGGGCAGGAAGATGGAAGGTGGGTGAAGAAGATAGAAAGGAGAGAGAAAGCCCACCCATTTTAGGTGGTTTAGGCCACCCCAGAGCAGGCACCGATGCACATACAAGAGATGTTTATAGTTTTGGAGCCTAAGGCAATGATTACACAATGCTCTTTCAATGCAGAGATGTTGTCACTGGCCCACTGTCAAGAGGACACACATTTTGACACATTTTCCGGGAAATTGAAGTGATTTTTTGAACTATCGATCATGTGATCCATGTCACCAAGATGGCAGAACTGATTTGGGATTTATTCCAAATCTATTCATCAGAACTAAGTCATCTGGTTTATCCAGTGACCAGACCTGAGAGCAAAGCTCGGCAGCTAAAGCCCTCACCTGTCCATCTGTCCTGATGGTGCCACCGCAGTCGGCGAGGAGCTCGGACATGTCGTAGTAGCTGACGAACTCCCACAGGCAGGCCTCGAGGTGCAGGTTGCGGTAGAAGCGCAGGGCACTGGCGCCCCGGACAGAGCTGTGCTGGTGCGGGTGCGTCTCTCCAGCCGTCCCGGGGCTCCCGGTGGCGTTGGTCAGGAAGCCGTGGCGAGTCGGCACCTCGGTGTAATCCAGCAGGTTGGAGCACCTGTGGTGGCCGACTCGGGTGCCGTCCGGGCTGAGGGTCAGCTCGAAGTTGGAGAGCTCGCGCGTGGAGACCACGGGGAGCATCCCTGCAGGCGTGACACATCAACCCGGGGCCCCGACCCCGTCTCTGCCGCAGGAGTCTCCCGGCCTCCCAGGGGCCCCGGGGCCCTGAGAACCCTTCAGACAGCCATGGCATTGGCACTATTTTCACAGTAATACCAAGTGACTATGCAACTTTCCCACCCTCGTTCTCTTGGGGGCGCATGGTGGAGCTTTCCGGAGCCTGTGAGACGGGGCACCGCAGTGGCTCGACGGCCAAAGAGGATGGGGGAAACCAGCTGCTTCCACTAAGCCAGCCTCTAGGGACACTTTCCAAAACGCACCAGAATGCCTCTCAAAAATGCCAATTTTGCTTTATAAATCATAGCTTTTTTCTTAAAAATGTTATTTATCTTAACATGTAAAGGATATGTAATTGCTATTTTAAAATGAATGAATAAATGTTTTTAAATTTCTTAGTTTTAATGTAAAATCCAGTCAATATTTATAGCCATAAACCACAAAAACAAAAGGTCTTGGGAGTTCTCCATGATTTTTAGGAGCGTGAAGGGCCCGAGAGAACAAGTTTGAAAATGACATAATTTTTGTGTGCCAGGAAGGCTTTCCCAACACTGCCCCTCAGACTCCCCCAGGGCAAAACTCTGGCCCCACCACAGAGCTGTGGGGAGCTGTGGGTGTTGACAGTTTTAGAAAATGCAAACCCAAGCTCCCGTTTGGTCAAACTGTCACGGACCTGCCCTCCCCCTGGGGGCCTTTCCCACAGCCCTGGGCACTCGTCCACACGGCCGGAGACCTGCGGTGCTTGGTGGGGGCTCATCACACTATAATGCAAGCAGGGGTGGCTGCCTGCACCCACCTCCTTCTAGGGGAGGTAGAGTCCACCCTGGACTCTCTCAGCTTCATAAAATGTAACTGATGAACCAAGCATTAAAATCAGTTGTAACAACTGACTTAAATATAAAGTGAATTGAGTGGAATCGAACTTGAAATGTCTTCTGTACGTGGGGAATATTCCTGAAGTGTGGATAAAGTCAGTGACTCACAAATTCTGGTCACAGCCCCCTATCCAGAGGAAAGGAGCACAGAATTTGCTACTGCTAGTTTCTCTTTACTTTATTTTAATATCTAGAAGGTGTCTTGCTTGTTGCAATAAATATTGAGAGAAGTTTACAAACTCCAGCTACAAAATAGCAAATACAAGCTGAAGGCAAGCATTCAAATGCCAAAATGCTTTCCTGTAAGTCTAAGCTCATGAGATTTGAAAACGTATTTGTGCTGTATTTATAAAAGCTAGCATAGTTTTATTTCACTGTGGCTGGACATGAAAACAGATTTATCGAATTTTGTAAAATGCGTAAACTGTCAGACATTCACAACCTGGGTGGGAGGAAAGCAGAACCACTGGAAAGGCAGAGGACTGGGAGCTCAAGTTGCAAACTGAGCCCAGGACACGCCTGGGGATTTAGGGTATAAAGCCCAAGAGAGGCCCCGAGGAGCCCGGGCGCTGACCACACCTACCGTCGATGTGCGGCATCGCGACGGTCAGCTTGACCAGGTTGGCATGTTCCGCGTCCTCGGGGCCCGTGTAGCGCAGCCGGGCTGAGAACGGCTCGGCTCCCACGGCCCCCGGCACGCGCGGGTGGCAGAGACCTGGCGGGAAAAACACAGGTGCGCTCACAGGAGGGGACGGGCAACACCCAGGACGACTCAGAAACGGGCACCATTAGTGTCCCGCGTCCTTTAAGTTCCTGTGGCCCGAGAGGGACATCACAGGGACGCTGAGACGCGGTGGAGAGCTGATGGCACTGGGGCCCCCGGCCGCGCCCTCCTGTTTGAGGTGTTTACAGCCGATGAGAAAGGGCAGCTCGTGTTTAATGTCACCCAGATTATGGCACGGTTGCAAAATCACTTGAATGTAAAATAGGAAGGGACACGGTCAAAACTTCTGACAGACAGCCAATTGTCCTAAGTGTAGTTTAATTAGGTGAATTCAATTTTTCATCCTAGGGCAACATACTTATGATTGGTTATAAAATATACATTATAAGTGAATAAGGATAAAAGTGCACTCATTTTTTATAAAGAAAACAAGTCTTCAAATCAGAGACCAAAATATGTACAGTAGTGTTTTCTCTGTGTTATAAAATCTCTTACACTGTGTGTATTAATAAATTGTAACCCACTTTTATCTATCTATATACAGATCTATTTATCTTTCTGACATCTGTCCATCTTTCAGTGACCCTCAAGAATTTTGACATGAAAATTGTCCTCCAATATTAGCTTTAAGAGAGTTGTAGTGTTTTGATTTTAACAGTATGGAAGGGACCAAGATGCTACATTATAATTGTAAGAGACTTGGGCAACATATAATTATTTTATATTTGCACAAAACAAAGGAAATGGACAGGTATTTATCAGCAAAGCAATAAAAATCGGAGGCAGACCCCACTTTATGGGCTGTCTGACATTTTAACTGGGGATTCACTTCAAGTCATTGTTTAATTTTTGCTTTTGTTTTTTGCATCAACATAATAGTTTGATTTTAAGGGAAACTTAGAAACCATGTATTTTAATCCTAATAAAAGAGCTTATTTGCTATACATGATATCAATAAGTGTTTGATCCTGAATATAAAACGGCAGGAGGTGGTACAGAACTTTCTTTCTTTATGCAAAAAAATACACTTCTGCAAAAAAACCTCTGCATGCAAACGGAAGTTTTAGGAATTGAATCTTGTAAATAGAATATTATTTCTAAAATCTAATATAAAAATTCCTCTGCAGAGTCAAGTGCTAACAAAGTGGATTTCCCATCCTTCGGGGTCACTGCTAGCCAACCCACATCGTCCACCTTGAAGGCCCCTCCTGTCCTGCTTGTCTCCTGACCCCGCCCCCTCCTGCTTCTCCAGAATATTCCATGCTCTTTCATGCTGCTATGAGTTGTGGCTTGTATTTTTTCTCTGCCATTTTGGAGATTCGGCTTAAGCATCACGTCTGTGATGAAGACTCTCCCGACCCCCTTGGGGGAGAGGAGCACTCCCAGTTCTGAGTTTCTGTCCAGAGTGTTACGGGCATCTGGGAGAGCAGGGACTAGAGACCGGGCGTCTGTAGCGCCCCGAGGCACCCAGGGGGCTCGTCACCGTCCCACATAGCAGAGGCGGCAGCGGTTACCTCCCTCCCTGCTGACGGTCACCACGGGGCTCAGGAGCTCCAGGCCCTCGTTGCCTCCGGCCGTGACGGCCCGCGCCGCGCACTGCACCCGGGAGCCTGGCTGGAAGTAGATGGAGTCCAGGGCCATCGCCTTGGACGAGGTGAAGAAAGTGTCGAAGTCCACCTCCCGCAGCGGGCTGCTGACGCCGTCGGGGCCTGTGGGCGCACTGACCAGCCAGCGGAACCGGCTCAGCGTGTCGTCGATGCGCTCGCTGGCGCAGATGGCGCCCGTCTTGCCGTAGCCCGAGTGCCTGGGGTTGCAGGCCTGCAGGGACAAGGACAGTCAGGGGCAGCGGAGGGAGCCCCGGGGAACGGCGCCCACGCTCCCCGCCACCGTCATGTCCCCCCGTTCCATGGCTTTAATGCAACTTCCAAATGTCTGTTCCCAGGCAAGACGGCTCTGATGAGCTCTCACCTTGCCCCTCCAATGCCTTATGGGACTGTCCGGCTCTAAGTTAAGACGTGTAAGTTGTATCTACAGGATTGTCACCTCCCGAATCCGCAGCACTGAAGAGCCACACTTGTCTTCCCCACCCCATCCGGGGGTCGGGCTGGCCCCTGCCTCCCTCCCCGGCACCCTCCCCGCCTCACTGCAAGCGGCACCAGCTGAGCCAACCCCCCACGCCCCTCTCGCCCTCTCCCCCTCACTGTCCAGGGCCGCAGACCCCGTCCCGGCTCCCTCCACCCAACACACAGAGCCGCGTCACTTCACCGGACACTGAGGGGCCTCTGTGATTTGACCCCAATGACTGTTTCTACCTTGTCAATCCAGTAAACGTTATTGTACAACCTATCCCCATAGGTCATTATACGAGGGCAGTTGTGATATAAAAATAACTAAGACAGTCTGTGCTCCTAGGAGCTTCGAGTCAAGAGACAACGAGTAAAAATGTAACCACGACCTGCCATTTTTTATCCTGTTCTTCTACATGCAACTGTGTACAGCCACTTCTTTCCGGAATGATCCTCCCTTGTCTGATTTCCCTGAAACCACAGGAACCACCTGACCTGCCGAAGCCTCCGTCACACATGGAGCTGCCTTATTTTAGAGATGCTGATTCACATCTATATAAAGACAGTTTCATTCACACACCACACAGTCCACCCAAACCTATATATATTTTGTCACCTTTAATTTTAAATTCCTTGAGCATCGGGTTCACACCTTACCCATTTCTGCATCAGGGACAGACCCTGAGAAAACACACTGTGTGCACATCAAGGAGCTAATACATCTCTGTTGGA
Source organism: Choloepus didactylus (assembly GCF_015220235.1). Lineage (NCBI taxonomy): Eukaryota > Metazoa > Chordata > Mammalia > Pilosa > Megalonychidae > Choloepus > Choloepus didactylus. The sequence continues at coordinate 1,439,709 of NC_051318.1, forward strand.
TGAAGGAGGAAAAATGGGGGCTTCACTTGAACCATGACACATTTTCAAGTTCAGAGCTTAAACCCTGTAACGTTCTCCCGCTCTCACGTCTTCATGACAAAGCCAGCACCGTTAGTCTACAACTGTTTCAGCCACTTTGCAGTCTTCCTCGATTTCCTCCCTTTCCCACTCACCGTGATGCAGACAACGGGGTACCCCGGCACGGGCCCCGCCCCGGCTTTCGCCCTGGAAATGTCGTCGTACATCAGCAGGGACACGACTTCAGGGACGGAAGGAAAGGTGACGTCTGCCATGCTGTCCGCTTCCTCTATGTACACCACGGCTTTTGTCACCTGGAAGGGAGGACAGTCCCACCGGGTGCTGACCAGTCACCTTTCGGAGCTGGCGGGCACAGAACCATCGCACGATGCCTGTGACACCGCGAGTCTCGCTGCCGCGGAAGCCGAGGGCCAGCCCGTGGGGTGTGCTCCGCGTGGAAAGCACGAAGCTGCCGGGGGAAGGCCGCTCACGGGGCCACGTCGGGGCAGACGCGGGCGCTGAGAAAGCCTCGAGTGTGCGGGGCCCGCAGGCACCACCGGGGCCCGGGCAGAGGCGTCCTGAGCACCTGCTGCACCGACCGACAGCTCCGCGAGGCCTCGGCCCCCCGGCTGCGTCCCGTCCCTGGGCCCTCGTCTACGGTGCCTCCTCAGGGAGCCCTGGTCACCGGCGACGGTCCGCGTGGCTCCCTGTTCCTTTACCCCAAATTGCTCAGCACAACGTTCCAGAAAATAATGATGAGGGACTTGTTTCTATGTGATTGACACGTGTAAAAACATATCTGATAAAGACTTTCTGCCTGTACTTCTTGAATTTTAAATATGACCTGAAAAAAGCCAGGCACTGAGCAAACACCATCAAGTGTAAATATCACAAAATGTTAAAAATTATTAAGGAGAAAAATCTCCCCAATGTGACGTCACTAATAGAGAAATAAATGATAAAGAAAATATAGTAAATTTAAGTATAGCTATCATAAGACTTGGTCTGTTCCTAAAATGATGTATAGTTTTAAAAATTCTTTCAGGTAAGAAGGTCAAATTGTGTGAAAATTATTCTTATCTTGAAGAAAATCTGGTTGATGATACAACATAAAGGAGAGAAACACAGAAAATAAATGTTAGGACTCAAATCTTTCGGCCAAGGAAGCCTCTGGATTTCAGATTCTGATAAAGGCAGGAGGAACCGCTGGGAGCCGGGGGCTGGCCGTGCCGTAAGGACGTGTCGTGCTGAAGGGAGGGTCTCCTCTGCGCCAGGACGGCGCACCCACCACAGACCCCGGCAGCGGGAGAGGACGGGACGCAGCCCAGCGGCCTCGTTCCACGAGAGGGACGGGGCTCCTCCTTCCTGGTCTAGTCCGAGCAGAACTGACCTGGGGTGGAGAGGAATCTGCGCGCACTCTGCTCTTCGCCGAAACGCCGTTGCTCACCTGCGTGTCCGCCACCGTGCTGTCGTCAGGAGCGAGGTGGACGGAGAAGACCTCCCTCATCTCCCCCAGGCCATCGAAGACCACGTCGATCTCGACCACGTGCTGCCTCTCTCCTTCCTTAAACTCAATTTCTACAAGGCGAAATCACGGAATTAAACATTTCACAAATGGAAAGAGAAGCCTCTGGAAAGCTTTTTCGACTGTGACCCCCAATGAGAAATGCATTTTGCACTGTGGCCTGGTGTATTCTTGGTGTGGGTGTTCGTGGTGAGTGTGAATAAAGCCGAATCAGTGCACGCATTGCACTCTCATCCTTTCTATTCCATTTGAAAGAAAATTCTAATCATAAGCACATAAATGAATTTATTGACCCACAGTTTTAAAAATGCCAAACTACAGGATGGATAATCAACAATCCTAAACCAAGACAAACTCCCCTTTTGTTTCTCAGAACTTCTAAACCAACAGGGCACAGTCAAATGAACTGATCACAAGTAGAGTGAGAGTGGCATTTGCATCAGGTATATATGGAAAAAGTTGGATACAAAATTGTTGCATTTTTATATCATATGAAATTATATTTTAAGATGACTTCTTTTTCTTGTTGTTCTTGGAAACTTAGATAAGTTATTTTAGATAGATGTTAGTGACTTTTTTCCCTCACCATGGTCCCTCTTCACCAAAAAGAAATGCTTAATTTTCATGAAATGAAACCTAATTCTCAGAATCTCTTTTTTAAGCACTGATTTTTAATTTTTTTCTGACTTCATTTATCAGTTTACTGCACAAATATAATTTTGCTTGTGCTTTAGCAAAAATAATATTTTTATTTCTAAGAAAACCTTTGCTGTTCAACATCATACTATCAAGGTTTAGCAGATGTTTCCTTCATGTATAATAGAGGATCTTATAACTTAGTAGATGATCAGTTTTATTTTTTACCTTTTTTTGTTATGTTATTTATTTCAAGTATATTATCATTCTTTGCATAAAGAGTACTCTGAGGATGACTTTGAAACTCTATAGCAATCTTATCAGACTTTTCACCATATATGCAGAGAAAATACATGCTTCCTGGTAGAAGATACTCTTTTTTTCCTATTGTCTCATTAACTTTTCCACTGATTCAGGAATACCCATCTGTCATTTGTCTAAATTTTCCCTGCAGGTTCGATGGTGGAGGAAAATACCTGAACTCCAGGGACCGCGGGGAACTAACAAGTGTTGGTAGTGGTAGGTAGAAAACTGGAAATGAAGAGGATGAGCAAAACTCAAAATGATCTGTAAATTTAGTTTTGGACACACATTTATATTTAATTTCAGAAGAAACCATTCAGAGAGTGAGAAGAACCGATTTGTCCTAATTACTCATTAGAAATTTGCAGCAGGAAAGGGATGGAAGGTAAGTGAAGGCTCCTGGGTCCCCGAAAGCTGGCCATCTCTGTGGTGGACACTCTACCCCCTTTTAACGTCCTCCATCAAGGCAGAATTTTCCAGCTGGAAGTTTTAGATTGCTGGTATCCTGTAAACTAAAATACACTATCATTTCAATGTAATAGAAAATTATTGTTTAATATCTGGTTACCCTAGTGAAGGTAAAACCAGCTGAAAGTTAAAGTAGACTCAAAACAGAAGGTCATCTCGTAGAGCCACTCAAACTGTCCCTAAATCCTAACACACACAGCCTGGAAAGCACAAGACAAACTCCTGGAAACACGGCCCCTCGTCTTTGCTTTCGTGGAGGAGCCTGATGGTGTGTCTCCACTCCCTGCGGGCTGAGTCCTTCTTTCCCTGGGGCAGGCTGGACACCCGGACACGGCCCCGGCGCCCCGTACCTTCCGACACGGGGAGATAGTCTTCCCCAGAGGTGGCCGAGCCGTCCTTGGTGTGAACTCGCACGACGGACGCCTTCGAAGTGTCTCCCTGGCGGATCACCGGGATTCTGATAACCACCGACTGGCCTGGTTCTTTGGGTTCGCGGACACTAAATTTGGTTTCTCCGAATTTAATAACAGGCCCTAAAATTGTGAGAAACATGGAGGAATGAAACTGTGAGTAAGGAGAGTTCTCACTTTGGGCGGCTCCTTCCGTGTGGCAGTTGACTGTGTCACCCCCCTGGCCTCTGAGTCCTCAGGGTGTTCCTGGTGTGCAGGGAGAAGTGGAGCTCGCGCGGCCCTTTCTCTGGGCACTGCCCAGGCCCTGGGGAGCCGCCCCGTGCTGGTCTGACTTGCCCTAGTTTCACAGGAGCAGGCCCGAAAGCAGGGTGGGGGGGGAGGAAAGGCCATTGGCCAGGACTACCTGGGGGTGGATGGGGGGCAAGGGGTGTCAGAATGGTTGGGTTTAACTGTTTGGATATAAGCCATATCCCCCAATATCCCCAATATCAACTTTATCAATTTTGTAGTATTTTATTTCCCATCATCTTACCCTTCCCCTATTTCTCAATTGCTTTAAACCCTAGTCAGAAAGAGAGGGTCACTCTCTGAGTCTCCTCAAACTTGGACATGAATGGATTTCAGGTCCCCGCGTCCAGCCGAGCATGAGAGATGTCTCCTTACTGTCAGCGTCATCCCGGATCCTTATCAGAGTTTCGTTCTGCTCGCCGACGGCCGCCCCGAAGGGAGAGCTGCCCTGCGGGGAGCCCAGCACCAGGCGCAGCTCCTCGCCCTCCTCATACAGCTCGTCGTCCACCAGCTCAAGGACACATGGCTTCTCCGTCTCACCTGGAACAAAGTAAGGGCAGCAGGTCCACCCCATCCCATGGCCCAGAAAGTTGCACCTCCAACAACGAGCAGCGTGCGATGGGGAAGCTGAGAGCATCTGTGCAATGTGTGTGGCCAGCACCGGTGGACACGAGCCCCTGGGGAGGGGGTGCACTGCTGGATTTTACCGCAGCCCTGTGTGTGCAGGGTGTCCTCAATGTGTGCAGGGTGTCCTCAATGTGCGCAGGGTGTCCTCAGTGTGCAAGGGCTGTGTCTGCATTTCACTGCAGCCCTCAGTGTGTGCAGAGTATCCTCAGGATGCACGGGATGTGTCTGCATTTCACCACAGCCCTCAGTGTGCATGGGGTATCCTCAGTGTGCACAGGATGTATCTAAATTTCACCACAGCCCTCATTTCAAGTGGATTGTGCTCTCATCCTGGCCCTTGAATCCAGCAAGCACTGAGATCGGCTTTCATTCTGTCACAGTGTCAATGATGGAAAGTATTTGGCATGCCTTGTTGCCTGGTGTACAAACAACCCTGTATCTAAGGCAGTAAGGCATGATCATCTCCATTTAAAAGTGAATAAATGAAAAAAAAAAGCTGAAATAGATCCCAGACTTCAATTAGAGATATGAATAAAGCAGATCTGGTTAAGATTAGAGCAAATTGGGCCAAAGGGTAAGGGCCGAAACTAACTGTGTTCAAACTTCAGCTTCCATGTGAGACCAAGAGAAGAGATGTTCACTTGGTGTAGGAGCTGTATTTTCTGAACAATATAACTTCCACAGTCAGTTTGTTCAAACATCACAAACACATGGAACTTTGAATAGGAAGTGAGCTATGGTAGGTCTGTATAGATTAGAATGAAATAGCAACACATCCTAAAGTAATTTGGGCAGAGAATAAACATATATATTTGGGGCCCCCTTAGGAGCTGGGGGAGGATGCCGAGGTGTTGGACTTCCTCATCTGGATTGTTGCTGATGTTCTCACAAAAACTGGGGACTGACGGCTTGATATACTGAGCCCTCTGTCTTGGGGCTTGCCCCTATGAAGCTTGTTGCTGCAAGAAGAGGCTAAACCTGCTTATAATTGTGCCTAGGAGTCTCCCCCCGAGTGCCTCTTTGTTGCTCAGATGTGGCCTCTCTCTCTAACTAAGCCACCTTGGCAAGCGAACTCACTGCCCTCCCCCCTACGTGGGACCTGACTCCCAGGGGTGTAAATCTCCCTGGCAATGCAGGATACGACTCCCAGGGATGAATCTGGACCTGGCATCATGGGATTGAGAACATCCTCTTGACCAAAAGGGGGACGTGAAATGAAATGAAATAAAGCTTCAGAGGCAGAGAGATTTCAAATGGATACTAGAGGTCACTCTGGTGGACATTCTTACACACTATATAGATAATACTTTTTAGGTTTTAATATATTGGAATAGCTAGAAGTAAATACCTGAATCTACCAAACTCCAACCCAGTAGCCTTGACTCTTGAAGACCATTGTATAACAATGTAGCTTACGAGGGGTGACAGTGTGATTGTGAAAATCTTGTGGCTCGCACTCCCTTTATCCAGTGTATGGATGGATGAGTAGAAAAGTGGGGACAAAACCCAAATGAAAAATAGGGTGGGATGAGGTGGGGTGATCTGGGTGTTCTTTCTTTCTTTCTTTCTTTCTTTCTTTCTTTCTTTATTTATTTATTTTTTATTCTGATTCTGATTCTTTCTGGTGTATGGAAAATGTTCAAAAATAGATTGGGGTGATGAATGCACAACTATAAGATGGTACTGGGAACAGTTGATTGTACACCATGGATAACTGTAAGATATGTGAATATATCTCAATAAAACTGAATTTAAAAAAGTGAATAAATGATCTATAACAAAGCTATAGAGCAAATAAACAAGTTCAGCAAATTGGCAGCATAAAAGATCAATGCCCAAAAATCAGTAGTGGCTCTATATACCAGTAAGGGGCAATCTGAGGAGGAAATCAAGGAAAAAATTCCATTTACAATACCAACCAAAAGAATCAAATATTTAGAAATAAATTTAACCAAGGATGTAAAGGACCTATACACAGAAAACTACAAAACACTGTGAAAATAAATCAAGGAAAACCTAAATAGAGGGAAGGACACACTGTGTTCATGGGTTGGAAGACTGAATATGGCTGATTTGTCAATTCTACCCAAAATGATTTACAGAGTCAATGCAATGCCAGTCAAAATCCCAATAACATACTTTGCAGAAATAGAAAAACCGCAAAATAAAATTTATTTGGAAGGGTAAGGGATGCCAAATAGCTAAAAGTATCTCAAGAAAGTAAAATGAAGTGGGAAGTCTCACACTTCCTGACTTTAAGGCATACTACAAAGCTACAGTGGTCAAAACACCATAGTACTGGCATAAAGATAGCTATGGGGGGGTGGAGCAAGATGGCAGCCTAGAGGGGTGTGGAATTTTGTTAGTCCTCTAGAGCAACTAGTAAATAGCCAGGAACAACTAGTATATAGCCTGGAAAAACGTTTGGGGAAATTTGTGACTGTCCACACATCATACATCAGCCTGGATGGGTGGAATGGCTGAGATGGCAGCACAGAACTGTAAGTAAAGCTCCCAAACTGTGGAGCTGGCGATCCTCCCCACCGGCACGGCAGGCTCAGCTGAAACAGTTTCCTGTGGAAAAAGCAGCAGGCTCCCAGGAGAGAGGGAAAATAACTCAAAACAAGTTCTAATTGTGGTTTTGATTAACAAATGTGGCTATAAACACAGACAAACCCGGAGCAAGCAGGAAAGGAACCCGAGGTTCCTCCCAGCAGAGAGGAGGTGGGGCTGACAGAAAAATAAATATGTAAATAAATTAGAACAGAGGCTTTTGGAAAATGGCTGTGTCCAAGAAAAGGGGCACAGGGAACTGGGTACCAACTATGGTCGACCGGCAAAACGGGAGGTGGGGACTGGCTCTGAAAACGGGCTTTCTCCCCCACCCCTTTTTTTTCTCTCTCAGTCTAAGTAGCTCACTAGAGAAAGCCTCAGGCATTTTCAACCATCAGCACCGACCCAGGCAAAGGTGGAGTTAAGAGAATCAGAGAGACAAAGGAGGAATTCAAATGTAAGAGACAATTCCCTAAAGGGCTTACCTTCTCTAAGAAAAGGGGGGCGGGGTCCAGCTCAGGTGGCTGCCCTCCCTCAGAGAACTCAGACCCCAGGGCCTGGGGGAAAAAAATCCAGAAATGACTTAAGCTTGGCTTCTGACACCCTCGGCCCCTGGACAGGACAGGGTACACTGAGAACTAAAGGGATGGCAACTCTTCACTCTGGTGAGAGCTGCAGGCTGACAAGCTCCACTTCCTGGGCAGGAAAGGAAAAGCACAGAGCCTAGTGGCCTCACGGGAAAGTCTGACAACCTGCTCCTCAGGAAAACCTGATACTGATTACACCCTCTTCCTGACAACCTGCTGGCTCTCCTCCTCAGGGAAATGTGACGCTGATTACACTTTCTTCCTGAGACCTTGGCCTGACTGGTTTGGGAAAATCTGATTGGGGTAATCAAGAAAAACAGAAGTGCAGACAACAAAAAATTACTAATCACACGATGAAAAATGAAGATATGACTCTGTCAAAGGAACAAACTTATACTTCAAATGAAATTCAGGAGCTGAAACAACTAATTAAAGATGTTCAAACAAATCTTACAAATCAAATCAATGAGGTGAAGGAAAATGTGACAAAGAGATGAAAGATATAAAGAAGACACTGATGACCATAGAGAAGAATTCATAAGCTTGAAAAAAATGGCAGAACTTATGGGAATGAAAAGCACAATAGAAGAGATGAAAAACACAATGGAGACGTACAACAGCAGATTAGAAGAGGCAGAAGAAAGGATTCATGAACTGGAGGACAGGACATCTGAAATCCTACATACAAAAGAAGAGACAGGGAAAAGAATAGAAAAATATAAGCAGGGTTTCAGGGAACTGAATGACAATATGAAGCACATGAACATATGTGTCATTGGTGTCCCAGAAGGAGAAGAGAAGGGAAAAGGGGCAGAAGCAATAATAGAGGAAATAATCAATGAAAATTTCCCATCTCTTATGAAACACATAAAATTACAGATCCAAGAAGCACAGTGTACTCCAAACAGAAAAGATCTGAATAGACCTATGCCAAGACATTTAATAATCAGGTTATCAAACATCAAAGACAAAGGGAGAATTCTGAAAGCAGCAAGAGAAAAGCAATCCATCACATGTAAGGGGAGCTCGATAAGACTATGTGCAGATTTCACAGTAGAACTCATGCAGGAGAGAAAGTGAGAAGTATGATATTCTTAAGATGCTGAAAAATTGCCAACCAAGAATTCTACATCTGGCAAAACTGTCCTTTGAAAATGAGGGAGAGTTTAGAATATTCTCAAACAGACACTGAGAGAGTTTGGGAACAAGAGATCTGCTCTACAGGAAATATTAAAATGAGCACTACAAACAGATAGGAAAAGACAGGAGACAGAGTTTTGGATAACAGAGTAGAAATGAAGACTATCAGTAAGGGTAAAAAGAGAGAGGGAGAGAAAAAATAAAAATAAAATAAGATATGACATATAAAATCCAAAAGACAAAATGATAGGCAACAGGATTGATAGTCTAGATCCAGAAATGGATAGCACAATACCATGTAATGGTAGCACAATATCGTAAGTACTCTGAACAAAGATGAGTGTGAGTATGGGTGACAGAGGAAGGCTAGGGGCATGTGTGATACCAGAAAGAAAGGCAGAAGATAAAGACTGGGATTGTATAACACAGTGAAACCTAGAGTGGTCAATAATGGTGATTAGATGTACAAATATCAGAATGTTTTTTTAATGAGGGAGAGTAAATGAATGTCAACATTGCAAGGTGTTGAAAACTGGATGGTGTAGGGGAAAAATACAATCAGTGCAAACTATAGCCTATAGTTAACAGTAATATTGTAATATGCTTCTGGTAATTGTAACAAAGGCAATATGTCAAAACTAAATGTCTGTAAGAGGGGGATAATGGGAGTGGTATGGGATTCTTGGTGGTGTTGCTGTATGACCTATTTATTGTATTTTATTTTTTTCTTTTATCTTTCTTATTATTTTTTTTCTCCTCTTCCACTTTCATTGCAGAAGAATTGGAAATGTCATAAAAATTGTGGTGGCAAATGAATAACTATGTGATTATACTGGGAATCACTGATTGTTTTTTTAAGATGGATTGTATGGCGTGTAAATGAAATTGTTTAAAAAATAAACAGAGGGATGCAAGTGCTGGAGAAAATGTGGAGAGAGGGATGCACCTATTCTCTGTTGGTGGGGGGTAGAATGGTGCAGCCCATCTGGAGGGCAGAGTGGTGTTTCCACAGCAAGCTAAGCATGGGGTTGCCATCTGGTCCTGCAACCCTGTTATTAGTTGTATACTGGGAGGAACTGAGAGCAAGGACACAAATGGACATTTACACACTGGTGTTTGCGGTGGCAGTATTCACAATTCGCAGTGGGTGGCGGTGGCCTAAGGGTACATCAACTGATAAATGGAATGGTGAACTGTGGTGTCTAGACACCATGGAATACTGAGTGGCAGCAAGAAGGAACGAAGTTGTGAGGTATGGAACTAGGTGATGGACCTTGAGGACAGCATGTTGAGTGAAATAAGCCAGAAGTGAAAAGGCTAACATTATAATGCCTCATTAATATGGACTAATAGTAAGGTGCAAACTCTGAGAACTGAATCTGGGAGCACGGGTTATCAGGGAAGGCTTATGTAAAGGCTCCTAGATTGTAAGCTCTTACAGCAGTCACATCTATTCATGATTGTCACAGTTATTTCTAAATTTTGAGATTCTGAGATATTTGTGTGTGACCTGGTTGGTCCCTGGAGCTTTGGGGGTCTGTGTGGTGCCTGAGACTCAGAGCCAGATTTGGGCAGCTGTGATGTTGGCGTTGCCCTGTGCAGCAAATGTTAACGAGACTGAAAGGGAGATGAGACTTCGATTGGAGATGTGAACAAGACAGACTTGGTCGAGACTGGGGTAGATGAGACTAAAGGGTAGAGGATGATATTAACTGTGTTTAAAAACTTTGGCTTCTGTTTGGGACCAAAGGAAAAGATGTTTATTTGGTACAAAGTCTGTATTTTCTATAGCACACTATATAATTTAACTTGTATGGTCAGTTTACTCGAACACCATAATTACACACAACCTTGAATAGAAAATGAGATCAGTTGGTTTGTACAGGTTAGTGTGAAGCCCCAATACATCCCAGAGTAATCTGGGCAGAGAATAAAAAGTATTAGCAAAGGCCCCCTTGAGGGACTGGGGAAAAATTGGAAATATTAAATTTCCCCAGCTGGGGAATTCCTGATATTCTTGTAAGCACTGGGGACTACCAATTTAGCAGGCCAAGCCCATGATCTTGTTAGAAGCTTGTTACTGAAAAGGAGAGGCTAAGCCTACCTATAATTGTGTCTGAGAGGCACCCACAGAGAAACTCTTGTTGTTCAGATGTGGCCTCTCTAAGTCAACTCGGCAGGTGGACTCGCTGCCCTCCCCCTACGTGTGACCTGACTCCCAGGGGTGTAAATCTCCCTGACAATGCGGGACACGACTCTTGGGGATGAGCCTGGACCTGGCAAAATGGGATCAAGAAAGGCTTATGGACCAAAATGGGGAGAAATGAAACAAAATAAAGGTTCAGTGGCTGAGAGATTTCAAGTGGAATCAAGAGGTCATTCTGGAAGTTATTCTTATGCGTCATATAGATATATCCCCTTTTTGTTTTTAGTGTATTAGAACAGCTAGAAGGAAATACCAGAAACTATTGAATGGCAACTCAGGAGCCTTGATTCTTGAAGATGACCGTGTCTATATAGCTTATGTGGTATGAATGTATGATTGTGAAAACCTTGTGGCTCACACTCCATTTACCAGTGTATGGACAGATGAATAGAAAAAGGGGGACCAAAGTAAATGAATAATAGTGTGTGAAGACGGGTATGGGATGTTTTGGGTGTTCTTTTTTACTTTTATTCATCTTTATTTTTATTTTTTCGAGTAATAAAAATGTTCAAAAATTGATTGATGGTGATGAATACACAAATATATGATGATACTGTGAACAAATGTACACTTTGGATGATTGTATGGTATGTGAATATACTTCTTTAAATTGCATTAAAAATAAAAAGATAGATATACCAACCAATGGAATCAAATTCAGAGTTCAGAAATACACACTTTCATTTATGGTCAATTGATTTTTGACAAAGGGGCCAAGTCCACTCAACTGGGACAGAACAGCCTCTTCAACAAATGGTGCTGGGAGAACTGGATATCCACATGTAAAAGAATGAAAGAGGACCCCCATCTCACACCTTACACAAAAAGACCTAAACCTTAGAGCTAAGAACATAAAACCCTTAGAAGAAAATGTAGGAAAAGATATTAAAGATTTGTGTTAGGTGGTTTCCTAGACCTCACTCCCAAAGTGTGAGCAATGAATGAAGAAACAGATAAATGGGACATCTTCAAAACTGAACACTTTTGTGCATCAAAGGACTTTGTTAGAAAAGTAAAAGGGCAGCCCACTCAATAGGAGACACTATTTGATAAGGGTTTAAAATCCAGAATATATGAAGAAATCCTACAACAAAAAGACAACCCAAGCAAAAAATGGGCAAAAGACATGGATAGATACTTTTGCAAAGAAGAAATACAAATTAAGAAGCATATGAAAAGATACACAACTTAACTAGCTATTAGGGAATTGCTAATCAAAGACCATAACAAGATACCATTTCATACCTACTGGAATGACCATTAAGAAAAAAAAAAAAACAGAAAATTACAAGTGCTGGAGAGGATGTGGAGAAAGAGACACACTTATTCACTACTGAAAAGAACGTACAATGGTGCAACCACTCTAGAAGGCAGTGTGGGGGTTCCTCAGGAAGCTAAGCATGGAATTGCCTTATGATCCCACAATTCCAGTACTAGGGTATATATTCAGAGGAACTGAAGGCTAAGACACGAACGGACATTTGTAAACTGATGTTTATTGCAGCATTATTCACGATTGCCAAGAGATGGAAACAGCCCCAACGTCCATCAACTGACGAGTACATGAACTGTGGTACATACACACAATGGAATACTACACAGCTGTAAGAAGGAATGAAGTCATGACTCATGCAACAACGTGGTTGAACCTTGAGGACATTATGTTGAGAAAATGTAGGAGGTGACAGAACTTCCAGACAGGTGACCAGGTCTCGCCCGACAGCGCCCAGTGCTGTGTGCGCTACTCAGAATTATCAGCCTGAGGCTGGGGTACCGTCCACGTGACATTGTCCATCATGCTTTCAGGGCCCTTAGTGGAGAAACCACGTTCCTCGTTGCCCTGCCACAGTCCCTCTGCACCTTCCTTACATTTAAGCAGCATGACTACAGAACCAGAGAGGAACATTCTGGAAGATTCACGGTATTAGAGGGAAAAGGGAGTCTCGAGACGGAGAAGCTCAGGGTAAAAAGGGCTTTCACACTCCGCCAAGAGATTTCCCCACCCAAAGCAGATACCTCCCAGAGAGCCCCGACAGACGGTTCGTGCCCTCCCGACCCACCACCCACAAACCGGCTGTCCGCTGTCTTCCCCTCAAGCGAAGCCCCAGGAGCAAGGACAAGTGTTTTCCTGCTGCTTGTCCTCAGCGCCTCGCACGTAATTGGCCTTCAATAAACATTTGCTGAATGAATTAATACGTGTTTGAACAGATGTGATGACAGATCCCGTTTGCACAGGGAATGTCTTCAATTTCTGTCTTTAAGTTTCGTCACTCATATTACAAAAAAGGGAAAAGGAGAAAGTGCTCATTTTGTTTATGAACTTCTAGTATCATAGTGAAGCCAATCAACAGCTCTGGGCTGCACGGCCACTGCTAATTTCACTACAACACTAGTTTTTAGAATTGTTAACTTTTGACTTATTAAGAGAGCATCGAGCCCAGAACTTATGCCCTTGTCTCCAATAAGTGGGAGAAATATTATACCCTGAGGCTATACTTGAGCCTATTATGTCCTCCATCTCACTAATTATTATTAAAAACATTTTAATGGCTACAAAATTTACCATTATATGGATGTTCAAATAAATAATTCTCCAATTCTTGCCATTTAGTTTGCTTTCAACCCTCTATTACCATAAATAAATTTGTGAAAAACATCCTATTGAAGGAAATCTTCCTTTACAATTCTCATTGGATCATAGTGATAAACATTTTAAGGCTCTGGATACATATCAAAATGGGAGCGTTTTTTTTTCAATTTCATTTCTGTCATTCAAAAATTACGTATCCACCCAGCATTGTGAAAGCTACAATTAGGTAAGGCTTGATCAACAAGTAAGTTTTGAATAAACAATAGGGCACAGCACTGGAAACTAATCAGCAAGCTGACCCCGATCAAAACCCAAAAGGAAATTCGCTGAACCCGCAACAGCCTTCCTCACCTTTTTATCGTTCATTGCACATGAAACCGCGTCTCAAGCGTGTTGAAATCAAGGAACCTGTCTGTCCCTGACACTCCAGCTCTAACTCACCAGGGAGGAAGGTGACGACGGACAGGTCGGTGTTGGAGCGCTCCCTGAAGTCGGCCATCACCTGCGCGGAGGCCTGGCGCGTGTAGCACCTCACGGACGAGCCGTACTGGGTGTCTCCGGTCCTGCGGATTGTCGCGGTCACCTGCCCGTCGTCTTCGTTGCCAGTATACTCGCGCTCTTTAAACTGCATCTTAGGCACTGTAAAAACAAACACACACGTGGATAAAAGCGAACAGAAATTTCCTTAAGGAAATGGCATTTCAGAAGACATGGTTTAGGAGAACAGTGGGACAGAAGCTGGAAGAAATGGATCTGAGTTCCCACACTGTCACCTGCCAATGCTTTCTCCTCGAGCAACTCACTTATCTTTTCACTTATCACTTTGATTTCTTTATCTTTAAAGTTTTGCTCTGCCTGGTTTGTGGAGGAGGAATATGAAATAAAATGCTAAAAGTGGGCAAGACCAGAGCCTTTCAGCTCTCTATATCCATAGCTCTTGCTATAATTGAAAATTCTGAGTTTTTCAGAATTTCTCGATACCAGGAAGAACAGTAAATATTGTGCCCATAGCTACAAGCATAGTTTACCCAGAGCACGTTGGGGAAGTTGCCAAGGGGCATAAAATGCCATGTGTTGGGTCAGTTAAATTCAGAGCTCGCTGACGAGATCGACTGAAGGCAGAGCCGGTGGACTCCCCAGGCCCCATCGGCGTCATCGCGGCCGAAGAGGACGCACACACGGCCCTGCCAGTGCCCAGCAGCTGGCTGCTCCGGAACAGTGTTTAGGCTCCTTAGTAGGGAGATTTCGGGAGCGTCTGGGTGTAAGGAGACGCAGGAAGTGACTCGTGTTGGGAAGCGGAAAGAGTCCTGAGGTCTCCTGGGTGGGAGTGTCTGCACATTCCCCCGTCTGTGGGGAGTGAGCTCCGGGACATGAACATAGGGGCAGAGTAAACGAACGGAGGACAAGCCCCCTTTCAACTTGAGAGGAAGACTGGGAGCTTTTTCTGATCAGTAAGAGAAAGGCCTACAGGCCTCATTTACCCTGTGTGTCATCTACACACGCCCTGGCACGTTATTCCGTTTATCACCGTGAACATAAGAAACACTCACAGTCCGAAGCCGAGTCATTTATGGACACCGTGGCCTTGCTGGGCTCTCGGAGGGCAGCGTTCACTGGCATACGAAGCACCAGCTCAAATTTCTCCACTCCCTCCAGCACCGGCTGTCCCAGATCATCCAGAATGGAAACGCGAACCGTCTGCACGTTGACCCCGGGTGCAAAATCCAAGTTCTGACTGATGCCCACATAGTCTGTTCCAGCTATGGTGGTAACAAAATTATGACAAACAAACAAAGGAATTATAATTCCTTTTTTTTTTTCCAAACGTGACCAGCATGACACTACAGAGAAGTGCTTTTAATGAAATGCACCAGATCAGTGTCCATTTGGTTCTGGAGATGATGGACTGACCATCTGGTCCTGAACTCCCCTCTCTCCATGTCCACTGGGGGAGCTTTCTGTCCAGTCAGCCTTCTGTCCTACCGTTCTTCCATCTCAACTCTTTTCAACCCCATGTGCCCTTTTCACAGTTTTTGAATTTAAAATACTGTGATTAAAAACAAATCATAATAAATATAATTTCATAGCTTGCTCTCTGATCACGTCATAGGATGCTCTCTGATATCGCCCCCCTCCCAGGGTCCCTTCCTTCTTGAGGATCACTGATGAAAACCACAGTAAGGAAGTGATGACGATGATGTTAGCGACAATGAGTTCCCAGGGCTCAGATGCACATATCTGGGGAGACTAAGAGATAAAAAGGCATTTAAGGCATTAGAACAAAAACCAAACCAAAGTAAGGTAGAGTATGGGTGACTTAAGGGCTAAGAAACATGAGAAATCCAATAAATTAAAAGAAATACCAGTTAAAGAATGAAAAAAACAGTTTTATCAATTGAAATCCATAGTAGGGAATTATGAGCAGCTCAGGAGCGGAACTCCCCTCAGTCCAGGCTGGTGCAGCGGGAGAGTCGGGCTGCTGTGAAGTCTCTTTCTGACTCACGCAGTCACACGTGTCCTCCCACACGTGCACACACACGTGCAAACACGCACACACACGCACATACAGTGCAACCTGGCACACACGTGAACACGCACACACACACGCACACACGTGCAACCCGGCACACACGTGAACACATGCACACACGTGTGTATACATGTACACACACGCACACACCTGCACACAAACACACACGCACGTGCACACACACGTATACGTGGCCTCCACATTACCCGGCTGGCGATGCTCCCCAGGTTGGCTGTGAGAAAGCAAAAGCAGCACTGATGCCTTGGAAAATATAACTATGCTTTAGGGTCTCCGTCTATAAATTGTCTTTAAAAAAATTTGTGTGTCTCTGTGGTTCTTTTTACATTTTTCTTTTCCTCTGTTTTCCCCTATTTTTTCTCATCTACCCCTCATCTCTCTCTCCCTGATTTGAATTTTTTTCTTAAAAATGACTAATTTTTAGTCATTAAAAAAACTTGAAGCCTGCGGCTGGTTTTTGAAATGGTGTGGCCCTTACTGGATGTGCATGGGTAACAGAGTGTGCATCACTGGACATTTAGGATAAAAGAATTCCATTCCGATGCTTGCCCTACACTTGATGACCAACTCTTCTGGAGATGAAGCTCTCCAAATGAAAGGAAGGATGTGCCACGCTGGCTGGTTTGTAAACAAGGGCTGGAGAAGCCTCCGGATGTGAGGTCCTCATGGGGACCCAGGGTTCCGTGAACTGGCACGTGGGCATTGGCAGGTGACTGTGAAATTCAGGAATGTGCGACTTGCCCCGTTGGGAACCGACTGGGCCGGGTTGGGCCTCCGAGCGGGTCTCTGGGCCTTGGGCCTGCGACTGGCCTCAGGCCTGCCCGGGCCCCTCCCGTGTTCTGCCCCTAGTGGGCCTGCAGCCCAGTGTGCGGCGTCTGTGACCATTTCAGCCAGACCCTTCTGGGGTGAGGCCGCCTGGCTGTACACGGGCCCAGGAGCTTTATCCTCCCCTGAAAGGCGCCGGGCTGGGGGGTGGCAGGGGTGCCTGGAGGATGCGGCCTTCCCTTTGCCATCCCACCTGGAGGCCGGGGTGAGCCCGGGCAGACAGGTGTCCACGGCTGTGGAGAGGACCATGGAGCAGACGGGCGCAGAGGCTCGGTCCCTAAGGAGGCCTCTGCTCCAGCTGCAGCGCCCGCCCTGGCACCTCCTGCTCCGTGATTTGATCAGGAGAAAAGCTATTTTGAGACACGGTTAAGGTGGATGTTGTACATGAGAAACCTCGAGGAAACGAGGAGGGGCAACGTGGGAACCGCTCACCGTCCGCAGAGGGAGGCTCTGCCTTCCGCGACCTGACGGTGACGCTGGAGCGCCTGGAGAGGTCCGTGCCTGATCTCCACACATGCACCTCCACGCTGCCCGCACTCTCGTCCACAGAGAACTCCGCTCCGCCGAAGAAGAAGGTGGGCTCTGCGGACAACCGGGTAGAAACCCCTTAGCCTTATTTTCCACAGTGAGCTCTGTGGACAGCCCCAAAGATGAGCAAGCTCAGATGATTCCTCTTTATGGGCTTTATCTCACTGTGCTTACTCCTAGGAAGACAACAGCTCTTTAGTATGTGGATTTATGCAGTTTCAGGTCAAAACGCCTCTGCTGAAAAATAAAAATGCATATTGTGTGGGGGCTAATAGGACAGTCTCATCTCAAAGCACAAGACTGTCTGTCCCAGCAAGCGGGTGACACGTGGCTTCTGGAGGTGGTTCCTGGGAGGGTGGCTGGGAAGACAGGACCAGAGAGAAGCAAACCACGGAAGGCGGAACGTGTATGAACTTGGCCAGACACATTATCATCTCCTACCAAGTTTCCACTCCGAAGCAGAGGCACGATTTGCATTGACTTCTCTAGCCCATCAGATTCGGGTTTAACCCAGTGGATCTGAGATCGTTACAACCACCAGGGTTAGCACCTTCTGGTGTAAGTGGACGGAACATGAATGATAACTAGTTCTGGAGACTCTAGGGGCCCAGGCAGCTGTCACAGGTCACCTGTAGGGGTCGGGGGAGGGGAGGGCTCCACCAGGTCACAGGTCACCTGTAGGGGTCGGGGGAGGGGAGGGCTCCACCAGGTCACAGGTCACCTGTAGGGGTCGGGGGAGGGGAGGGCTCCACCAGGTCACAGGTCACCTGTAGGGGTCGGGGGAGGGGAGGGCTCTACCAGGTCACAGGTCACCTGTAGGGGTCAGGGGAGGGGAGGGCTCTACCATCAGGTCACAGGTCACCTGTAGGGGTCAGGGGAGGTCCCACTAGAGAAATACACCAAGATTTTTGCATTTCTCTTAAACACACATGAGCATGAT
Organism: Choloepus didactylus; assembly: GCF_015220235.1. Taxonomy (NCBI): domain Eukaryota; kingdom Metazoa; phylum Chordata; class Mammalia; order Pilosa; family Megalonychidae; genus Choloepus; species Choloepus didactylus. The sequence continues at coordinate 1,457,901 of NC_051318.1, forward strand.
GCTACTTGAGCCATTCAACGTGGGCATGTGCTCTGGGGACTGGTGATTTTCCTCCAGTGCCGGTGATGACTTTGAAGCCATCCGACCAGTGTTTCCTGTCTGATTCCACCTGTAACCAAGAGCTGACACTTGTGATCCAGCTGCCTGGGGTCTGCGGTATAGTGGTCGGCTGACCAAGGAAGGAAACTGAGAGCTAATTTGTGAGCTGGCTTTTTAAGACATTTGTTATTTTGCAATAATTACAGATGGACTCACAGGAAGCTGCAAAAATGGGAAATTGAGTCCTATAAATCCTTCCCCCCATTGTGAGTGTGTTTTATAAGGAACTGAGAGTACAGATAATTAATCGTGTGTATGCACATAGTGAGACAAACAGCCCGTTAACTTGAGACTTTCTGGTTGTCAGTGTCTCTGGTTTTAGAAAACGCGAAGTGCCTGAGTCTGAGCAAACCTGCGGTCCTTGAAACACGAAGACCCTAAAGGGGAGGCAGTCGTGTCTCAGAGCATCTGCTTGAGTTACCAAGCACACAGAATCAAACAAAACCCTCCAAAGAGGGCCCACAACCCAGGGAGAGCCACTGTGCCCTGCTCGAGTTGAGTATGAACTCTTATTTCCCTGCCACAAATAACCTTCATTAGAACTGGAAAGGCGTGTTTCCTTTGTTTTTTCGTTGGGGGGTATGATAAGAAACATTCAGCCCCCCCCAGGATTCCTGAATAATCCAAAACCAGCCGGGGACACTTGGTTTGCATATTTTGATTCGCGGGGTGACAAATCTGCCTTCCGCATCCCTCAGGTCCTTGCTGTCCTCCACCTTGGACGGGGCGACGGCAGGTGAGTGTGTGTGTGTGTGTGTGTGTGTGAGTGTGTGTGTGAGTGTGTGTGTGCGGGTGGAGGTGCATCGCGCTCACCTCAGTGAAGCCAGACCTTAGACAAGCCTGCCAGTTCCTTCCCCTTCCCACTCCCACGCAGGGGGCAAAGGTGAAGACAGAGGCAGGACCCCGAAAACGCCTGACAGATGCCGAACGAGGCATCCCTGTGAGTCTTTAAAGGCTTTTATGGTTATCACGGGGCTGGACCATCGGCGATGGAGACGCGATCTCTGTAAGTCTCTCACATTCCTGGAAAACCACACCATCCCACAGAGCAGGATGTGGGTGACGGGGGAGCTGTGAAGGACAGGGAGAGGACTCCTGTTGGATGACGACACCCCAGCTCCCCTCCCCGGTTCCTCACAGAGGCACACTGGAAAACACGAGGACAACGCTCACAGCAAAACCAGTGACCCAGACTCGCTCCGCCAGCCTCACAGCAAGCGTTCTTCACCCTGTGCCTCAATATGTGGCTCAGATAAGGAAAAAGCCAGAGTCCTACAGAGTCTCGAGAATTTTTTCCAAGTGTGTGTGTGTGTGCTAGAGAGAGAGGTGGGGAGGGAGGGAGGTGGGGAGGGGGAGAGGTGGGGAGGGGCGGGCACGGCACACGGAATAACGCAGTAGGTAATGAGGGGCACGAGAAAGACTCAAACAGCATCATCATGTTGCCCATTGTGCAGTATGTGGTCACCTCGGCAGAAAGGAGGGGGATTAGAAAGGGTTTTAATTGTAAATCCCACAACTGTACGAATGCAGCTAATAGAAGGTGTTAGAAAAGATAATTAACTGCTTCCTTGACATGACTTTTTGATTATCAGCAGATTTCAGTTGTTTATGTGCTTTCTCTCTGTGCGATCCAGTCATGACACCTTGAAATTGGTTGAACAATCAATTGGATCATTGCAGTTAAATTATAAAATGATTAACTATGATGAGATTAAAACACAATTCAATCGTTTTTATAAGAAAACAAAACTCATTAACTTCCTCCTTTCTTTGCCATGGATAAAAAGAAATGGCCAGACTTCAGCACTTTTAGAACTTTCTAGTGTAGCTGAACAAGAACTGAAAAGATGAATAATTGCTTTTATTTCAATTTCTCAACATCTTTTCAAAATTTCCAAAATTTAAATAGTGTTTGTAACTGTTACCATTTAGACAGAACCTTATGCATGATTGAGCTAAAACTCCTTCCAACAGTGGAGATATCACTCAAGAAAATGGCAAGGGGTTCCTGGAACATTTTAATGACTTCTAAGCAAGTGAAAAGAAGAAAAAGAGAAAAGAGAAAGAGGGTCCATGGGTTGAAGAACACACATATATAAAATCCAAAAGAACTGCTTGCTCTGACAGATTATTATTTATGAGTCAGATTTCAACTTCCCTGGTAACTTTTTTTTTTTCTCAAGGCATTTGGTTGCTTTTAACAATTAAGAAAACTGTAGATCTGTTTTAGAAATAAATACATTACAACCCAACTTAGAAAAAGCCTATTTAATTCTGCAACTCAGATCTTAAATATGCACGAGGCCTTGTGCTGTATTTAAATTCAGAGATTTGATGGAGAAAACAGCCAGCAGCTGACACCACCTGGAATAAGGGAGAGATCAAGCCAAGCCCCTCCTGCAGCCTCCCCCACCTACCGCCTCCCCCACCCCCCAGACCCCTCCAGCCTGTGAGCCACCCCCTGCAGAGCAGAGAGAACTGTGTCCAAGCCGTGGGCGCACCTGCCTGCATCACCGGGAAGTTAGGGTTCAAGGGCTGATGATGACGACTGAATCATTACATAGATCCTCCTTTTAACTTCCTGGTGTATAGGAGCAGACAGCGGGAAATACCTGACAGCTGAGTTGTAATCCAGCTGCCCGGATCTCTGATGGGGATTGCGAAGCCTTTATCTTGTGCCCTTGTGAATGTAAAAACCCTGTGACTGACCTTCACTTGTACCCATTTATCCAGTTTTCCTACTTCAGAGTCTTATGATCACTGAAGACAGCCCCTAGTGTTTATTAGTGAAGGGTCCTGGGTGAGCCCAGGACTAACTCACCCCAGTTCAAAGTTATCTTGATAACCGAATCTGGATCTAACCAGAACGGCCTGCCTGTCATGCACAGTAGCTGAGACTTTAACCTACAGGTGACCTATACCTCGTTATAGTACAAAAATCATGCCCATCATCACAGGGCTGCCGTTTTCTTGCATACGTTCTGTGACTAAGCATGTCATCAATCTGCGAATGCTCGATAATTAGATCTCCTCTAATCACATCATCTGGGGGCCACTGTGCTCATTACCCTAAAACCTGCCCATCTTCTGATGCTTTAAAACTATCAGAATCACTGCAGTTCAGGGAGACAGATTTTGGGCCAATAGGACCATCCGTTCTCCTCCTTTGTGCTTAGCAATAAACTCTCTCTGAAACCCCAGGATTGTCTCAGGCCATGTGAGCGCATGGGCCGTGAACCCACCGCCTGGGTCCCTAACACAGGAGGGCCCACCGCCCTCGCCCGCCAGCTCAGCTCGCAGGGGACCCCGCGCGGCGCCCTCCGACGAGGCGCGTGAAGGGGAAATCAAGCGCTTGTTCCCGGAGGGAAGAAGTGAACTTTTTTCCTTTGGCTAATCTGCAGAGTCTGGCTGATGTTTACAGGTGCCTTGTGCCCCGTGGGATGAAAGGAAGAGGCGCCGCAGCGGTAATTGCCATCCGGAGCCAAACCTGCTCGCCCGCCTGCCCGCGCCCGGCTCCGAGGCTCCCGCGCGCCCCGCGCGCCGACGGCCCAGAGCGCAGCGGACGGAAAACGGCACCCGCTCCTCCCAGTCGCTCCCAGCTCGGGTCTCTCAGGGCCCAGACCCGGCTGGCCGACCGCCTGCCCCGCCCTGTCCCGGGTCCCCGCGTCCCCCTCACAGCCGGGGTCCGCGGGCATCACCGCCCGAAGCAGGTGACCGCGTTCCTAACCGGGGCGGCCGGCGCAGCCAGGCTCGCCACTCGCGCCTTTCCCGAAAGCCTTTCACTCGGTCTAGTTTCTCCAGGAGCCGCCTGCAGACCCCTCAACAGGCCCCACGGGGTGCCAAGACCGCCGGCCGCGTGTGCCCCCCAGCCCGCCTTTTAGCCCCTTGCCGCCCAACATCCAGCATCTTCAGCGTCTTGAGTGTTTCCAAGCCCGGTGCCCTCGGCTCCCAGAGCCGCACCTGCAGCCCCCTCCTCCTCTGGGCAGCTCCCGCCTCTGCGGCTCTGCTGGGGGGGGGGGGGGGGGGGCTTTGCCCCTTTCAAAGTCTTGCCCTTTCTGCCCTCGCTGCACGCTGTGGGGCACAAGCCCCTTCTACACTGGCTCTCCCCAACACCTCGATCCGTGGGTGCTGGCAGTAGGGGCCTGACCATCCTTGCAGCATGAGCCAGGAGTGTTTGTTTACCCGAGGGGAGGGTGCACGTGTGTCCGTGGTGGGGCCTGGAGGAGAGGCCGTTCCCAGGAGCCCTCTGGGGACCATACACTTCGGGCACAAGCAGCTGCGGTGGGCAACGAAACGCTCTGGTGAGGCCACACTTTGCATCTGCAAGAAGCCACGAGGGAAAACGGAAGTGATAGGAATGAAGTGGAAAAGAAGGCGCTGTGGTTTTTAGTACTTTGGCTCCAGGGTTTCCCAAGTCGGACGTGCAGCAGAAGCACCCAGAGACTTTAAACAAGATGCTGGGGCCTCACCGCCAACGCACAGAATCAAAAGCTCCAGTGGGCCCACCCGGGCACCTGGATTAATGAGCTCCATAGGTGTTTCCAAGTCGACCGACTTGGCACAGGTGACCTGCAAATGTCAGCTCACCTGGGGGGGGCAGCCAGGGGGGCCTCAAGCTGGGCGGGAAAATACGCGGATCCGAGAAGACTTCAGGAGCAGAGAGACGATTCTGACTTCGTGACGGATTAAATGAGGACGACTGGAGATCTCTGGCGTGGCCATCTAGGAGGCTGTTCAGACTGATTTATGTGACACGACCTCCCAGCTCCATTTGTTAGCTTTCCAGTGCTCTTGCAGGATATATTTCTTTAAAATCACCCGGGTAAGACTATCTACATATCAACATGCTGCATTCACACCTGTGGATCCTTATCTTTAGAACACATAAAAATTCCCAATTATTCTTTGTGTTAAAAATCCGGATGAGAGTGTCCTCTAGATTTTCACAGAGATAGTATTTTTAATTAAACTTGAGGTTACAAGTACAATTATTTGGAAGACTATTAAAAAGAATATATTTAGCCAACATCATATCTATTTCAACAGACAAAAGCAAAGACATCAGGTGCAGAGAAACAACTTCTGAGGGTGAATCACAGATAGAAAGTAGCCAAATTATTTGATGTGGGTAAAATTATTTTTTTTCCAAACACGTGTATTCCTTTTTGTATTTTACAGTCTCCAGACATTATTGACAAAATATGTTTAAGAAAAAAAAAATGCAGTGAACTCTATACTCACTGAATAGGTGAAATTAACACACTAAATATGAAATTTTAAAATTAAGTTGGTATCAAATCAAACATGACTGCTATAGATATAGGATATTAAATGCAAGCCCCAGAGTAACCATAAAGAAAATATCTAAAACATGTATACAGAAAGAAATTAGAAGAGTCTCAAAATGGTACACTACAAAAAATAAAATAAATATGAAAATTGGCATTGATGGAAGAATTGAGGGACAAAAAAGGTATAAGGCTCACAAAGACCAAGCAAAACGGCAGAGGCAAGTCCTGCATTATCAGCAGTTACTTTAAATGTAGGTGGATTAAACTCTCTATCAAAAGGCAGAGCTTGGCAGAATAGATTACAAAAAAAAAGCATGCTATTTATGAGAGACTCACCTTAAATTCAAAGACGCAAGTCAGCTGAAAGTGAAAGGATATAACAATATACCATGCAGTCAGTAACCAAAAGAGAACTAGGCTGTTTAACAGATGAGTGGATAAACAAGATGCGGTTCGTACACACAATGTAATACTATTCAACTGCAGAAAAGGAATGAAGTTCTGACACATGCTACAACATGGATGAATCTCTTAGACATAATGTTGGGTGAAATAAGCAGACACAAAAAGACAGATATTGTATGATCTCACTGATATGAAATAATTGGAATAAACAGACTCCTAGGGACAGAAACTAGAATGCAGTTTACTGGGAGCCAAGGAGGTGGGAAATGGGGAGTTAATGCTTAATTAGTGCAGAGTTTCTGGTTGGGTGGTGGAAAATGGGTAATGGAAAGTGGTGATGATAGTGGAACATCATGAATGTAATTAGCACCACTGAATTACATATTTGAATGTGGTTAAAGGGAAAATTTTAGGCTATATAAATGTCACTAGAATAGAAATTTAAAAAAAAAATGCATCAACTTGTAGGACGCAGTGAACCCTAATGTAAACTATGGACTATGGTTAATGGTATAATTATAATAATATTGTTTCATCAATTGTAACAAAGGTGCCACACTAATGCGAAGTGTTAATATAAGGAAAACTGTGTGTGTGTGTGTGTGTGTGTGTGTGAGGTGGAGGGTGGCATATGGGCATTCTGCATTTCCTGAATGATTTTTCTGTAACCCTGAAACTTCTGTAATAAAAAAAGATCAATTAAAAAAACATAAAAGAACTAGATGATTCCATAAGAAGAGGGAAAGAAAATGAAATGCAACTTTATGCTTAAACTCTCCATACCTTTAAAATTGTTACTGCTCCAAAAATAACCAATCAGAAGGTATACGTGTACATTTTTATTCCTGTTGATTCAAGTGAATTTTGCAAGTAAGATTTTGGACTTAGCACTTTTATCCGGGAGCAACGAGGCTTTGACATCGGGGTGAATTCTTTGGGAATCCCAACAGCTGAACTAAGAAAGACGGTGACTAACGTGGCGTTAAGTGCGATCCGTGAGTTCTCAGGCATGAAAGCATGGGGTTGACACTTGGAAAACAAATAATATTGACCACAGACTGCTCAACAATTGAGCCTTGAAACACGCCTGCAGCATGCATAGGAAGTGTCCCCAGAAGAAATGGCTAAAGCCACCACCCATCAAGCTGCGGGGAGCCCCTTCTCCATTGTCCCTGGATTCTCCTCGGGGCGGGCAGCCAGCTCTGCTCCCCCGCTCCCCGGGGAGCTCACGGAAGAGGGTCACAAGTGCCTCCGCCGCCTGGGGCTGTGGTGGGAAACATCCCTGTCCCACAAGGCTGGGGTCCCTGCGCTGGGGTGCCGGCCCTCGGCCGCGGGGAAACGCCTGGTCTGTGACACGGGATAATCCGCGGGCCTGGCGAGTCGGGTCACCAGCTCCAAGGCCCCTCTGGACGCTTCCTGCCCTGCGCGGGGCTGCCTGCTTCTCGTCTGTGTGACACCAGTTTGGAGCACTTCATTCATGCGGCCGTGCAAGCTTACTTTCTACATTTGTTTTGGAAAGGAATAGTTGCTTCCGTTAAAGGAAAAACAGGAGTGAGAAAAGCCCTTCCTGCCTCACGATGCTTTGTGATTGGGAGAACCACAGCTAAGGGGACAAGCACGTGGGTGTCGGGTTTGCACTGACTTCTCACCAGCAGAGACAATCGACTCGGTGACACACAAGGCTCTTAAGAGGACTCCTGTTGGTCATGTAAGCTCATGTTTTGTCCTAGTTTATAGAGAATGAACAGCTGTCTAATATTTTAAAAAGCGATTACAATAGGAAGGCTTGCCCCGGGCAGGAGGCGCGGTCCCGGAGAGAGGGACGCGATGCCGAGCGCACGGTCGCTCCGAGGGGAGGTCGGGTAGCAGTGGACGTCGAAGGAAGTGGCTTATGTGGGAAACCTAGAGGCCAGTGCGAGGACGTCAGTGCCCAGAGAAACACGCCACGCCACTAAGAAGCCGTTCGCGTCCCTGTGGACATCAGGAGGTGAGCTGGGGCGGGCGGAGCATTCCAGAAGCCTCCGAGCAGCCCCTACGGGGGACACTGACCCCGATCTCAGAGAAGGCCCTACGACGCTCGGTTACAAGGCGCACGTTTGGTTTTCGGAGCTTTGGGAATTTTATAACATTCTAAAGTTTGTATTTTTCCACAGGAATAGCTGTATGTTTTTAGTCTGAAAAATTTCCCAGTATTATAAAAACAGCACGAGTGTGAGGGAACGTGGTCCTGGCTCTCACTCGTGCATTCGTGGTGTATTTATTGAGCACCTGCTGCAGACCCGGGTGGGCTCAGGGTGGGGGCACTCGGGGCAGGAGAAGGCCCTGGTCCTGTCCTGGGGCCTCGGTGACAAGAGCAGTGCAGCGGGAACCCCGGTTAGACGCCGCAGGGGCAGGGTAGACCTGGGGGGCTCCTGAGGGCAGGACACCCGAGAAATAGGGGAGGCAGAATCAGGCTTGAGGTGGGGAGCGGGAGGAGGGGGTGCAGCACCCAACGGGGGGGAGTGGGAGGAGGGGGTGCAGCACCCACAGGGGTGGGGAGCGGGAGGAGGGGTGCAGCCTGCGGTGCTTCTCTTTCACTGTTTATAAAGTTAGAGGATAAAAGGAAAAGTAGCCGATTTCTCCACGGTGCGCTGCTGGGTCCGGCGGACTCCAGGGGAGGCATGTTTTGCACCAGGCGAGGAGGCTCTCCTCGGGGAGTCAATCAGAGGCGCTCGGTGCTGGCAGGCGGCCTGTCCTCTCGGTCCCCGGAGACCCGCCGCCGCCTGTCCGGGTGCGCGTGCCTCAATGCACCGGTTGGAGACCCTGGGGCGGCCCACGAGGGCGCCTGTGCGGGGTCAGCACCTCAGGCACGGCTGTCTGGACAGCGGCCCCGTCCCCTGCGGCGCAACCCGCACTCAGGCCTGCGCGGTGTCCCTGTGCACCCACAGCCCACCCTGCAGCGCTGGGGCTTTCCCGGGCGCGAGTGTGGCCCTGAAATGACCCTGGGGTTAAGTGTGATTCTTTAAAAGGGGGTGACGAGCTCCCGGCTGCCCTTCTGACCCAAGACCTGGTTTTCTCTCACGGTGCCCGGAATCTGCCTCTCTTTTTTCTTTAAAATCCTGGCTTGCGCAGCTCCCAACCATTTTCTCTCTTTTCGGGGACACGTGTTCAATCCAGCGAGTGCTGATCGGCGCCCCAAGCAGTGCCATGTTCCTCACGAGAGACCCCAGCTCAGGGACAAGCGGCACAGTTCGGCTTGAAGGGCGGCCTTCCTGGACCGGCTGCCCTCCCCTGGCCTCATCTGCCCTCCCCTGGCCTCCCCTCTCCGTGGCACCGTTTGTGCGACTCGTTGTCAGAGCCCCCACGGCCTGGGGCGGCCGGCATCCTGGAGGGCGAAGCGAGCCCCAGGACAAACCCGTGGTCCCTTTTGCCCTGGGACAGCATCTGGCACATCAGAGAGGCGCTCAGCAAATATTTAAAATGCATAAATCCATGCAAATATGCTATTCCTATGATGGTTTCAATAACACAGAATGAAGGCCTATTTCTTAGGGGAAGGACAAAGAAGATGCTTTATTTTTCTAGAAGCATGAAGAAAAAGTGTTATCCATAATTTCAAATGCTTCAAATTGTTACAAATGGCCTGAAAAAACGAATTTCTATTTTCAGCTAACTTTTAAAACCCTGATGTAGCTTTTTATTATGATTATTTGTAGCATGGTGCACACAGTTCACCAATGTTATCAATTTATATTACCAGGTAGTTTAATCCCTGGGCAATCTTGCTTCTCTGTGGATCGGTGGCAGCATTCTTTGTCTTGATCAATAATCGTGTTTATTTTAATGTAATCTGTTTTCAGTCTACATCATTTCAACGAAGAGTTAAGGCCAGTTACAAAAAAAAAAAGGTCTATATTTGATTTATAAAATACCAAATAAAGAGAAGCGAAGGGTTCCCAGTATCTGCCTCAGTAAGACAGAGTGAGGACCTGCGTCTTGGGGGGGGGGTGAGATGTGCCTGTAAAGAGAAAGGGAGGTGCCCCGAGGCTCTGGGGGCAGCGTAAGGACCCGGAGGAGAAGAGGGCTACTTCCGGGCGGTGCAGCTTCTACAGGGAAGCAAAACTGACAGGACACGTCTCTACAGTGACCAACTGGCAAATCGACAATGCCAGAAAGTATATATATATAATGTCCCACAGTTTTATTGCGTTTTCATTCCAATAGCACAGAGATGCTTTTGTCTGTTCAGTAATGGGTTTTTACGAAGTGCCTATTTTCAACAGCAGATGGTAAGGGACGTCCCCTTGCCCGGGCTCCCTGAGGAAACCGCCGGGCCCCCCGTGAGCTCACGGTGGCATCACAGCCTGGCCCCGCAGGGAAGGGCTTCGAGGGGTTCTGCTTGCCCTCAGCTTAATTATTTCACTGGTCAGGTTGCAGCTTTTAGCTTATTGGTATTTTCTCAGTGCTCTGTAATTTCAAAAGTAAGATAAGCCAGACCCCTGTTGCCAGTGACTAATTTGGAATTTTTGGTACTAACAATAATACTTAATTTAAAGGTTTTTCTAATTATCCAATCTATGTATTTTATTGATCTTTATGGTAATATTTCTTTAATTGTTTTAAGCTTTCAAATTTCGGAATCTAGTATCTGAGATGCTGCTTACAAAAGTGTATTTATTTATGAGTGTATACTTACAGTGAATAACTTGTGACTTTCTATAAATTCATTTAACAGAATATACTTTTAATTTATGCAATGCTTAGCACTAAAGTGGAGTTTATCTGTCCCTGAGATCTTGAGGCTCCTGTCAGCGTGTACTGCTCTGCTCCCAGGGCCTCGGGGGTCCTAAGTCAGCAACATTTATCCTGTGGGGTCTGTGAGACGGCATTACACAGCAGCACCCGCTGTCCTCTCTGGAAGGCATGTGGGTCAGGCAGACCCGGCACCGAGAAACCGACGAAACCACCCAGAGCGGCCTCCGTCCACGGGGACTTGGCAGGAGCCGGGAGCCACCCCTTCCCCTGGGCACTGTGCTAACCGAGATGGACAAAGCCCTGCTGCCCCCTGTCCAGCCGGAGTGCCTGACGGCCCTGAGGTGCTTCCCTGACGCCCTTGAGGAATTATCCCTGCTGAAAGGCAAGCCAGAAGAGTTCAGCTACAGGTTCTGCCAATGCCTCCAGCCGCCAGCATTTTAACTGCTGAGGAGTGTCGGGCCCTGCACAGTCCACAGGGTTTCACCTGCCAAGTGCCCCATGGGCGCCGGGCCGGAGTCGAAGGCGGCTGGGCCACTGAGTCACGTTCTGCTGCTATGACAGCCCCACATGGAGGGCAGCTCAGGAGCCCCCGGCCACGGGCTTACCCGACGTGCAGATGGTGGAGCAGGGTGCAAGGCAGCGCAGGCTCAGTGTGCACAGTTGCGTGCATAGGCGTGTTTTACAAAGTTGCTGAAACCCTACCTTTCTAAGTCTCTGGTCAGCTGGCCCCGGCCTCTCCCACACCGGGCTGCCTGCTGCCCCTTGAGCCGTGCTCTGCACTGGGGGGGTGGAGGGGGTGCTTCTCCAGCACTGGATCCTTCCTGTCTCTCAAAGGCTGCCCAAGTCCCCTCCAAGCTCAGAGCAAGTCCCACAGTCACCTCGGACAGGCTGTCGCTTCGGTGTCTCGGTCTCTCCTTCTTACTGTCTCGAAATAGTATTTAAATAAATTATCTGGTATAACTTTTAGGGACTTTAGTTTTTTCTCCCAGATAGGTTCTGAGCATCATGAAATCAGGCCTGTTCTTAAATTCCTTTGTGTTCCCCATATTTTACACTTGGTAGGCACACAGCAAATATTGGCTGTGCGTGCATGGTACGTGAAATTAGATTTCTTTATATGGCAAACATTTCATAATGCTATTTATTTTATTTTAGCTTTGTTTTGTTTTCAAAGGGTGTGATATCTACATCATTATATCCAGTAGCATTTTCATGTGGAAAAACTGGTATAATTTTTTAAATTCTTTGCACTTATGCAATATCAATATTAGCTCAATTCTTTAACTGGCTGATTCATGAACCAAATATGAAACCTGTCAGCCTTGCTAATGGAGCTAAAAATCCTTAGCTTCAAAGAAATTCTTAACTTATGTAATTTGTATAAGTACCTTGAACACTTACCAAAGCTACCCTACCCATTTTGTAGCTACTTATCCTCATACTACAAAAATGAAATAGAATATTCACCTCTCCAAGCAGTGGATGTACTAAAATATTATCTTCAAGTACAGAATCTCATGGCAATCAACAACAAAGCAAACAAGTGACACTGCCGGTAGAGTAATAAGTACGTTTCTTATCAAATAGTTTTATTTCTCTTGGCTTTACTGCCCAATTGTCTTGAGAATAAATTAATAACTAATTATTAATATGCTATAAAACATATTTACAACAAAATGTAAACAATAATTGTGTAGTCTATCGCCATGTTAAGAAACAAAAACAATAAATCTGTTACCTAGTTTGTCAATATTAGATTTGTTTTAAGTGTACATTTAAAGTAGGAGTGAACAAACTTAAAATTTCGGCCTCATTTTGCACTGTGGGGTGCCATAGGCTGAACAGCGTGCCCCCAAATCCTCATCTACCTGGACCCTCAGAGCGGGAGCTGGGGACAACGGTAGCTGCGGATGTAATTAGTGAAGGATCCTGGGATGAAATCCCCCTGGATTTGGGATGGTCCTGGCTCCCAGGCCTGGAGCCCTTGTCCGGGGCGGGGGGGCGGACACAGAGGGGCCGTGAAGCAGTGAAGACGGGGGGGGGGGGGGAGGAACTGAGCAGAGCTGGGAAGGACCCCCCACCCACCCCAGAGCCTTCGGGGGCCTGGCTGCCGACACCTCGATTTGCACTTCTGGCTTCCGGAACTGGAAGAGAAGAGCTTTTGGTTGTTTTTTAGACCCCAGTTTGTGAAAATTTGTTATGGCAGCCAGAGAAACTAATCTGGGGTGTTTGCGAACTTTCAGGAATAACTCACTTTAGACAAACACGACGGGGGTGGTTAGGAAGAAAGGCTCTGCAAGTGGGCGTCCCTCAGTAATGTGAGTGGGAGTCCGGGAGGACAGCCTGCCAGGCCCGGCCTCGGGGTCCGGCACCCACGGCGCTGCTCCCCCAGCCCCAGGGCCCCGCGGCAGCGGCCCCAGCACACCCAGATGCCAACGTCCTTGGGCCCGTGAAGTCCCTGTCACAGAACAGCACATGTTGAGTGCAGACGACTTCATTGACCTTAGTTCCCTTCTCCGTAACTTGAGTCAACTGAAGCCTATAAAAGTACAATGTTGCGCTTATTTCTTTGAGAAAATTAGAACACTTCTTTAAATCCTAGTCCTGCTAGAAACTAAATGAAGACTGGACACACACATATTTTCTGAATAGCAGCTATTTCTCTTTACCACGTATTAATGTTATTTGTGAATTTCCTGCTCCCTCTGACATCCTCTGTGTATCCGCAGCGTCGTGCACCATGGGGCCTGCCACGTGGTAGGGGCACCCACTGTCCAGTGGTCTGGACACCACTGCCCTTCCCGGGCACCCACTGGCCTCCCTGGGCACTCCCGGCCTTCCCTGGACACCCACTGTCCAGTGGTCTGGACGCCACTGCCCTTCCTGGACACCCACTGCCCTTCCTGGACACCCACTGGCCTCCCTGGGCACACCCAGGCTTAGCTGAGTCCTCAGCATCCCCGACTCTATTCATGGCTGCAACACATCAGCATTCTGGCAGCAAGAAGCTCGCGTTCCTTATCTTGATTCCTACTTTTCTGACTCCAGAGAGCAAAAGCAGAATGCGACCTCGCTTCGTGAAACTGTCACTTAGCTGAATCGGGCCCTCCCCCGCGGTGGCCCGGCCTTCCTCCACGGGCGCGCGCTCTGACGGGGCAACTGTATCCGAGAGGAAAGCGGACGTGTCCAGTTCTCTCAGCGCCAACCAACTAGAAGCATCTCACCCGCGCACCGCAGCTCGTGTTTTTCTGGCTCTAGAAATGCTCCCCTTAAAGGACTCCTGCTGTTGAGAAGACATCGGGAGCTTCTGAGCGGCACCGACTTGAGTGGCGTTTGCCTCCCACGGCCCCGGCTCGCATCGAGCCTGGTAATTTTCCAGGGAGTCCCGGACACAGACCACTTTAGTGAAAACCCCTGCGGGTTGTCACACAAAAGCAGAAAATGCCTTCAGCATGAATGTGCTTTCATTAACTTGCGGAGACTGACAGCAGGATTAGGGGAGCTCGGCAGCAGGGCCTCGAGGCCGTCCAGCGAGCCCAGGCCGCTGTCCACTGCAGAGTGGTCGGGGCCGGGGACGCTGCTGTCGGGCCAAGCAGAGCACACGGCCGTGCTCCCGGGCACGTCTCTCCACGCACCTGGACACAGGTAGCTGCCTCTCCAGGGCACAGCATACCTTCCACCAGGGCAGGCTCCTGCACTTCTTGGGCCACCCCCCACCCCCACACCCAGGAAGGGAAGGCAGAGGCGACAGCCCGCAGCTCAGCCCAGACGTGCAAGCAGCTGCCCCTACGAGGGGTCCAGAGGGGCAGGCCTGGAAGCCTCATCTTATGATTTCATTGGGGTGACCTGGCTTGGAGAAGTCACTCACATAAAAATCCACATTGCCCTGAGTTGCCAAGTGAGAAAGGGGGTTATTTTCTAGTGTAGCCGTCACCATAGAGGAGGCTCAGCAACCGGAGCAGAACGTGCTGGAGAGCGGGCATTTTCCCTCCTCCAACTGCAAGTTTAGTGACGGGAAATCAGTGACCCCCAGAAACAGCATTGCCCCTGGACTGACGCTGACCGCGACGTGGTTTAGTGTTTTCAGGGTCTGTGAAGATCTCTTCCCTTTAGCTACGTCAAGATCACCGGAGAGTCAAATCAGATATTACTCATATTTTAATCCCTTCATGAGACCCAGGATTCACTAAACCACAGCGGAGAAGCACATGGAATTTTTAGTTGAATGGACCTAAATTAGGACACATCTGGAACAATTTTCTTAGCATTTCTGTTTTCCATCTATAAAATGGAGGTGATACCCACACCGATTCCACAGTGATGCTGTGAGGTTAAACCGGATCTGGGAGTAAACTGCTATCACATCACACTTAGTAGCAGTGTGCACTATCAGGCAGGAACGGCATTTGACTCTCCCCACCGATCGTGGCCGTCTTCCTTCCCTCCACACTCAGCTGACAGCGTTTATGCCAGCGGTAGCACTTTCACTAATAAACGACGTACATGGTGGACAAGACGTCAACACGAGGTGTCAATATCTAAAACGAGATGTAAATATATGTTTGTATGTAACATTAGCATCCTCATTTTAAAGTCAAGGAAACTGAGGCTTAGAAACATAACAAAACTTGACCTCACAGCTAATAAGACTGACTGTGAAGGATGCATCGTGGAAAACAATAACACTGGAATAATTAAAATAAGACTTCAAATAACCAATTGTTTTGCTTGACTTTCTCTGTCAATATAATAAAAGAAAAATCAGGGTTTTCTCAGTAATTAGATCATCGACCCAAAGGGGTCATGTCCTGCATTAAAGCTCTTAAAAGCAACTTATTTCACCAAGAAGGAAAAGAAGTTGGGATGACTTATCTGCCTCATCCATGGTGTCTGTAAAGTGAGCCCTCTTGGTCCCAGAGGCAACTAGGATTATAAAAGATTCTCCCCACGGACCCCACATAGACCAGGGCTGGACACCGGCCGTTTCCACTCGGCACGAGCTTCTCTAAGGAATGACAGGATGGTATTGTGAAGCAGATACTAGAAAACCTCCTATCACCAACACTTACGAATGCTGCATGAAATGGAGTAAACATCCTTTTTAAATGTAGTCTCACAATAAAGAAAGGGATAGAATTAAAGAGAGAAATGAAAACCAGACTGCTGGGCTAAAGAGCTGATGCCGGGGCACCCCGGGGTGAGGACAGGGGACAAACGTGGGCTCTGGGCCTTGTAAAGCCTGAGCTCCAGAAGTGGGTGAGCCAAAATAAAAACCCATCCTCCAACAGAGGTGGCTGTTTCTGCCTGGGCTCTGGATGGGGGAAAAATGTCTACTGACCTCTCTAATATGTAGAATGGGGGTTCCATGTGACACTATCTATTTGATGTTGGGGCTCGCCATATAAAAAGAAAGTCAATATGGCCCTAAAGAATTTAACCGTGCAGTTAAAATAGCTGAAGGGAGCCTCTGTGACTGTCCCGCTACACAGCAGAGAAGGGACTATTTATTTATTTTTCCTCCCTCGTGCATTTCTGGCCCCTGGCTGGGGACGGGGTGTGCATCCTCCTGGAGATGGGGACGGTCTGCTGTGAAGGGCTCTGCGATGAGGAGTCACAGGATATGAGTTCGGGAGCTTCTGCCATCAGGCACGAGGGCGTGTGTGGGAGGAGGTACAGGCTGAGACCCGGGACTGAGGGGATCTGCCAGAGCCAGAGGACAGGTGACAAATGGGAAGGGATGGACACGGGCGAGCACAGGGAGGGGTGTGTGTGCAGGGCTCCTGGTCTGGTGAGTCGGGCCTGGGGGATGCCAACACGCAGCCTAAAAAGCCCCTTTCCCAAGCATGGATTTGGCTCAGACTCAACTCAGAAAAATGGCAATGTTCAGGGATGCTGAGAGCATGAACAAAAATCATTAACTCAGTGACAGGAACATTGTATACAGGGAAATCATGGTCAGATGAAGTGTAATAAGCCAGTAAATTTTTAATTTAAGCCTTCCTGATCTACCGCGTCCAGGCACCCTGAAACTGTGAAGCCCAAGCCTGACAGTCCTGGTTCTGGCACCGTGTTCACCAGCCCCAGGTTCCCTTTGCCCCGTGAGTGCCCAGGAATTGTAACAATTGCTATTGATCATAAGAAAATATTTTACAAACGTGACGTAATGGCTCCTCGACCCCACCCCCCACCAGGGACGTGGTTTAGCAGCCGAGAGACTCAAAGGCCGTGCGTTTGCGGCCGGGTCCGCTCTCTCCGGACAAGCTCCCCACGGCACTTCCTGAAGCCCCGGGCCTGTCCCCTGGGAAACGGGGTGAGACCCTCCCCTTCATCCCCGCAGTGGTTCAGGACGGCACGTGAAAATGCTTTCTTTCTGTACAGTTTTTCCATGGGTATCCCATAGCAATCCATATGGGAAAGCTTTCTGCCAACAAAATAAGTCTGACCAAAAAAATCATTATTTACATTTTCTAGTTTTAAATTAAATCTATCTCTGTCGCTGTGTAGCTCCCTGGAAGGTAGGTGGATGTGCAACGTGGACTCCGAGTTCTGTTTTGGCTGATGTTCAGAATCCGGGCTCCTCTAACATCAACTGAATTTAAACCAAAATTTCTATACTTTATTTAAATACAGGATAGGGTTACTTATTAAACTAAAAACTAAGGCAGTGTTTATAAAGTATTGCAGCAGTTTGTCCACACAGGATGATATCTAAGCGTAAGGTAGAATGAGGACTTTTTCCATTCCCGGGGTGGTTTGGAGCTGAGTGCACCCCAGAAGAAGTGTCCTTAAATCTAATCCACTCCCGTGGGTGTGAACTCATTGAAAGCAGGATCTTTTGGTGAGTAGGATCTCAAGACCCCTCATTCGGGGGGCTCTTAACACCCTCACTGGAGTCCTTTATAAGAGAATGAAATTGAAATAGAGAGAAAGCCGGAAGCCACAACACCCAGAGGAGAAGGCCGAGCCCACAGCCGCCGCCCTGCGCCGCGAGGCAGAGGCGCCCGGGAAGGATGGCGGCAGCCCGCCCAGACGCCGCAGCCCCGGGAAGAAAGCACCGCCTCGGCGACGCCGCGACTGGACCCCTCCTCGTCTCAAAACCGTGAGCCATTAAACCCCGTTGTTTAGGTCGAACACTGCACGGTATTTGCTCGAGCAGCCAAAGGAAACCCAAAACAATTCTCCGAATAAAATCATTCCTAATTTTTATCATCGCTGCTCAGAACCATTTTCGGGGGAAAGTGAACTGTCCTCTATCGCAGGGGGCGTCAGGAAGGGGGAAGGTTCAGCCCCGACACTGCCCGTCCCGCTCACGTCCTCCGTCACCACCTGGCGTCGGAGGCGCTCCCGGGAGGATGCTGACAACCTCCCCGTTCTGGGGTTATTCCGGGGACAAGGCCTTCCGACCCTCCTCCAGTTTCTCCCTACACACACGACTCACCTCCCCGTTTCTCCCTCTTTCATCCACCAGGAGGAAAGAACTCCAGGGAGTGAAAAACACTCATGAGTGGGGTTCCGTCTCCCCAGTGTGGGGCTCTCCCTCTCCACGCGAGAAAGCACAGGATGGGTGTGGGAAGACGGGGCGCCTTGCCCCTTTTCTGTCAGGAGCAGTCACTGCAGTAACTGCGTCTCCCGGGGGCGAGACTTGGGGTCCCCTCTCCTGTCTGGGGCAGGGGCCGCCTGTGGACTCCATTTTCCCCGTGTTGATTACCTTTCTGGTTAATTATTGAACAGCCTCGGCTGCTAGGTTTCTTTGAAAAACTGGGTTTAAAATCAAGTTAAAGTTAGAAAATATAAGCTTTTAAAAGCAAAACAGAACAAAAGAACAGAAAAGGAAATGACTTGGGCCTATTAAAATTGCTTCAATTCTTCATGGTGAAATTTAAACAGCTTAATCCCCTCATGGTGAACGGCACCATAAAATACACTGAACGGAGAAGGGCACACGGCCTTGCTGCCGTCCCCCTGGCGTACATGCAAGCTGGAAAGGCCACTGGGTGGGTGCAGCCACCCCGGGAACAAACCACGCTCTAAAGGCAAGCGTGGAACACACACGCGGCCACCCGGCTCTTAGAGCCCCATTTTCCCGTCCAGGAGGCTGCGCGAGTGCCAGTGCCTGCCCGCCGGGTGCCAGGCACCGTCTCTGGGTGAATCGGTACTCACCGTCGTCTCTGTCCGGAACGATGGTGACCTGGGCCGCGGGGAACTCGGGGCCGAGCCTCCCGCCCATCGGCGCGCTCAGCAGGACGCAGAACGTCTCGGCCTCCTCGTGCAGGGAGTCGTCGATGATGACCACCCGGCACGTGCTCTCCCGCTGGCCCCGGTCGAAGCGCACGACGCTGGTGTGGTCCTCGGGCCGGGAGATGTAGTCGGAGAAGGACAGCACGGATGTGGGCACGGTGCCGGCTGCCGTTCCTGGAGGCAGAGAGCCCGGAGGTCTCAGCAGACGCTGGCCGGGGACCCGGGGCTCAGCTCGTGTCCACGCCCGGACGGCAGGACAGCCACGTGCCGCTCCAGCATCGCGCGCCCATTTCACCACGGCGCAAACGCGGCTGCTAGGAAATGCCAAGTGCTTTCCCCTCTCCCCTGCCCGGGGCCCTCTAGGTCGACAGACCCTCACCCATAGCAGCCCTCGCTGTCCGAGGGGCTCGGCTTTACACGCTCCCTGTTGCTTCTCTCGGCACAGTGCTGGGTTTCACCCATTTCGTGCCTGGGCTTCGTCAGCCCACTCCCACATGCAGGTCTGCACCTCTAACCCCGCTCTGTGCTGTCCCCAAACGACAGGTATAAATGGAAACTTTAATGAAAATCTTCCTCAGGAATTGAAACATCTGCCTTTTTCTTTTGCATTCTTAGAGGATCAACCTATTTCCTAGAAAGGTGTTAGTACATTAACGCCTATTATGTATTCATTTTAACACTGAAGAACATCAAATCACCTTTCAGAGGATGCTCACCTAGGAGCAAAACAAAACTGTGAAATTTGTCTACAATGAATTTCAAACTAGTTTTAAATTAGTTTAAAATTAGTTTCTTTTCCAAAGGTAGCTATTGATTGCCTTTTGTGTTTTTTAAACAATAGCGTTCTTCTCCCTGAGCCCGTGTGAGTGTGTGTGTGTGTGTGTGTGTGTGTGTGTGTGTGTGCACACGTGCGCGCAGGAGGTGGGGGGGACGGTGTGTCAGCTTCCTACATTCCCACAGGCCCCGAGCAGGGCAGCGAGCCGCCCAGTGGGGTGGGGGATGCTTCACGGTAAATTACAGCCGCCTCCTTCCAGGCCCCTCCAAGGTGCAAAACTGAAGGGAGACCTGAAGATAAATGATGCTTTTCCTTATGAAAACATAATAAAGTGTACCACTCAGGGCAAAATTTTGGGGCTCCCACATGAGAAAGAGGCATGTTTCCATTTTGGGGCTGTTTTGGTGTATCCGCGACTGGAGCTACCTGGCTGCGTGTGGCAGATCACCATCAGCTCCTGGCTCGCGTCTCCGCTCCTCCTGACGGGCACGAGCAGCTCGCCAACATCTTCTTCAACGGAGAACACGGACTGCGGGATGAACACGGTTGATTCTGCGGAGAAAGCACACCACAGCCATGATTTATAGGCGGGGGACAGTATAGAACATCAGCTGCAGGGTGGAAACCAGGAGTTCTATTTTTGGACATGTGAAAATGGAGGACCTTTTAAATGTCCAAGCTGGAGCCCAAGGAGGGGTTCAAGGAGAATGGGTGGGGAGGACGGGCCGGAGGCAGCTGCCCACGGGGTCCTGCCTGACACGGGGCACCGAGAGACACCTGTGGGCTTGTCTGCCGGCTGGGTGGGTCTCACTAGGGCAAGAACTACTCTGACTACAATGAAAAAGGAGTATGCCAAATAAAACCTCAACATAGAAAGGGCCATGAAAACTGCAGTAAGAAGAATAAGCATGCAAAAAGCCACCAAATATTCCATGAGTTTCTTTTCACTAACTCTGGTACCTGCCCAGGTTTGGGCAGTTCTGAAGTCATTCACTCCAGAGCTTCTGTAGGAAATGTGGCAGAACATTTTATTTCTTTACCAAGGTTGATCATGCATGATATTTATTCTGGATTGTTCATCTATACTGGCCATTTTTTCCTCAAATAAGTCATTTAGGAAAAACTCATGTATGGGATTTTAATTTACTAAACCTCTTTGGGATAGAACTTGAATATCTGAGTTGCAGTTCCTCCTACACACTGTGGCCCACGCAGGGTCGATGAAACAGCCAGGACTTCTTGCCAGTGGGTTTGAATTACGAATAAAGAAAACGGAGTGTCTTGGGTTTCCAGTTTTCTTTCGCTTTGGGTTTCACTCCTACAATTGACGTGCCGGGGCAGGCTGGGCCTGCTGAGGAGTGACCTCATGGCGGACGTCTGTGAGTCTGGGGTGCAGAGGGCAAGGATGCTGCTCTACAGCCTCTCGTCAGCATCGTTTTCAACTCACTTTATAAAGTCAGCAGACGCTTACGTGCAGACTCCGTCCGGGGGGCGTACCTCGGTAAGCGTAAAATTCTTCAAAGCAGCATTCTTGTGTTACCCTCAAACATCAGCAGCTAATAGGTCTGGAGTTCTTACTATTTGCTAAGCCTGTTTCTAAAGGCTTGAAAAGTATGAGCTTGTGTTATCCTCCCCGCAGCCCTCTGAGCTGGGAACTCTATCACTGTCGTTTTACCTCTGAGGAAATGAGGCACCCGGGGTTCAGAAATCCACCTAGGGGAGGGCGGCCTGTGGGGACGCTGGGGCTGGAGCCGGGACGTCAGTCCCTGAGCCACATTCTCGCCGCCATGCCCTGCTGCCCAAAAGAGGACGGCGGGGCTGCGGGGTACAGCTCTCACCCCAAGAGCACAAGAGGCTGAGCTGAGATTCCAGGAGACAGAGAAAGTTCCCTTAACGTAGAGAGCTGGCCGAAAACAGATGCAGAATAAGAGCAGGCTAGAAACAAGCACATGGGGAATTCCTTCAAAATACAGTGTTTTTGGAGAAATTATATCTACATGCAAGCATATGTATAAATAGACATATAAAAGGTACAAGCACAAGAGGGTGAAACTACAGCAATGTCGGTGCAGCAAGACTAGCTGGTAGACACGGTGGACTCTGCAGAAGCACATGGCGCACAGGAAAACACAACCGCAGGACCGACCTCCAAGTGTTAACAACGGGTACTGGTTATTCCCGAGTAGCAGGATGACTCGTCATTTTTATTTCTTTAGGCCTCTCTGACTTTTCTACCATGAATGTGTGTTACCTTTGCAGTTTTATATAAAATTGATTTTGTTCTCTTCAAAAAGGGGGAGGGAGTTTGACCAGCTGCATCACAGTTTGTATGGGAAGATACAGCTGAATAAAGTGAGTGCATTCTTTATCCTCACTGTGACAGTGTTGTAATGACTACTTCAGTTTTTAACTGCAGTTTTATTTTTAGGTTTTCACCATGCTGTAACTCAAGCAAAAAATGACTTCTGCTCTCAGAAGCAAAGCAGTGGCAGCTATGTTTGAGAAGAAATTTCATGCTGTCCTTTCTCTTACTTATACTGACGGATTTAAAAAAACACCAAAGACCTGATTTATTTAACATGATAGAACAAAATGTCTTCTAGACTCTAATAGAGCAGAGAAGGGAAAGGACAGGCAGGCGTTGAGCAGGACTGGGGGGTCCTCCCAGGGACGGGGTGGGGGGCGGCGTTGCTTGCACTGTGCAGGGCTAGTGGGAAAGTCTGCTAGTGGGTGGGGGCGGCAGCACAACACGGTGAAGACAATTAACAGCACTGCCTGTGAACGTAATTAACAGCATTGCATTGTGTATCTGAATGTGGTCAAGGAGAAAAATTAAGTTGTGTGTATGTTACTAGAATAAAATCTTTTAAAAAAAGAACATAGGGCTGTACAACACAGACAGGGAACCCTAATGCAAGCTGTGAGCTACAGTATACAGGACAATTATAGTACTATCCAATGGTACTGGATGTGCCCCACTAACACAAGCTGTTAATGGGGCTATATGTGGGAACTCTGTATTTTCTGCATGATTTTCTGTATACTTACAACTTCTCTAATTTTAAAAAAAAGTTGTTTTGTTTTGTTTTAAAAAAGCTCAGCACTTTCAAAAACAAGTGGGACATATTCCAGGACATCTTCAGGTGAAAAGCGGCACCGATATGGAAACTGTCACTGAGAGCTTTGGAGGCTAATGTGGACGGATCTATTACATAGCTACGGTTTGCTTTTTTACTCTAAAAAAGACATGGTAGTGTAGGACAATTTCAGCAGGGACATGAAAAAGAAACAAATGTAAATAAAAAAGACGCATCTAAACCGCGTGATCACAAGTATTATAGGTGGCTCAGCTTGTGAGTCACATCAGGATAACCAAGGACCAAAAATCTTTGTGTAATCTCTGTTTATGTCATTAAATGTCTTTACTTTGTGAATATAGAAGCTTTTAGAAAGGTTTTCATAACTAAAATAGTTTTATTTTGTACCATTTTTTTTCTTATCCATCTTTTGGTGTCAGAAAATGTGTCCTGCGCTTTTATCAAGTGGTTGGAATTTTTTGTTTCTTTTAAGATGACAACTCATGCTTCACACTGATATAATTCAAAAAAGAAAGGAGCGTTGGAGTTCACTTAAGTTGAAGCTCTTACATTCTTTCTTTATCATTTCTCTGTCATCACTGTAGCTAACTGTCATTTCATTAATTCTAGGCCTTCTATTTTGGCACACCTATCTCAAAATATCAGTTAGTCAGGAGTTTCTCTCTGTTGACATTGCCACTGATATAAACATTTAAGACAATAATAATTAATGTTTGGATTTCATCTTACAGTCAGCCTATGTCATCTGAATTATTTCAGGAAATGGGTTTGGTTCGCTCTGAGCACACAAACTCTGCCTTTTCTTTTTATTCATGAACATTCAGGTTGTGAGATATGCTAAGTTCTACATTCCTGTAAAACAATGTTCATTTTTTATTAAATATGATTTGGCATTAACCTAATCTGGTCCACCCACCAAAAATGACTACAGAGATCAAATATTTAATCCATTAGTTCATGGTGATATTTTGGCATCATAAAGAATCACCCTGACTCTGTTTCCATCAGAGGTTTGCAGACACTTCAGTGAACAACTAAATAATTGCCTCAAATTCTTGGACGAGGATTCTGTATTCAAGTACCTCTATATCTGAGGTTGCGTTCTCCCCATAAATGTACAAAAGCTCAATTTACTCTGGTTAGAAATTACTTAAAGTAAAAAGGAATGGGATGTTTATATAAAAAATGAGAAGTTTTAGCTCTTAAATTTTTCCCCTTAATAGAAATAAGAAGTTTAATATTAACTAACATGGTTGGAGATTGAGGAAAGATGGTGTAATTTCTAGCGGGTAGGAAACGTAATCCCGACAGCTAAGAATCTTCATCCTCGGGGCCTGGTTCCACCCGGCTCCCTTCACCCTGCGTCTGTGCCCCGGCTGTGAGGGTGGGTGGGACACTGTCCCCTGACCGGGTCCTGCCTTCTCCCTGTCGCTGTGTCCCCCGCTCCAGGCCGAGCCCCGGCGGGCAGCAGACGCCCAGTGAACGGGGCTGAACGTGCCCACACATCACATGTGAGCTTCACGGTCCTCATTGTCTTCCTAGAAAATGGGTTTTTACTCACCTTTGCTAATACGTTTGAGGTCTTGTACATAAAAAGAAAAGATAACTGTTGGTTGCTTTTCCTTTTCTTTTTCCATTAACAAGAATAAGCGAAACAATGTTACTGTGGCAAAACACATTAATTATGATTTCAGATTTTTTTTCCCACTCATATGAAATGCTAGAACTCTCCGTAACTCAGGGGGCAAGGGAAGTGCTTTGGAGAAATATGTATACTCACATCCTGGCTCCTGCGTTACCGGCTGGGGGCTTGGGGAAGGAAATCTCTGCCTGGCACCCCCCTCTGCAGGCTCCCCAGGACAGGGCACTGGGGACGGCCTCAGGCCAGATAAATAAGCTTATCAAGGTGGATTAGATGCTGATGTGTCGAATAAAATACAGCATTTAAAATCCTCATCTAATTCACAGCTATGCAATTTTATAAAGTGAAAGGATACAGTAGGGATGTAAGAGTATAATTATGAACTGGTGAGAAAAAGGATGTGTGCACGTGTGTGGAGAAAGCTTATGGTGAGAAGCGGGTATCACTGTGCAGAACTGTCCTAAAGCTCGCCACACGTGGGACTGAGACATCCTTAAACAGAACGGCACTTAGGTCTACAAGGGGGTGAGTGAAATCGCGTACACAGGGCTGCACCTACGAAGGGCTCCCTCAGTGTGCATTAGCGCTGCAGGACCCGCGTGGGCAGCACGGCCTCGGGGACGGGGAGCACGGGTGTGTGCTTACGTAAACTGGCTGGAGGGTGCACGCAGGACCTCAGCCGAGGACGAGCAGAGCTGGGGATGCCTCTTCCAGCTCCCTCGACACTCGTTCACACTTGGATGCATCACTTCACATTTGGTTAGAATCGCTTACCTACAGGGCTCTCCTTTCCGTCAGCCCAGGTGCTGTTTGATAGAAGGGATTGTACCTCATCATCTTTACATCCCCAATGCATGGTGTGGTGCCTGACCTGAGTGTGAACTTGATAAATTTTTAATGCCTGTAAAAAATCTCACAGTGGGAACCAGAATGCACCTGCGGCGGGAGAGCTGGAAATAAGAGTTCCTCGGGCAACTGAACTTACACGTGAAGAACTGGGAGGAAGTGTAGAAAGAAACATCAACATTTTCAAATTGTTGGGAAACTGATCCTTTGTGTGAAAGAACAAAGGATTATTTAATCCCTTAAAGTCTAATATTATATTTGTGATGTTAAGAAATAATAATATTTGCATGTGCTTTATGATTTATAAAACTCTTTCATAAGAATGCTGTGAAGTGAGGATTTTTAATATTTCTTATTGCATGCATTAGGAAATGAAATCTTAGTAAAAGTTGTTTGATCAAGGTCACGCAAGTAGAAATGATAGAGTTGGAAGTCAAGCTCAGCTCCTACAGTTTCAAGATCAGTAACCCTCAACCAGAAAAGCAACTTGACAGGCTCTGCACAACGCTTGCTAGTTACCAGAGGGATGGTAATTGCACAAAATATCCATACCATTCTAAGAAAGCTTATGGTCACACATGGATTTATGAAATTATGGCAAAGTTTTATTTGGTTTGGAGAATAGACTGTGTGTGTGTGTGTGTGTGTTGTTTTGAATATTCCACTGCTCAGATTCACTATGGGCACACAATGTCACTCCAGGCTTGTAAACAGGAAGGCAGAAATGAGTTTAAGTGTCTTACTCCTTCCAGTAAAATATGACAATTATACCAATTGGTAAATGAATTATCAAGAAATGGCTTCAAACAAACCTCAAGTTATGGGCCAGTTTATATGTACTAAAGCTGTCACGGATTTCTTCACCAAAGAAAAGCTTTATTATGTAAGCATTTACCCAAAATTCAGGGCTGGAAGAAAGTTTAATTAATTATCCCTAGATAATGCAGATAAAATTAAATTTAATTAAATGCTAGCTGTTCTGTAATGGAAATCATAAACATAATTGAATTTTATATTTAACTAAAGGTGATGTTAGTTAAATAAATGAAGCTGGAGCTATTATTTTTTTCCTCTCTAATTGCACACAGTCTTTTAACACAGGAATTTCCACATGCTTCTCCATTTCATGTACTCAGTAGATCGTATCTTGGCAGAAAGTTTAAGAGTTTGCTGATTGACAAAATAAAGCAGGCTGGCAGTTTAAAACCACGTCTGGCTCCTGACAGGATTTCAGCTTCAGAAGAATCTCTACATGGTTTGTGTAAAGCCAGCCCCCAAAAAGGCAGTTCAACCTTTTAAGCTGACTGCACTGAGGCAAGCCGGGAGTGAAGGATTACAGTGGCCCTGGGAGGGAAAAGGTCAAATTACACCCAAAGCAGCAAGATTTACTTTTTACCATCATCAGCCAGGGGTGTGCGTTGACAAGAAAACTTAATTTAACAGAAATTAAGAGCCCTCATTCAAGACTGTGTTCACTGCAGAGTGGGGGTGGATGTTATGTAGCAAATGTGGAAACATAGATGGCCAAAAGAAATTTGGCTGGTAAATACCTGAAGGGAACTTGAAGAATGAAATGTGATACAGAGAATGAGTTAATCCCAAAATGGTCTCATTCTCAAACCATTTGTTTTTAAAGTGATGCATTAACTCTTGAAAAATGAAATGAATGATATTGGTTTTTAAAATTAGAATTATAATAAGAAAAAAGGACATACTGTGCATAGCTCATTTACTTGAAAAAACATAGGTTCCCTTAGTTAATTTCCCAACAGCAAACCAGAGAATATTGAACTGCTGCTCTAGAAAGTTCTTATTATGTACTGAAACCCGGACTCCAGTGCCGACCCGTCCTGGGGTGTGACCCCATTTGTGCAGAGGACTTCGGAAGAGGCTGTTGGTTAAGATGAGGCCAGTGGGAACCGGGGTGGGCCTGAATCCGAGACGCCTGGAGTGCTCCTAAGCAGAGAAAACTTGGACAAAGAGAGTAGGGGACAGATGGGGACAGACGGGGAGAGACGGACAGGTGACGGACGCAGAGGTGGAGTTTCGGGTCTCCGGCAGGGCACCCCCAGAGCCCGAGACCCCGCAGAAAGCACGACCCGCGGACACCTTGAGTGTGGTTCCAGCGTCCTCAGCTGGGAGACCACAAACGCCTGTGGCTGAGGCCGACGAGCCTGATGTGCTCCCGCAGCAGCCCCGGCACACCGAGGCAGTGCTCTGTGCAGAAAGCTCCAACACCGAGAGAAGCCCCTTCTCCCGGGCCCGGGCCCGGCCTCTTACCGTCTCCGGGGTCCACGATCTCCACCGTGGCCGCGGCGGGGGCCTCCAGGGCGGCCAGCACGGGCTCCCACAGCAGCACCTGGAAGCTCTCGGAGCGCTCGAAGGCGCCGTCGTCCACGATGCGCACCCGCCACGTGGCCCTGCTCTGGCCCGGGTTGAACTGCACCTGCCTCTGGGCCTTCCCCCGGAAGTCCTTGTCCCTCTCCGCAGTCCCGTCTCTCGTGCCGATGCCTTCATGGAAACACAAGGCCACGGTCTTAGCGACATCTTCACCTGCGGTGCGAACGTCTGCCTTGTTGCAGATTTTTGTCATTTTATCTGCAGAGCCGAGTGGGCCCTGCTCTGGTCCCTGGAAACCCTGAGGTGAAGAGCTCTGCTGGGCTCTGTGTGGCATCGTTCTGCTCCACCCTTGCCCCAGCTGCGGTTCGGGGACAGGCCCTTTGTTGCCTCAGCACGTCCTGTAAACCAGGCTGAGTAATGTATATTCAGTTTTCTCCCAACCCTCACGCCTACAAGTTCCTACGGTCTGCAAACTCTTCATGTTTACTTCTGCACAGTGTCGCTGCACAGTATAAAATCGTAAGAAAAACTCTTTAAACAGAAACTACAGGCCAATCAAAGACCCTGTGAGTCAACAAATTCTTTGATAACCTAAGTCACATGGCCAAGCACAATAATAAAATGCTACGATGCACCCTAAACATTTAATGGATCCAGGACTCCCAAGAAAATCAAATTCTCTGTACACCAACAGAGTGACTGCCAGATTTGTCTTTCGGAATACCCCAGAATTCCATGAAACCGTTTGAACAGAATATATATGGTTTTTATCAGCAGTATATTTCGCTGACTCTGACGGTTCACTCAAGTCAGCTTGGGAAGTCAGAGAATCACTGCATCTCCAACGGCATTGCAAGAGGGTCTTTCCCCCTCACCCGCCAAGTACCCAACCACAGGATACGCTCCCTGAAAGCAGTGAGTGAGAGTCAACAAATTTGTTGTCCTAGAAGAAGTACCATAAAGTAGCAACAGTGCTAATGCCAGGATAACCTTAGGAACGGAATCAGAACCCCTCTAAAATGAGAAAACAGGGAAGTATTTTTAAAATGAGAGGTGATTAATACCCAGAATCCAAAATGCCAGAGGCTGTGGACATGGGGGCAGGGAGGGGGCTTTTGAATTTCATGAACCAGGAAAATTCCAAAATAATCATTTGGGAGAAAAACCAAGGCTGTCAACTTTTAATTTTGCCAACATTTTTCTAGGCTCCTACCTTAGTTGATAAACTCACTCAATGGAAGTTCTCCCACCCATGTAAATTCTCTCAGCCCAGATGGCTAGAAAACACCTTTTACCAAAAATATAACTGCTTGGGTGCTACCATTTCTCAGCCTCACACTGAATACTTTGTGCCAACTATATTACTGCTTGAAATTACGAATGTATCTACTTTCTCTGCTGACGGTTGTGTGGAATTAAATGTGGACTGGAATTGTAGTTGAAAAAGGTTTTCTTCAAGTTTGTTTTTGAAACTCAGTTTTATTTAAAAGAGGTAAAGCAGTAGAAAATGATTAATACTTGATCAAAAAAAAACCTCACAACCCACATCTTTTATGTAGTGCTTTGAGGTTCCTGGAAATTTTGGAGACTTTGTAGAACATTAAAATGCAACAAACGAATGGTCAGCTGTGCATCAATACTTAACACCTTGCTGAATAGCCTTTCATTTACCTATTATTACAGTAGCCCTCACCTGATGTACACTGATGTCTCAGCAGACTTTTATCTTAGGGACAACTTCCGGAATCACCCATGCCTATGCCAAGATCTTATAATATTTGTTTTTTTTTTTTAACTTACAAGTGCTTACTGCAATTTTCTAAAGTTATTTTCTTTCACACTTCTAGGGAAAGTAAACAGCAGCAGGTTATCCTGATGCAAATCTGCTGGCAGGTTTCTTTTAAAGAAACTTTAAATGTCAACATCTCTCTAAGCTTTAAAACTAGATCAAAAACTAAACTGATATTTTAATCACTGCAGAAAAATTAAGAACTCTTGCTAGAAAATTGGGATTTCAAGGTAGATTATCAGCAGTATATTTGGGTATACTGGTATTTGGGTCCTGGTAGAAGTGCAAGTTAAACTTACTTATAAATGAAGTTTCTCCCAAGTATCCTCGCCGTTTAAGGACAATGTCTAGAAATTTGGAGTCCTCGTTGACCAGGTAATATTCCTTTTCAAAGGAGATCCAGGCCCAATTCAGATGAAATTGCTGGTTGGTTAACTTGTTTCCACCTGGATGGAACACAAAAATTTAGGGCCCCAAATTAGTGCTTTCCTGAATAAGTGACGTCCAGTCACTCCAGCTATTTGGTTTGCCTCACGGCTCCAGGATATGTGCAAGGAGAGAGAGCTCACTGTTTAGCAATTACCGTGCAGAAATCAAGGAGCCAGCACCCTCCTCCAAAAGCCCATCGATCTCCGGGGGAGGGGGGGGGAGGGTAGTGCGATTTCCGGAAAGGATTTTGTCGCCCCGGTGCAGGAGGACGCGGCCCACCAGCGGGCACTGGAGCACTCCTCGGCGACGCCTCTCCAGGGCGCACACAAATCCACAAGCTCCTCTTTCTGTTCCCTGAACAATCGTGTGGAAGAAACACCACTTCCCTTCCCCGCCTCCTGCCCCACTAAACCCCGCTCCATTCTTTGGGCCAACAGGCGGCCCTTTTCACCGACTTCCACTCGGCTGGGAGATAAGGGTCCCTCCCACGGCGCCCGGGGCAGCGCTGCCCATCAGGGGGAAGCAAGCGCTGATCTCCCCAGTGTGGACGCGAGCGCAAGGAGAGGTGGTTATCAGCTGATCGCTCTGCAGTAGCCCTGCACCTCACCTCCTTCGATCCACACAATTATTTCAGAGCGAGCTGAGGCTTATAAACAAAGGCAGCAGTGACTTCTCCAAGACTTTCTGGAAAAAAAGGAAAAGGTATCCCAGGTACAAACACAGCTGGAGGCAACACTGTAACTCTAGTTTCTTCTCTTCTGAGTTCAGGTAGAGACAGGAAAGCATCGAGATTTCAACGTACGGAGGGGGAAAGCTATAGAAGCAACAGGGAGCGAACAAACACGTGAAAAAAATGTTCTTTTCTCCTAGAACTTTTTAAAGCTGAAAATGGCAGCAACTTTGAGCTGTCAATCAGCACTTAGCAAATACCCAGGACTGCTGAGATCTGTAGGGAAACTGGTTTTCTTATTTGTTGATATTTGAGTTGTAAATTAAAACAAGGCTTTTAGACAGCAATATGGCAAAGTATGTGAAAGGCAAGATGTTCATACCAAAAGATAAAAATCTTTTAAGTCCTTCTGTGGATATTTGTATCAACCAAAGCAAAAAGACAAATGCAAGGAACTACCCATTGCAGTATTTTCTATAAAAGCCCCAAACATGAAAATTGTAGGATTTACTACATTGGGATTTACTAAATTGGGGTGTCCATTAAATCAATAAAACTTTTCTGTCATTAAATAATAAATATAAAAGGCTTGTTGAAACGCTTCAAACTGTTTATGATGTAAGTGAAAATACAGATAAATGCTATTGGCTTTGCTAACGTAAAGCAAGGCCTGACAGACGTGAGACTGCTGAGGTTTTAAAGTGATGAGATTATGGACTTTCACTTTCTTAGATGATTTTTTTATAGTAAAAAAGGAACAGACTGGGGAGAAGGGCCGTTGTGTCCTGTCAGAAGGGCCAGCACCCTCATTTGGTCTTCGTGGACTCACCGGGCCACGCGGTCCCCAGAACGGCCGCTGCTCTGGAGCCCACGGCCCCCTTCGCCTCCTCCTGGCCGCCCGACTTTAAGCAGGTGCCTTCCCTGAACCCCGGAGCCCTTGCCAGGAGAGCCAGTGAGGGTGAGAGGCACCGACGTCCAGGATTACTGTGCAGAGGGGACGAGAGCCCTCGCGGGCAGGGCAGCCGGGGGCAGTGCCTCCTGGAGAACCCGCTGGCCGCCCCCGGCCTTGCACACCTGTGTAGGGCCACACCGCAGACCCCAGCCACACCACCGCCACCAGCCCCCGGCCACCTGCATCTCAGGCCCAGCAGTCACCCCTCGCTGGACCCCAGGCCGCCCAGCTTGCCCGCCTCGTGCCCACTGCTCTCCCTTGGGTCCCAGAGGAGGGCAAGCGGGGTTCGGAGCCACGGAGATACCTCCTGCACCTCCCGTCACCCCTCACGCCTGCAGCGACCACCCCAGCGATGGCTCTTCTGCTCACGCTCCTGTGGCGCGTCCAGCTGGCATCTGTGGGCGATCCTACTGCCCAGCCCTTGCTGACCACCCTGTCTGCCCTCCGCTCGGCGGACCTGCGCGCATCCTGGCAGCTGCATTTGCTCTGTCTCCTCGGGGCTGTACCACCAGCAGGAAGAGGAAACACCCTCCGGGCCATTTTGGGACCCCCGTGCCATCTTGTACACCGGCACAGAGCCTTGGGGGCCGGATTGGCTCTCCAGAGGCCCCGGGAGGACCCAGGGAAGGCTCAGAGTGCCCCGAGCCCGCCGTCCACAGCTCCAACGGGACAGCCACCTGCTCGTCGGGGACCACCGTTAGCCTGTCTAGCTCACTGCTTAGGTCACATTTAAATTGAGGACAGCGATTTGTTCCCTAGGGTCGCTCTGCGTAGTGTGTGAAAAGGTGCAACAATCCGCAAACCTTTGTTACATCCACAGGCAAAGCAGGACACGGAATGTGGGCTCCGATGACTCGCCATCGTGGTTGTAAACTTTCTCCAAAGCACAATACTGGGCAGATTTCAAGGTGCTCTCTGGAATTTTCTCCTCCTGTTATTCATCCAACAGGCATTTTTTGAGCACCGACTACGTCTGGTGCCCGGAGCAGGGATGAAGAAAGATACCACCCTCCTCTCAACCGTTTCCACCCGCAGTGCCGCGTCCACACACTGGCTGGGATGAAATACCCAGAAGACAGAGCAGCTGCGCTCGAGAAGGGGCTGCCTTCAAGGCAGTCACTGATCGCTTTCGTCCCTCCGGTCGGACAATTATGTAAGGATCTTACATCCCATAAACTGATGGCAGTTTTGGTGTTGAGTCACGTGCTTCTAAAAACAAAGGGAAGATGAAGAAACTCCTAAAATGATTTAGAGGAGCACAAAATTACTAGGAGAAAACTGAAAATGTAAAATCTAGGATCTGATTTAAATTCCCAACTCAAAGAAACAATCGCGAACAGGAAGCCCTCGCCGTGCCCAGCGCTGTGCTGGTGGGAAGCCACACAGCGGCCGCGACTTCCCTCTGCTTTATGTCACTGACCACCACGCACGTGTATCCTAGACTTCCAGAATGACAACTTGTATGCCGTTTTCTGTGTGTGCCCAAACTTCAGAAAGTAACAGAGAAAACCTCAAACGGGAATTTAACTAATAAAGAAAACCACAAACTCTAGATTGGAGTGGAAAAGATACGATGCGTAATCGGAAAGTCCGTTTCAGACGACAGATCTATTTGTTCACTGCGTGCTCAGAGGATCTGTATTTAATTCTGAAGTGAATCCTCAGCCAGTTACTCAGGGGACAGTATTTATTGATCACTGACTGTGTTCCGGGCACAGTGCTGGGAGCTGGGCACATAGCGATGAGAAACAGAGGCGGGGTCTTCCCGTAAGGTGGCTCTGTTCCAGCAGGGCAAGCGTACTTTTGCTTCTATGGCAATGACACGAACTAATTTTATTACCTGTCTGTCACACACTATTTTAAGCAGATTTTAAATTCCAGATGCAAACCTGATCACAAAAATCATGTTTAACCTGTGACTTGATAACCTGATTTTTATGTAACCATGCAACACGCACATGTTGTGTGTCACTAAACCTTCTACAATATCGTGTTTTTAATGACACCATTCTCAATTGTATGGCAAGCTCCCATCGTTCTAAGATCTTAAGTGATTAACTATGAATGTGGATTATTGGGATTAAATCCATCCAAAGGACACCTCCAGGGGTGACTGACTGTCAGAGGCTGTTTATCAGGCTCTTGCCGTGGTGGAGGCGCACAATAGCTTTAGGGATGAGCAACTCTATCTCTAATGGCAGAGATTTAAAACTCATTGTCAGGTTCACGCTTGTGTTCTAGAAGGATGAGGGGGCAGGTAAGGGGGGCAGGTAGCTGTTCAGTCAGTGTTTCGAGTGCCATGTAGTGAACAAGTTTATCAGGATTTCACGTCTGCTACTTTGAGACTTCATTTTGAATAAAATTCAGAATAATGAGAAACCTAACTTTGTGAAACAGTAAGTCTCTCCCAGGTAATTATTAGAGAAAGTTGGCATTCACTCTAGATCTGGGATTTTTAAGTAGACATTCAACTAGAGACTATAAAGTTAAGTCTGTCAAGCTTAAGTCTGAATATAATTAAATACTACATAACTCTTCCGATTTATACACAGGTGAATCCTACTTAGTTCAGAATTTGCAAAACCTTAGGTCCTCATTTATTGTACAGGTGTGACACAGGGATTTGAGGAACTAAGTGGCAGCTTATGTTATTCTCTATTAAATCTGAGACCTTGCACAACTGAACTGTGTATTTTATCCAAAGGATGAAAAGACTCCTTATTTATCCGTTCATTACACATCACGTGCACGCCTCTAAAATCTCACCATAGGGAGTAATCAATGTTGACACTTTCTGTAACAATAGCTACAGCTTAATGAATGTGAAATTTTAGATGAGATTAAACAACTCAAAAAAATGATTGTGTTTGTTCTGCAAACACAAGCAAATATACACATTTTTACTTAAGTGTGCTTCATTGCCTTTCCAGTGTGGGTTCTGTCGTCCGTGATGGATGAGCAGCCAGCCTCCAGGTCCGACTGGAAAGAAAGTGAAGTCCTTAACTGGACTTGATGAGCCCACGCAGCAGGTGTCGGGCAGCTGGTTGCCGTCTTCCCAAGTGCTTTCTCCAAAACCCTGACGCCAAAAGGCCACGCAGGTTTTGATGGAAAGTCCTCTTTTGAACTTATCCAGCTGGTCTTTAATCTTCCTCATTTTCTTTTTCAACGGGAACCCAATTGTTTTTTTAGAATAACAAAGAGTTATTATAATAACCTCCAAGCATCCCCCCCTAAAAACCCAGGGCTGTTGGGATTCTTCTCACTTCTTCAAACTGAAACCAGTGACACTACTTTGACTTACGCTAGAGAAAGGGTATTTTTTTGGGTGTCCATTTGGCTTTGACAACAGATTACTCCTTGGAGAAGAGTTAGGTACCAACAGGGAATGTCCTTGGCATTTTCTAACTTGCTAAAATTGCGTTTATTTGCCCAGAATAAAGTTCGGCCTGGAGACTGAACTGGAAATCAAATATACAGATGTAAAGGAAAGCTGGAGATAGTCCTTTAAATTGGCAATAGAAATACATATTTAGCTTAGAAAAGATTAAGAGAACATTACCTTATTGGGAAAATTAGATATGCTGTTTTTAAGCAGATTTAATGATGTAGTTCTCTCAGATAGCACTGCAGTTAGTAACCTTGGGCTACCATCAGTGTCGACATCAGTAATTACTTGAGATTCAAAAATTAAAGGTAAAATGAGATCATTTCATTGCCATTTCTGTGGTAGGATGCTCTTTTAAACTTTGCCGTAGAATCTTCTATGCAAAACTCTGAGGTCTCCTGGAAACTTGCCTTCTGACCTATAAATGTACGTTGGTCTCACTCTTTGCTGAATACACCTGGATGACCCACCGAGGCCACGGGGACCCCACCCTGGACGAGGTCCTCCAGCGCGGGAGCCCGGGGGAATGGGCACTGACGGGGACCGGGGTGGGGGCGGGAGGGTCAAGGCACAGCCACGGGAGAGAGAGTGTAAACGGGGCTTAAACACCGGCTGTATTTCGACCCAGTGTGGGGGCTTCCTTGAAGTATTAGAACAGAGATAAGAAAGCAAGTGAAAAGGGAACTTCAAAGAATCTGATTTGGTAGGTGCTCAGGACATGTGGCAAATATTTGTTTCCCGCTCCCTTTCCTATCAGAGACACGGCCGGCAAGTGGCCGAGATGTGTCCAGAGCCCGTCCTCGGGGCCAGTCCTGAGTGGCCTGGACACGCAGAGACGGGGAACTAGACCCGAGAGCAGCCTTCGCGCGACTGTGGGGCTCTGAAAACGCAGAGACAGACCCAGACAAGTTGTCAACGTACTTTATAATTCTACAGACCACTTACAAATTCTGACGATCATTTTTGCCCAGTAGTAAGCTATTTGAAAGTTCCTGCCACACACGACTTTCGACGGTTGAGAGGTGACGTCCTCCCTCCCTTCTTACACATTCTGAAAACGGGGGCGCAAAGCACAAGGGGCGGCTCCACGAAGACGGGAGCGGAGGGCAAGGGCCCCGGGATGGAGACAGCGGGCACAGCACACGTGCTCTCACACACAGAGCTGGGCTCTCCTGCTAACCGGGACGCGGGGTCAGCTCACACCCTTCCCACCCTCCTGTGTGGACAGGGAGGTGCCCGGTGACGGGCTCGGCCAACGGAGCTTCTCCGGTGCTGTCCCGGGAGGCCGTGGGTGTCACAGCCGGCTCCACCGCCTGCTCTTCTGTTCGGTGGGGACTGAGTGATCCCACAGAGCCTTCACGGGTACAGAATGGATAGGTGCCCTGAGGTTCCAAAGGCTGGAATCCCTACTCGTCTGCTAGATCAGGGGTTGACACGTGTCATTCTTTGGCAACACAAGAAAACGGAGCACGGTGAGTGCGAAGGGGCTCACCCCCTTGCCCCCGGTGCCTCCCTCTCGGCTGCCCTTTCTCAGCCACACGCCTGGGAGGGACCCTGCCTGATTCTCGAGGGGGCAGCCCTGCCCCCCCCCCCCCAGGCGGCCGACCCGGCTCGGCTCATGGGCTGAGGACCACAGGCCGCTGGCCACACGTGGGGGTGTGAGTGTGCAGGGAAAGTGTGCAGTGAGTGTGCAGTGAGTGTGCAGTGCATGTGCAGTGAGATGCAGTACTGTCTTTAATCTACGGGGAAACCATCCATACGGAATGAGTCCTGATCCTGCCAGAGAATCCTGGGGTGAGATTTTCCCGAGCTCCGACAAGCATCGCCGCGGGTGTCACAGCTCCCTGTGCTGCTGGGAGCCACCCTGGAGAGAGCTGCCCGCAATCGAAGCAGAGGTCCGGGCACGAGGGCGCGGCTCCGCACAAGCCTTGAACACGGCGTGAGGTGGGGTGCCGGCTGGAAACCCTCTGACCCTTGCCCCGTACCCTGGGAGCCACGGGAGATGTGGGGGTGCCTCATCGGGCCCTGCAGCCTCTTCCGGACACCCTTCTCTCCACCACAGAAAAGACAGGACATGAGGCAGCCCTGGCCGCCCCTTTCCCTGGGGGTCCTGGGGGCCACGAACCCGCGGAGCAGGACACGGGGACTGAGACCCTGCAGAGCTGTGAGGCCGGGGCCTGGCTGGTGCAGGGATCCCCGGGAAGGGACGCCAAGGACCTCAGCCACCGGCCAGGGGCCCGGCTCGGACTGGCACGGCAGTCGCTTTCCTACAGGGGTAATCGGGGGTGTGGGGCTCGGCCCGGCCTGCAGGACTTTCCCATACTCCCTTTGGGTAATCAGATCATCCAGCCACCTCTTGTAGGTCAAATTCAATTATGAGCCACTCCAGCTTAAGTTTAATTTGCTTTAATTCAATTTATAAATGAGAGCTAGGGAACAGAAACAAAACTGAGTATCTGAGCAAGTTCCCATCATCAGTGAATCCTCTGGGGCTAATGAACAGTGAGGCAGAGAAATGCGAGAGTTACGTGGAAAAACAGAGTGCAAAGGTCAGGTTCTAAATTATAGAAAAGGAACAGACGCTAAAGATCGAGAACCTCTTTCCCCAGCCAAGGTTGCTGCACCGGCCACGGCTGGGGGGTCCTCCCTGGGGTTCTAGTTACACCCCCTCCCCCAACTCCATCCCCCAAAGAGAATGTGCTTATCTTCATCCCCTCCAACCAAAAGAATAAAAAAAAGAGGAGGGGGAGAAAAAGGCAAAATGAGTTTACAACCCTCGACCTAGGGCTTAAACGCCTTTCCTTCATCTGTCTCGGTTTAGCTTCGCACCACTCTACCCCCCTAATTAGCAGCTGCAGCCGTGGACCGAACGTCTGCCGTGCGGGGTGAAGTGTGGGGCGGGAACTGCGCACGTCCACAGGGGACAAAAGGCAGAGCAGGCCTGTGGCTGCCGGGGGGCTCCCGGTTACAGCCGCTCGCCACCAGCTCATCATCGGAGTCCAGCTGCAAAGCTGACTTAGTCACCTTAATCGTGTATGTAGAGCACTGGCTAAGAAACTTTTCTTTCTGAAAATGAAAGTGTGACACAGTATTTTAAACAAGTACAACACAAACTGATGCAAGAAATAATTATGGGGAGAACAATGCAAACACGGCATTTGAGAGCAAAATGGTTCCTGAATTGCCTCCTGACCAATGCCCCATTTCACCAAGGTCCAGGCGGGGGACTTCGGGTACAGCGACAAAGAGGGGGTTCCTTCCAGTCTAGTGACAGGCTGTACTTTCAAATATTGTTCTTAAGCACAAGATCACAAAACACTACATTTAAAATTATAAAACAGATGAAAGCTGGGGTGACTTTTTTTCTCTTTAAAGCAGTCCAGAAATTTTGTTTCACATTTTTCCAAGTTACAAATAGAACTGAAAATTAAAAGCCACCACCAGGAACCTTAAGATTTCCTAGACACGGAGTCGGCTTTCCCGCACGTCCCCACCCTCCACCTCCGTCGGGGGGAGGGAAAAGCACAAGCGCAGCACCTGCTGCAGCCAGATGCGATGCCCCAGGCTACCAAGAAATTTATTAGGTCCCTGGCAACACGTTCCCAAAATAAACTTAATAGCCGTCAGGCTCTGTTCAAACCAGAGCCTAATTCCCTCCGTGGCGCCAGACGGCTGCCCGCCCCAAGGGGCCCGGGAGGTGGGAGCCGCCCCCACCCCTCGCCGGGAACCGGTTTGGCTCCATCTCCCTGGTGCCCTGGTCCCCGCTGTGAAGCAGCGCCCGGCGCGGGCCACAGCCCAGCGCTTTGAAGATGTGTGTTGCATCCACATTAAGAGACAAAAATACAAAAGAGGAAAAAGTCAGATATCTCAGTCTGACTGCTAAACAACAAGAAAAACCTTCTTTAACCCAACACTTCCATTATTAACAAAATTTAAATTCAGTGGTTGGTTGCAGGGATTGGGTGGGACAGAGGGACAAAAGCCATTCTGTGAAGTCAACTATTCACCTGTAAGCGAATTTTAACTCAGAATCCTACAATGTTTGAGCCAAATGAGAACCTCCTGAAGACATTTTCATTTGGTTTGTGGTGGTTGTTTTCAAATCTGTCAGTAGTTGTTCTCAGCTATGTATTTTTTCTCAGCATCAAAATCAAGACTAAGAAGTTTTAATTGTATAGACTTTAAATTAATAAGATAATAACTTGGGAAATTTCCTGTATATCTACTTGTTAAATCATACTTTGAAAGATAAAACCATTATATATAACGGAAATAACTGAAACTGTAGAATTGTAACCTATAATATTCTTAGAAATTTGCTCTCTACTTGTTAAATTGCACTTGTAAAGCTGTCACTTTTATGTACATATGTTATATTCTACAATAAAAAAATGAAAAAAAAAGATATATGTGGAAGCCAACCTGGAAAGAGAGAGGGGGGATGGAATAGAATAGCATAATGTTGTATGTTTGTTTTTCACATTTCATTTTCATTTATTTCAGATTAGTTTTGCAAAGCCAGCTTTTGTGCTTAACTTACAGTATTATTTAATTAGTCAAACCCTTTGGTGACTGCTCTGATACCTTTAAAATTATGCGGGAGTTACAAATACAGCCCTCCTTGTGATTTCACTGTCTCAGATTAATAGAAAAGCTGCTCATTTACATATTTAGCTGCCAAAAGAAAAAATAAAACAGAATAAGGACAAGTTACTATGGTCTTGGAACACTAGGCCTCATAGAAAAAAAAAATTGGAAAATATTTAGCAGTTCACAAAATGCATTTTTTGAACGTAACCTTGTGCAAAACACACGTCAGGAAGTGTGGAACTGGGGAGGATGTGGCCCCTTTGGTAAGACGACAGTCTAGGAAGGAGGGCACGTCAAACAGCCGCCACACGTCACAGTCCAGGGAGTGGGGTTCCGAGGTGAAGATAAAGTGCCTGGGGCTCAGGGGCGAGGCCGGGCAGGATGGACCCCCAAGGACGATGTCCGGGGAGAAACCAGGCGGAAGGAGGGGAGGGCGGGGGAAAGGAGCTGGAGGGGAACACACACAGGAGGGGACCTGCGTGGGGGGTGCTTCAGGAACTATCAATTTGTTCAAACAGATCACTCCAAATAACCCCCAAATTAGGATTTCTGCCAATGGAAGAAAACACTTGCATACACATACAAAACACATACAAAAGGGTCCTTAAATATTACTGTAAGGAAAATACAAGCTCTGTCCCTAAAAATATAGGAATCACTTGAATTTAAAAATTGATCCATGAACAAATAAAAGGGCTACCCAACAGTGTCCACCATATGCAGCGAATATTATGAACACTTAACCTGCTCCACTGGATACAAGCTTTGGCACACTGCCACGACAAAGAACTCCATTTTATTAAAATTCTTCTGGTATTCAACAACTAACTGTGTGGCAACAAGAAGGACCTATCTTGTTCTGAATTTTAGCCAAAAAGGTCTGTAAGTTTTAGCAAGCATGTTTTTAAAAGGCACTAATGTCTTTTTAAAACTTCAAAAAACCTAATATTCCCTTTAAAAAATAATTCACAATTTGCATACACTTGCTTTTAAACTAAAAATAAATTTTTGTTTAGGAAAAAGTTTATGCATTTGATTTTCACTGCTCCTGACTGTTTAAGCAAAAGTACTTTTTTCTTCCCTGGGGGAAAATATATTATTAGTAAACAGAAGCCACACTGGTAGCAATGATAAGGTATTAGAGTAATCCTCTCACAGTCTTGCAGGCTAAGAACTTTTAAATAAACATTTTCAGCCAAGTTTATCATTAATTTTCACAAGAAGTATTCTATGCAGCAAATCAGGGAGGAAACCAAGATCTTTATAGGCATTCTACACACTCAGGGGCTTGAAATCAGGCCTTATTTAAATGTATATGATTTTTGGAGTCCTAGCAATTTTTTTGTCCTTGGGAAAATGGTGTAGAGCGAGGGACTCTAAGAATACATTTCTTTTGTGCAGTAAAAAGAAACAACGGCTAGATTTCTTGAAGGAGCTTCGGACCTAATGTTTATTTGGTCAAAATCCAAATTCATGCCACAGGTAAAAAGTTATGCTCCCCTGCTCCCCACCCCTCAACTTCAAAAGAAAATGAGGATCAATGTGACAAAACTGTCTCTTAGGCAAAGATAAACCACATTTCTTCATTCTGTTACTATGCAACGCAGATCACGTTTTTATGGATATGCTAAAGATTTTAGGCAGCGATTACTGCCGAGAAAACTTTTTTAAAGGCACATGTGGAAAGCAAATATATTGGCGTTACAACTCGTGACGCAGCCTCCTGACGCAGCCTAAACCAGTGGCTCTTACCTGGGGGCGATCTGGTCCCCATGGGACATTTTTCGTTGTCACGACTGGGGGAAGGTGCTACTGGCCATTGGTGGGTAGAGGCCAGGGATGCAGCTAAATGTTCTCCACGCACGGGACAGACACCACCACTACCATCCCCAAAAAACAACTGTCTGGCCCCAAATGCCAACAGAGCTGCTGTTGAGAAATCCTGGTCTGAACGTGTTTGACATGTGTCCTCATAGAGCCCATCATGAACATACCTGACTTCCCCAGGTAATGCCCATGTTGTCCTGTGAGCTGGTCTTACACGGGGTCAAGTGATAAACCCGCCTCCTCTTCTTACTTGAAAGTGCAGGACTTTTCAAATCCACACTGATGTGGGAACATTTCCAGCACTGAGCACTTACTCCCCTGTTGCAGGAAGTAGTTGAGTCAGTCATTTTCCTACTCAGCCAAAGTTTATGGCTCATCCCATGGGAAGTGAGGGGTGAGAGCCTCGAGGAAGGCACCAAACACTGTGTGTCAAATGACGCTGCCTGTGTGCCTCAGATCACAGGAGGAAATCAGCGATGTGGGCAGTGACCTCCACTCCAGAGCTCTCTGAGGCTTGGAAGTGTGAAGGTCGGGGAGGGACCCAGAGCTGGGCACTGACCACAGCCGTCCAGCTCTCCACGCCTTTCTCTGTAGTGGGAAGGAGATGCGATCCATGTCCAGTTGCACCTGTGCTTGTGCATGCTCACACACCCACACGTGCACACACACCCACACGTGCACACACACGCGCACACCCTGACATCTGCTTTTACAAAGCATGAAAATGCATAACACATTCTCCAAAACTACGGAACACACAGCTCTTGGCATGATGTCCCATGGAACAACTTAGAGAAACACTTCCCAAAACAGGCTTTTTTTTGTTCTTTGTGTTCCCTGGCTGTTAACAGTGTCATGTTAAAAAATTACTCCCTGTCAACCAAGAGTGGGGTATGCTGGCTTGAGTTATGTATACAAATTCCTTGCTGCAGCAAGTCTTAGACGTTCAATACGTGACTGTGCACTGAGTGTGTCCAAGGAAGAGACAGAGCATGTGGCATTTCCCAATCTCATTTTACTGTGGAACCCATTTCTTGAGATATTATGTAAGAGTGTGAGCCGCAGAATGCATCTTGGGACACGGTGGCTTTGGGTATAAACCACCTAAAATACAGACATGAGCAGACAGCCTTGTGAGGTAGCTCTCACATCCAATCCACGTAATTTTCATTTGTCCACATTTGACATCAAAGTTGGAATTGCACTTCATAATCTTGAGGAACAAAATTCAATAAAATTAAGGGATTTTTTTCCTCCAGTTGTACAAATTCTGGCTCAAGGCACGGCCATTTAATAGTCCAAAGAGCAAAGCAAACATGAAAGTTTGTAGAAAGCTGAGGAAAACAAGCTAAGTTCAAGTAAACCAAACCTGCTAATGGTCCACGCATTCCACAGAGACCAAATTCACTGCTGCAGATATCTGCTTTGCCCTCTTTGTGGCGAAACAGTATAGCATTCCAGCACTTTTTTTTAAATAAGTCAAATGTGGGATCAGATCTCAGCAGAGACAAAGATTAGGATTTTGGCCAGTTCCAAAAAAACACAGCTAAAATCACCGACAACATACAATGAGCTATGCCAGCCTCCCATTTTCAGTAGGGCCTTACTCCCTGTAGATATTTGAAACCCACGATCTGTCCAGCTCCGATAAGGGATTTAAAGGCTTACAAAGAAGAATGCTTCTGAAGCTTTTAAAACAACCCACACAGGAAGAACGACTAAGCTGGGTTTTGGAAAGAGGATAATGCTGCAACATAAACTTCAGGGCTGATAAGCAGATGAACAAAACCTGAAAGCACATTGTTCTCTGGTCTGCATTTCCTCCTCGTCCCAAATTGGTGATGGCTTCCGACGAGAACATCAATCAGTACACTAGCTCTGGACTCACAATTTTAGGAAGCAGCAGAAAGACACTTTTGAGCCATGTCTCTGCAAGGACATTAACAACTTCTACTGGAAAATATCTTTTATTGACTAAAGAACCGAGTGGACTAGAAAGGAAAATTGTCAGTTAACCCCACAACTATGTTATGTGTGTACACCAGGGCTCTGGGGATTTTAGGCAACCATAAATATAAGTTTATGTCCTAAAGAAAGTGAAAATATTTATAAGAAGAGAGAATGCACATAAGAAAAAGACCAGATCATAAGTATTTTTTCAAGAATAGTAGGAAAGCTGCCCATTAGGAGTAGAGAAGATTCTCAGATGATTCCTTAAGAGAGGACAATCTCATCAATATCTTTCAGGACCTTACACCAACAGAGCGAGTGATCGTGCGGGGCAGCTGTATTTCCTGTTCTCCGTCTTCTCTTGCCCCCTTTACTCAATATGGGCTGTTAGGGTGTGTGGGGGGTGGCTCTCAAACAAGGAAGTACCTGGTGGAATTTGCACAAGCTGGAGTCAGTGAGTCTGGACGGGGACACTGGACTGAACTGCCCAGCTTGGAATCAGGTCGGAGTCAAGAATCTGGACCAGCCGGGAAGGCTCCACCCTGGCCAGGGCGTGGAACTCTGCACTGGCTTCTGCCAAGGACCCGCGCAATGCTGTCACATGGGCAAAGGTTGCCCTGGCACACTTCCTGTGTCGGTGAACACACCTGTGTTGGTGAACATGTCTCCTGTGTTGGTGAACATGCTTCCTGTGTTGG
The DNA here is from genome assembly GCF_015220235.1 of Choloepus didactylus. NCBI lineage: Eukaryota > Metazoa > Chordata > Mammalia > Pilosa > Megalonychidae > Choloepus > Choloepus didactylus. The sequence goes on from NC_051318.1 coordinate 1,501,659, forward strand.
TGAACACGCTTCCTGTGTCGGTGAACACACCTGTGTTGGTGAACAGATCTGTGTTGGTGAACACATCTCCTGTGTTGGTGAACACACTCCCTGTGTTGGTGAACACACCTCCTGTGTTGGTGAACACGTCTCCTGTATTGTGAACACACCTCCTGTGTTGGTGAACACGCTTCCTGTGTTGGTGAACACACTGCCTGTGTTGGTGAACAGATCTGTGTTGATGAACACGTCTCCTGTGTTGGTGAACACACCTCCTGTGTTGGTGAACACACCTGTGTTGGTGAACACGTCTCCTGTGTTGGTGAATGCCTCTTCCAAGCCTCACTGTTCGTCCAGAGGAGTCACATCCCCTTTTGGCCATTTAAAACCCTCACTCCCTTCACGTCAGCCCTCTAACTCTGCAATTGCCCTTCTTTCCTCCTAACCTCAACGAAAAATTCCTTTACTTGGGTGCTCTGCTGTTTGTCAGGTGTAGATAAGATTGTTTTAATCAGGTGTTCAGCATAGAATCCGTGTAAAGTTGATCCTTACAAGATTTCTTATAAATGAGGAGTTTCTTGATCTCAAATAATCTTCTAGTACAGAAGATATTTTTAAGCATGGAGAGTCCAATAAAATTTGCCCTCTCTAGGCCCTTACACGTAGCTAGTCTGCCAGGGACTGGATCCAAAAAATCACACAGGGCTCCCTTCACCTTCCCACCACCACCCTGGGAGAGGACGCGGGTGCTGTGAGTAATGCAGGTGTTTTTGTATGGTGCCTGGAAACCTGCTTTGGCGCCCTCCACACACCTGGACAGCCCACGGCTGCCACTGGGAACCACGGAAGACGCGCTAGCCACACGCTTCCACCAGCTCAGGCACTGGCCTCACCTGACAGGGAAATGGGATGGGGTGCTGGGATGAAGAGGAGAAGCAAGGCGGGAAAACAGCGCCCCATAAGAAGGACACGTGAAATGTTGGCTCCAGTCAAAGGAGACGGTTTATTTATTTTTAGTCCACATCTGCTGCCGCTTTTGTTCATGTCATCATCTATTTGGGCCCAAATTAACTTTAGCTTTGTGCCCTCTCCTCTACTTTGGCAAGAACTGAAACATCCACGTTACGGCCACTGCTAAGTCACAACGACGTTCCACTGTTGGAGGACATGGCCTGGCCTCAAGGGCTGGATTGGGCTTTCTGGGGTAACTTACACACTGAGCGAGGATCGTGAACGCTGTAACCCTCCACCTGCAGGAACCTGGCAGGTTCCTCCACGGGGAACACGGGTAGGAAGCAGTGAGTGGGAGAAGCAGGCTTCTGACGCACAGAAACTGATGCCACAACGTCCATGCACCGCCTTGTCCCCCCTCTCACAGGTCTGCCCTTGTGGGGGGTCTTCTCTCTTCAAACGGTTTAGTGTCCCGTCCAAACATACACTGAAATTGAGATACATAACTCAGGGGTACCCCAGCCTCATGTGCATTCCTGAGAAACTTCCTACCCAGGTTTTCCTGATCCGGACGGTAAAGATCCGTAGCCATCTCCCTCCGACCTGGCTCCCTCGGTGCCTCTGGGTGCAGTCGGTCTCATTGTTCCAGGTTCCCAGCAGATTCTAAGGATAATGTTGCTAGGTTGGGGAAAGAGGGAGTCCTAAAAGAGGGGGCCTGAAAACTTGCACAACAGCTAAGAGCGCTACAGAAAAGGAGGGAAGGAAACCTGGTGAGACAGGCCCAGAGAGCCAGAAGGTGCAGGAGGGTGTTCAGTGTGCGCACAGACAGCCTCGCGCCTCCCGGCCGGCCGTGGAGGGGAGCATCACTCTGCATCGCAGGGCTGTACGTGGTCACGCCCCATGTGTGCCCCCAGACCCCCAGACCCTCCGCTCGCCGCTGTCTCAGCCCCCCACACTGAGCGCTGGCGTCTCCTCTTGCCACCCCCAGCGCGACCGCAGCCTGCACTCAAAGCAAAGTAGAAGAGCACAAATGCTTTTGAATTTGAAGGGCGCCCACTAAGAACATATACTAACAGCCAGATGAAAAGCATCTGAACTATTCTGTTGTTACAGCGCTCGCTTACATATTAGTGGAAAGATCATAGTGTTTCTTTGACTCCAACTTGTTACTTAACTTATAATAAACCCATATAATTCTACAAGAAAGAAGCAAACTCTTTAAATAGGAAGAAGTGCCGTCTTCCGCATTCAGGCGATCGGGCAGATTGTCAAGAGGACTTTGACTCACAGAGATCACGAAGACCCTTTAAACTCCAACACCACAGCAAATAATTGAAATAGGAATTTATTTGGTTTTATATAAACTAACACGGCATTCATGTTCACGGAATCATCTGTTTCTCACTAAAAGTCAAATTGTACATTCTGGTTAAATCTTGGTTTTCCCTAAAGCAAACAAATTCATTGCCATTAAAATATGAATTAGGATGAATGAGCCAATTATCCTCAAATATTAAGGTAATGCCTTCATGGAAAATAGGACTCTCAGGAACATATAATACACAGAATCTGAAACATATTGGGGGCAAAAATTCATAAGTTAACCAGGTTTCAGTAGAATTGAATTATTTTAAAGTTGGTGAAGTATGCTTTTTAATAGTATAATTACATTAAAAAGAAAACTGCTGCGAACTCTGTTCATGTTTCATGATACATCTTCATAAAGAGTTCTGGGCGGCAAAACCTATCCTCAGATGGGCATTTACATAAACTTCTGTGGCGTTCTATCCCACACTTAAAAGCTCTGTGTGTGTTCTCTAACATTTCATAATCTTGCTATTTATGTTTCCTATGGTGTTTCATCGACTCCCTGAAAAGGCGTGGTCTTCTCATGTTAGGGCCCCCTGAGAACGCCCCCTTCTTCTCCCCCGTTGACCTAAGTCTAATCCCGGCACTATTTGGGGATCGCCTCACCTCAACCCTGCCGTAGAAAATGCTTTTTCCCTCCGGCCCTCACGGCACAGACTGGAGCCAGGAAGCCGCTTTCGAGCCCTCCGTGAGTCCGGACGATGGCAGGTGTCGTCTATATTCCCAGCACAGACTTGGGGCCAGGTGAGGACATTTCCTCCCGCATGTGTCTGAGCCCGCACAGGTGCACCCCGCTGGGTCCACGTCACAGTCCTGCTCCGGTGCCGTCTCACCGGGGAACCCCTCCCAGGGGGCTTAGGGCAGGGCCACCTTTCTGACCCGTCCTCCACCCGCAGGGGACCCGCCTCGCTGCACGCGGCGCCCTCAACCGACAGGTGTGTGCGCCCCCCTCAGCTGTGCCGAGGAGGGGCCCTGGTGAGGACCGACGCTGCTGGGGACTCGGAAGACCTCACGGCCCGGCCGGTCCAGGGGGACGGAGAGGAAACCACTGTCAGGTTGCCAGTGTGACCAAAGGGACCTCTAGCCTTAGTTCAGTTCAGTAACACGAAATATATTTCCAGGGTTCACCTGGAGAGTGTTTCCGGCCTTTTTTCATTGCCAGCATTTGTCAGAAAGACCTCAGCGTCCGCTCTGTCTCCAGAGACGCGTCAGGCTTCACCCCGATGCACACGTTTAGGGGGTACGTCCGCCCCAGAGGATTGCCCACGGGCAGCCCACATGTGAAAGACGCAGCTGCACATCCTCTGCCAAACACGATGCTCTACCGGCCAACGGAGTTTCCAACAAAGCAGAACGTGCTGCTCTAGCATCAACATGCATTTCTTTTTCATTACTTATTTAAACTAGGACTCCCCCTTATTCACTGCTGTCTTCCTAATGGTGGAGGTTTAGCCGTGAGTCTGTGGGTTTCCTTCTTCCCTTAGCCACATGCTCAGAGGAGTCTTGCTATTTAATACCCTGTTGCATCCCTAGCAATGGGTGGAGAGAGGGTGCCGTCTTAAACATTTTTACATGGGGGGAGGAATGAGTATAAAAAATGAATTTTTTTTATCTTATACCACCTGTAAGTTTTCACATGTTGAAATAAAATAAAATCTTATAATAAAATACAAGTGCCTTTTCTCTAGCTTTTTAAAGACAATGTCTGTTCTCTGGTGACAGAGTAGTTTTGATGTTACACCAATTAATGAAACCATGGTCTTTCTAAAGCACTGCCCTTCACATGTCAGCCTCTCACCCCCAGTTTGGGGTCATCTACTCTTAAGCCCCTTTGTTTTCCCTCAAAACCGTTTTGCGGCTCCCGCAGACCAGAAAGCCCACGCGCGTTCAAACCGCTTGCTAAAGTGGCCTTACCCACGGTCACTCTCTGGTTAAAGATGATCGTTCCGGGTTTGAGGGCCCGCGGCTGCGAGGGGCTGGGCGTCAAGCCCTCTCCCAGCTCATCTACTGGGAATCTGGTGGAGATGCCCCAGACCCGGGGCAGGGAGAAGCCCCCCCGTCACCCCCGGGGCAGCGGTTCCTGAAGAACCCGGCTTCTGGGGCCGCCACAAAACCACCCGACTTGGAGTCACCCCGAGCACCAGACTTCTCCATCCTATTCTGAGTTACCCTGCATGGTTCCTGAATAAGCATCTGAAACAACCTCTTGCTGTAATTTCCTGCTGTGATAACAAGTAATTTCGATTTGGATGAATGGACTTTCTAAACTAAAAGTAATAATTGAAAATGAAATGACAAAGGAGTGGTTATCTTTTCACAGATATAATCAGAATGAACACCAAAGAGTGCAGATAGCTCCTTTCTTTAATGAACTTCACTTGCAAACACAGGCATTACTCACTGGATGTGTACATGGCTGAACTAGGCCTCTGCTTATCTAAACTCAACGTCCTACTCTCTAAATGAAGGAATGCATTTATAATTTGGAATGTGACGACTGTTCGTAAGTTGAGATATTTTAACCCATCACTTAAGGGTGAATCTCAATTTCTAGTAATTAAACATAGTATGAAGTTATAATAGAATTCCTTATAAAAGGAAAAGAGTAGTGAGTCTGCATTTTCTTAAAATGCTTCAACCCAAATGAGCTGTCACTGCACAGTCAATGAAGACTCACAAATGAGAATCCAGCTGTCTTCTATTAAACCAAACGTTAAAGAGATTTTAAAAACTGTATGGCCATGCCTCTCTTCTCTTTAAGATCCGTATTTAGGAACTTACACTTTTGTTCATAAAAATGTTATTTAATATGTTATGGGTTCATTATAGTTCTGTCAGGGGAATTAATAAAATCATATTTAAAATTTTTCTTGGTTTTCATTCTGTAAACATCAGTAGATGTAACCCCACCCCACCCCCAAGAAAAAAGCTCTTTGAGGTCCTCAATAATTTTTTTAAAGTATGAAGAGGTTCTAGGTCTGAAAAGTTTGAGTATCACTACTACGAAATATGCACAAATAATAATTTAACCACCAAAGGCTGCAGGGTTAAGGATAAATCTTTAAACTGGTTATATACAAAATCTTTCGTAACTGAAAAAAAAGGAAGGCATATATTCCTACAGATTCTCCCGAATGTCTCCTTTCTCATGTTCCCTTCTGCCTCCTGCCCCATCCAACAAGTAAAGCTCAGGAAGAAATGGAGTTACTGAAGACGATGAGCTACGGCAGCATGTGCTGGTTTTGCAAGTTGGAACCTCGGCATGCCTGGTTCCTTTACTTGGTTTATCCACTTGAAATGGCTATGAACCTACGGAGATAATCTTAAGTGATGTAGTTTATAATGTAAATGGTTATTTTCCTTACGTTAACTTATATAACCAGTGCTGGGGCTTCCTAAGTGTTCGTTTATGTGAACCTTGAGGTTAGAAGGTTCATTTTATCCTCAACTGTGTGTTAATAACTGCTCTACAAAAAGACATTTCATCAAACCCAGGCAGCTTACGTCTCTATAAAAGAAACATCAGATTTTGCCCAGTAACTTTTGAACATTAAAAAAAAAAAAAATTAAAACAAAGAGAAGACATTTGAACTGAGGAATGTGATAATACCTATTTCAGTCATTATGCCACTTGCTGAAAGTACATTTGGATTAAAGATTCTTTTTTTTTTTTTTTTTAATCATCATTTTATTGAGATATATTCACATACCACGCAGTCATACAAAACAAATTGTACTTTCGATTGTTTACAGTACCATTACATAGTTGTACATTCATCACCTAAATCAATCCCTGACACCTTCATTAGCACACACACAAAAATAACAAGAATAATAATTAGAGTGAAAAAGAGCAATTGAAGTAAAAAAGAACACTGGGTACCTTTGTCTGTTTGTTTCCTTCCCCTACTTTTCTACACATCCATCCATAAACTAGACAAAGTGGTGTTTGGTCCTTATGGCTTTCCCAATCCCATTGTCACCCCTCATAAGCTACATTTTTATACAACTGTCTTCGAGATTCATGGGTTCTGGGTTGTAGTTTGATAGTTTCAGGTATCCACCACCAGCTACCCCAATTCTTTAGAACCTAAAAAGGGTTGTCTAAAGTGTGCATAAGAGTGCCCACCAGAGTGACCTCTTGGCTCCTTTTGGAATCTCTCTGCCACTGAAGCTTATTTCATTTCCTTTCACATCCCCCTTTTGGTCAAGAAGATGTTCTCCGTCCCACGGTGCCAGGTCTACATTCCTCCCTGGGAGTCATATTCCACGTTGCCAGGGAGATTCACTTCCCTGGGTGTCTGATCCCACGTAGGGGGGAGGGCAGTGATTTCACCTTTCAAGTTGGCTTAGCCAGAGAGAGAGGGCCACATCTGAGCAACAAAGAGGCATTCAGGAGGAGACTCTTAGGCACAAATACAGGGAGGCCTAGCCTCTCCTTTGCAGCAACCGTCTTCCCAAGGGTAAAACTTATGGTAGAGGGCTCAACCCATCAAACCACCAGTCCCCTATGTCTGTGGTCATGTTAGCAACCATGGAGGTGGGGCAGGCGAATACCCCTGCATTCTCCACAGGCTCCTCAAGGGGGCACTACATCTTTTTTTTTTTTTTTTTTTTTTTCCCTTGTTTGTCTTTTTTCTTTTTTCTTTTTTTTTTTTTTTAACTTTCTCTTCTTTTTTCAAATCACCTGTATGAAAAAAAAAGTTAAAAAGAAAACAAACATACAATAAAAGAGCATTTCAAAGAGACCATAGCAAGGGAGTAAGAAAAAGACAACTAACCTAAGATAACTGCTTAACTTCCAACATGTTCCTACTTTACCCCAAGAAAGTTACATAATATAGCAACATTTCAGTGAACTTGTTCCTACTACAACCATCAGAAATTAACAGACCATAGTCATTTCTGGGCATCCCCAGAACGTTAAATAGCTTATCTGTTCTTCTTGGATTATTGTTCCCCCTTCCTTAATTGCTCTCTACTGCTAGTTCCCCTACATTCTAGATTATAAACCATTTGTTTTACATTTTTCAAAGTTCACATTAGTGGTAGCATATAATATTTCTCTTTTTGTGCCTGGCTTATTTCGCTCAGCATTATGTCTTCAAGGCTCATCCATGTTGTCATATGTTTCACCAGATCGTTCCTTCTTACTGCCGCGTAGTATTCCATCGTGTGTATATACCACATTTTATTTATCCACTCATCTGTTGAAGGACATTTGGGTTGTTTCCATCTCTTGGCAATTGTGAATAATGCTGCTATGAACATTGGCGTGCATATATCTGTTCGTGTCACTGCTTTCCGATCTTCCGGGTATATACCGAGGAGTGCAATCGCTGGATCGAATGGTAGCTCTATATCTAGTTTTCTAAGGAACTGCCAGACTGACTTCCAGAGTGGCTGAACCATTATACAGTCCCACCAACAATGAATAAGAGTTCCAATTTCTCCACATCCCCTCCAGCATTTGTAGTTTCCTGTTTGTTTAATGGCAGCCATTCTAACCGGTGTTAGATGGTATCTCATTGTGGTCTTAATTTGCATCTCTCTAATAGCTAGTGAAGCTGAACATTTTTTCATGTGTTTTCTTGGCCATTTGTATTTCCTCTTCAGAGAACTGTCTTTTCATATCTTTTGCCCATTTTATAATTGGGCTGTCTGTACTATTGTCATTGAGTTGTAGGATTTCTTTGTATATGCAAGATATCAGTCTTTTGTCAGATACATGGTTTCCAAAAATTTTTTCCCATTGAGTTGGCTGCCTCTTTACCTTTTTGAGAAATTCCTTTGAGGTGCAGAAACTTCTAAGCTTGAGGAGTTCCCATTTATCTATTTTCTCTTTTGTTGCTTGTGCTTTGGGTGCAAAGTCTAGGAAGTGGCCTCCTAATACAAGGTCTTGAAGATGTTTTCCTACATTATCTTCTAGGAGTTTTATGGTACTTTCTTTTATATTGAGATCTTTGGTCCATTTTGAGTTAATTTTTGTGTAGGGGGTGAGGTAGGGGTCCTCTTTCATTCTTTTGGATATGGATATCCAACTCTCCCAGCCCCATTTGTTGAAAAGACCATTATGGCTCAGTTCGGTGACTTTGGGGGCCTTATCAAAGATCAGTCGGCCATAGATCTGAGGGTCTATCTCTGAATTCTCAATTCGATTCCATTGATCTATATGTCTATCTTTGTGCCAGTACCATGCTGTTTTGGCAACTGTGGCTTTATAATAAGCTTCAAAGTCAGGGAGTGTAAGTCCTCCCACTTCGTTTTTCTTTTTTAGAGTGTCTTTAGCAATTCGAGGCATCTTCCCTTTCCAAATAAATTTGATAACTAGCTTTTCCAAGTCTGCAAAGTAGGTTGTTGGAATTTTGATTGGGATTGCATTGAATCTGTAGATGAGTTTGGGTAGAATTGACATCTTAATGACATTTAGCCTTCCTATCCATGAACATGGAATATTTTTCCATCTTTTAAGGTCCCCTTCTATTTCTTTTAGTAGAGTTATGTAGTTTTCTTTGTATAGGTCTTTTACATCTTTGGTTAAGTTGATTCCTAGGTACTTGATTTTTTTAGTTGCTATTGAAAATGGTATCTTTTTCTTGAGTGTCTCTTCAGTTTGTTCATTTCTAGCATATAGAAACATTACTGACTTATGTGCATTAATCTTGTATCCCGCTACTTTGCTAAATTTGTTTATTAGCTCTAGTAGGTGTATCGTTGATTTCTCAGGGTTTTCTAGATATAAGATCATATCATCTGCAAACAATGACAGTTTTACTTCTTCTTTTCCAATTTGGATGCCTTTTATTTCTTTGTCTTGCCGGATTGCCCTGGCTAGCACTTCCAGCACAATGTTGAATAACAGTGGTGACAGCGGGCATCCTTGTCTTGTTCCTGATCTTAGAGGGAAGGCTTTCAGTCTCTCACCATTGAGTACTATGCTGGCTGTGGGTTTTTCATATATGCTCTTTATCATGTTGAGGAAGTTTCCTTCAATTCCTACCTTTTGAAGTGTTTTTATCAAAAAGGGATGTTGGATTTTGTCAAATGCTTTTTCAGCATCTATTGAGATGATCAATTGATTTTTCCCTTTCGAGTTTTTAATGTGTTGTAATACATTGATTGTTTTTCTTATGTTGAACCATCCTTGCATGCCTGGAATGAACCCCACTTGGTCATGGTGTATGATTTTTTTAATGTGTCTTTGGATTCGATTTGCAAGTATTTTGTTGAGGATTTTTGCATCTATATTCATTAGGGAGATTGGCCGGTAGTTTTCCTTTTTTGTAGCATCTTTGCCTGGTTTTGGTATTAGATTGATGTTAGCTTCATAAAATGAGTTAGGTAGTGTTCCATTTTTTTCAATGTTTTGAAAGAGTTTGAGTAAGATTGGTGTCAGTTCTTTCTGGAAAGTTTGGTAGAATTCCCCTGTGAAGCCATCTGGCCCTGGGCATTTATTTGTGGGAAGATTTTTGATGACTGATTGGATCTCTTTGCTTGTGATGGGTTGGTTGAGGTCTTCTATTTCTTCTCTGGTCAGTCTAGGTTGTTCATATGTTTCCAGGAAATTGTCCATTTCTTCTACATTATCCAGTTTGTTGCCATACAGTTGTTCATAATATCCTCTTATAATTTTTTTAATTTCTTCAGGATCTGCAGTTATGTCACCTTTTTCATTCATTATTTTGTTTATATGGGTCTTCTCTCTTTTTGATTTTGTCAGTCTAGCTAGGGGCTTGTCAATCTTGTTGATCTTCTCAAAGAACCAACTTTTGGTGATATTTATCCTTTCTATTGTTTTTTTGTTCTCTATGTCATTTATTTCTGCTTTAATCCTTGTTATTTCTTTTCTTCTACTTGGTTTAGGATTGGTTTGCTGTTCATTTTCTAGCTTCTTCAGTTGATCCATTAGTTCTTTGATTTTGGCTCTTTCTTCCTTTTTAATATATGCGTTTAGTGCTATAAATTTCCCCCTTAGCACTGCTTTTGCTGCATCCCATAGGTTTTGGTATGTTGTGTTCTCATTTTCATTCGTCTCTATATATTTAGCAATTTCTCTTGCTATTTCTTCTTTAACCCACTGATTGTTTAGGAGTGTGTTGTTTAACCTCCAGGTATTTGTGAATTTTCTAAGTCTCTGATGGTTATTGACTTCTAATTGTATTCCATTGTGGTCAGAGAATGTGCTTTGAATAATTTCAATCTTTTTAAATTTATTGAGGCTTGTTTTATGTCCCAGCATATGATCTATTCTGGAGAAAGTTCCGTGAGCACTAGAAAAGTATGTGTATCCTGGTGATTTGGGATGTAATGTCCTGTAGATGTCTGTTAAATCTAATTCATTTATCAGATTGTTTAGGTTTTCAATTTCCTTATTGGTCTTCTGTCTGGTTGATCTATCTATAGGAGAGAGTGATGTGTTGAAGTCTCCCACAATTATTGTGGAAACATCAATTGCTTCCTTTAGTTTTGCCAATGTTTCTCTCATGTATTTTGTGGCACCTTGATTGGGTGCATAGACATTTACGATTGTTATTTCTTCTTGCTGAATTGCCGCTTTTATTAGTATGTAGTGGCCTTCTTTGTCTCTCAAAACATCCCTGCATTTGAAGTCTATTTTATCTGAGATTAATATTGCTACACCTGCTTTCTTTTGGCTGTAGCTTGCATGAAATATTTTTTTCCATCCTTTCACTTTCAATTTCTTTGTGTCCCTGTGTCTAAGATGAGTCTCTTGTATGCAACATATTGATGGTTCATTTTTTTTGATCCATTCTGCGAATCTATATCTTTTAATTGGGGAGTTTAATCCATTTACATTCAACGTTAAAACCGTGAAGGCATTTCTTGAATCGGCCATCTTATCCTTTGGATTATGTTTGCCATATTTTTCCCTCTCTCTATTAATATCCTTTATTGTACCCATACCGAGTCTCTTTAGTACTGAACCTTTCTCCAAGTCTCTCTGTCCTGTCTTTGTTTCTCTGTCTGTAGGGCTCCCTTTAGTATCTCCAGTAGGGCAGGTCTCTTGTTAGCAAATTCTCTCAGCATTTCTTTGTCTGTGAAAAATTTAAGCTCTCCCTCAAATTTGAAGGAGAGCTTTGCTGGATAAAGTATTCTTGGCTGGAAATTCCTCTCTCTCAGAATTTTAAATATATCGTGCCACTGCCTTCTTGCCTCCATGGTGGCTGCTGAGTAGTCACTACTTAGTCTTATGCTGTTTCCTTTGTATGTGGTGAATTGCTTTTCTCTTGCTGCTTTCAGAACTTGCTCCTTCTCTTCTATGTTTGACAGTGTGATCAGTATATGTCTCGGAGTGGGTTTTTTTGGATTTATTCTATTTGGAGTTCGCTGAGCATTTATGATTTGTGTATTTATGTTGTTTAGCAGATTTGGGAAGTTTTCCCCAACAATTTCTTTGAATACTCTTCCTAGACCTTTACCCTTTTCTTCCCCTTCTGGGACACCAATGAGTCTTATATTCGGACGTTTCATATTATCTATCATATCCCTGAGGTCCATTTCGAGTTTTTCAATTTTTTTCCCCATTCTTTCTTTTATGCTTTCATTTTCCATTCTGTCATCTTCCAGGTCACTGATTCGTTGTTCAACTTCCTCTAGTCTTGTACTATGAGTGTCCAGAATGTTTTTAATTTGGTCAACAGTTTCTTTAATTTCCATAAGATCATCCATTTTTTTATTTAGTCTTGCAATGTCTTCTTTATGCTCTTCTAGGGTCTTCTTGATTTCCTTCATATCCCGTACTAGGGTCTCATTGTTCATCTTTAGTTCTTTGAGTAGCTGCTCTAGGTGTGTCTCTTCTGGTCTTTTGATTTGGGTGCTTGGGCTTGGGTTATCCATATCGTCTGGTTTTTTCATATGCTTTATAATTTTCTGTTGTTTTTGGCCTCGTGGCATTTGCTGACCTTGATAGGGTTCTTTTAGGGTTTGTAGACCAGTTGAAGTCCTTATCTCTAATTTATCAGATCTACAGCTTCGTGGAGTACACTTTCTCTAACTAACCAGCAGGTGGCGTCCACGAGCCACCTGTTCTCCACAAGCCAGATCTCCCCTGCTTAGCCTTTTTGGTGAGTGGGGGAGTGAGTCTTGTGGGGCCCAATTGGTGTCCCAAGCTTGCGTGTGTAGTTGGTGTTGCCTGCCCTGTATGTGGGGCGTGTTTCTGGGCAGTCGGGGAGGGGGGGTGGCCCTAACAATCAAATCTCCCTGATGATCCTAGAGTTTTTAAAGCTACTGCAATAGTCTAATCCTTCAGTTCAGTCCTGCCACAGTTTGTCTCTGCCACTGACCCACAAGTCTTTGGTATTGGCGTATGGCTCCTGAGACTTGCAAGTGGGCCCCTCTTCCAGGCTGTGCACCCCGGGTCCTCTGTTGAGGGATGACTGTGCTATGTCACAGGTGAGTGCCGTCCCCCCAGGGCAGTTCTGGGCTGCTGGGCTGTGTTGGGAGGCTCCCAGTCTGCTCAAATGATGGCTGAATGGGGCTCTGTTAATTCACACTGCTCCCCCTTCCCAGCTCTGGGACATTCAGCTGAGGTTGCAGGGAAGGCTAATGTCCACGCCCAGTTTTGTGGTGTGTGCCTGTTATTTGAAGCACTTCCGTCACACTGGGTTGTCTGGGGCAGCTCTGGGCTATGGGGCTGGCGATGGGCAGGAGTGTTTCCTGTCAACCAGGATGGTGGCTGTGAGCGGACACCCCCGGATTAAAGATTCTTGAAAACTCTATTCTTATTACAAGAGAAGTCCTCCGCTCTAATCTTTTTCTAACGCATTCCGTCAGTGTCTAGGGAAATCGCACAAGCACAAGTTGCAGTCGACGTTTTAACAAAAGCGATAGGAAGGAAAAGACCAATCGGCTGCGGACGGCGCGGGTGAGCAGGGTTTCAGCAAAGGACCGTGTTCTCTGAGCCGCCGCTCCTGCTCTGGGCGGCCCTCGGCCATCGCCTCTCCCCTGCCATCCTGCGGGGCCTGGCGGTCCCGAGTCTGCCCCTCAAAGACGCGCCCAGGGCCCGAGTCCCCCAGCAGCGGGGACAACGCACCTTGAATCCGGCCCCTCTCCGGACTGACGCTGCCCCCTGCACCCCACGTTCTAGCCCGGAGCTTGGGGACACCTGCTCTCTCCTCACTCCCTCTGCCCTGCATCGGCCGCCATCCTCTGCGCAAGTGGCTAAAATATTCCAGGACCAGGCCTCAGCGCCTCGTCCCTGCCAGCCGTGCTCTCCACACCACTTGCCCCGAACAGTTCCTTAACCCGTCGGTGTCTGGATCAACTGCCAGTAACGCACCCTCTCCTCACCCTTCCAGGCCGGCCACCCGGGCTCCCAGCTGGCGGGGTGCCCCACACGCGGCTGCCTACTCCTCAGGGGGTCCCAAGCCTACCCTTGTAGGACGGCTTCTTCTTTCTGGGCCCCCCGACTTCATCCGCACCTTCTGTGGAGGGTCGGCGCAGCGGGCAGTGCCCACGCCTGACGCCAAGGCCAGTCCTTTTCCTGTCTCCACACGGCTTCCCGCAGGGGCTGCGTCTTGCTGACCTCGGACACCCCTTAGTGCCCAGCACGAGGGTGCACACGGAGCAAGAATTCAACAGGCACTCGTTGAATCGATACTTTGAAAACAATGGCTTCCATAAATAAACTACTTTACTAAGTGAAAATAAATCAAATTTGAATGATTACAAAGCAATGGTGATTAGCAGCAAATTCTGTTCAATTAGCAACACCCATGGATTAGAAATGTCCAGTTAGGAACCTGAAAAGATGATTTTAAATATTACATTCTTCAAGACGGAAAGACATAATGCATGTTTGCAGAGTCACATTTCTCTTGACATCACCAGTTTAATAGAACATGGAGTAAGTGGTGCATGAGCTGTTTAGCATTTCTATGTGACACATCTAAAGTGGAAAATGCAGAATCATCTACTGCACACTGAGTAATAGACATGCCGCCTCACAGGATCTCGTCATCAGAGCAGTCTCCTTCTTCTGCAATCATTTGCTCCCTTTGCACAGTACACTGGAGATTATATTTATTTTTATTATTGTTTTTTACTGGCATGTGCAGCCACTGTTTGATCGAGGCTATCCGTTTGTAGGCCACTCTGCTCTGGGTCCACCTTTTTCCGAGCTGACACAGGGAGGCTCCAAGGGGGCAGGTGTCGTTCCATTCCCGAGTTGTCTCCCATGACAAGTGGTGATGTAGCTGGGGACTGACGAGTCTTCTGGTACCCCCGTGAAAACACAGCACCCGGCAGGTTGACCTCCCTGTTTGCCCAGGACAGCCCCGGGTTAGGGCAGTGTCCTGGTGATGGGTGGGGCTGCTGTCTCCCTTTTACTCTCGGAAGTACCCTGGTTTGGCTAATCTATTCTATTGACTCCTTGGATAATAAAACAAAAGGGCTATTTGTGAAGCTGTCGTATTCGAGAGGACTTGCTGATTGGCCAGCCTTGAGTCATACTCTCTGGGACCCCATAATCTGTGCATAAATGGTTTCTAATAGCAATTTATCAAAGATCACTTAGTTGTTTTAGTAGTTACAATTTTCTTGAATTAATATCTAAAATAGATACTAAGTAGGATGACACCAATGAAGCCCAATGTCTTTATTATTTCCTCAGCAGCTACATTTTCTGGAAGTTAACATAGACTTCTTCCTAGAGCCTTCTGTAGCTATTTTTCTTGCCACCCTTACAGCGAGTTGAATAGAACACTGTTAAAATAAAGGCAGCCAGGAACTGAACACATGAGTTAAGTTTGTCTTAGAAGAAAATTGTGGCTTCTTTAGTTAAATTAAAATTCCACAGGAACATTAACATTTGTCAGTAAAGACATAGGTGAGACCTGCGGAGAGGAAAACCAGATGGAAAACTAAGTTGCCTAAGATCACTTTTATAGACATTTTGCTGTATTTGAGCAAGGTTTTAGACTTCAAACACTTCAAAAATAATGTCTTTGAAGCTTCTCTCCTTTAATATACAAAAGATAATATTTCTGATTTTTCTTTCATCTTATCTGCACTTATCAAATGAAGGCAGCAAACCTTGTCTGGAGGAAAAATCCCAGTTCAATAAAAGCATTTTAGCTTTGTAAGAATAAGCTCTGAACACCTCACAAAACAGACAGGTGTAAAGAATAGGTTTGGAGGAGGATGGGAGGGGCACTTGAGGAAGAGGTCAAATATAATTCTTTAACTTTCTTCTAGCAACTCTTTCCAAGAAAGTGCCAAGCCTGAGTGAGAACGTGCAGGCCTCCAGCAAGCCTCTCCTCCAGGATGAGGTCCCAACCCCGCTGCCGAGGAGAGAGCTCACGGAGACCCCCGACCAGGCTCGTAAGTGTCTTTACCCGTTCACCTTCCCCATGCACAGTCCACATGTTAAGTTTACAGATTTTGTTTGCATTTTCCCAAAAAATAATGGTTAAAACACTTTAAGACCAAAAATGAATATTATTTATGAAGAATTAAATGTATAACAAATCCACCCTCCCCTCCACCCTTTTAAACAAATGGAACGAGAGCATCCTGGCCAGTCCGATGGCAAACGGGAAGACGGCGGGTGCAGCAGGGTCTCTCCCTCTGCAGCAGACCCGGGCTCGGCTGGGACACCCGTGTCAGCATCTGTTTACTCGACAGCAGGGACAGAACCTGCTCTCACACCACCTCTGAATTCTTGACTACCGTGGCTGCATTCTCCTTTATCACTCCCCAACAGCTACCCTAACAACTGCACAAAAAAGACAAACCACTCTCCATGCCTTTGATCTCTTCATTCATCTACTTCACAGACTGTAGTTTTACTCTGACAGCCAGAGAAAGCCACAGTTAGCCATTGTAAAGACACTTCACATTTGCTGCCAAATTACAGAGAAGACTATCCCCTTTCTACTGAATTTAGTAACTCATCATATGAAATAAAATTTTAAATACCCTCTTTGAAAAAAATATATTGACTGCAGTTGACCACAAATGCTGAGCCCCCAAAGCATGAGGGAGGGCACATTTAACGCTTGGCCGCGTGCAAGGGTCTAACTGAAGCCTGACCGCAAGTCGTGTTTGTGGTACATTTATCACACGTCGTATATGTCATAAGGCAAGGCCCACAAATGAGTACAGGGTCTTTCCAGAAGTATTTGTCAGTAAAGAAAGTTGAGTGAGAGTGAAATAAAGTCTTTCAGTAAGACTGAAGACGCAGAAGTAAAAGGGATTTGGCCAAGAGCTCAAATTCCTAACTTGGTCAAGAATATAGTGGTAATTACTAAAATAAAATGAAGAAATGACAGTCACAGTGACATTGCAGTAAGGGAGGCTGTGGGCTAATACGTTACAAATTCACACTGTCTTTTTGGACAACAGTGTGGCTGTATATTTCAAAATGTACATTTCAAGCTCTTATCTTGATATTTACCTCTTAAATAAAATATTTGGCAGAAAAAAAGGTACTTCATTGCACAAAAATTTATCATTCTACCCAAAGTGTGCCCGACGAGCTGTGTCCTTCAGACGACTGTTTCATGGCATGCCGACTGTGAGCGTGGGGATGCCGGCGTGGCTGCGGGCAGGTTTCCGGTCTTCGGGTCTCTCACACCGCGTGGGGGACGGAGGAGACAGTCTTTCCAAGCACACTAGACCTTGCAACTCTGTTTTTGCGGCTCATGGTGCTCTGCAGGGTGGGTGCCTAGGGCATGCGCCGTCCCTGCTCCCTCTCCCCCTTGCGTGTTGGTGGGAGCGGCCGAGCCCGGCTCGTGGTGACCCCACTCCTCGGCGGGACCCTGCTCCAGGGAACTGGAAGAGCTGGCGGTCCAACAGCACCGCCGGGCGTCCTGGGCCTTCCTGATGGAGAGCGCCCGTGGGCGGGAACTGAAAGAACAAACCCGAGCTCTACATGGCTCGTGACCACTTCAGAAGATTCCAGTTCTGAATGTGCACTAGTGCGAGAACCTCAGCATGTCCTGGATCTCTACTTGTCATATCTTCTTCATCGAAGAAATGGGCCAACCCAGTGTACAAAATGTGTCTGTAGGTAAAATACGACTTGCCTGAAATTTTTGGCAATACTCCTGGGTAACCGGCTGCCATCTAAGCTGTGCTCACAGAATAAGTTCAGATTAATTTATAATTATAATCAGAGAGGAACATAATTTTATAGTTCTGAATGGTTCAACTTTTGCCGTCACCAAAATGACATGATAGAATTATGAAATATTATCAGCAGAAGGAAGACAGGTTTGAAGAAAGATATTGAGAAGCTATCTGATATAGAAAGTATGAGGACACGGCAATAGTTATTAAGTAGATAATAACTGCTGCCGTTGTAAGTTACTTGCAGTCCACTTGCTTTGTGCAAGGGCTGTGGTGGGTGCTAGGTGAATGGTGAATAAACATGGCCCTGTCCTCAGGCAGCTTGAAATATTTTAGCTATAAAGGAAAAGGTTTCGCATCCATTGCAGTAGCAGGATGTTGATCTGTATTCTTTGCATAGCATGCTTAATAAACGAATATAGCAATATACTACCAGGAGGATTCTCTACAAATTACCAGTATCAATGATATAATAAAGATATCCATGCCTTAGACTCAAATCCAAAAGTCTAAAAAGCTGTGATTTAGAGATACTCTGGTTGAATACAGCTCAAATTGTATCTAAGGCATAAAAACTGCCTCCAATAGGCTTTGGAAAATTAAACAATACCTTCTTTGCTCCTTAATTGAAGTTAGGAAGGAATCTTAGGTTTGTCATGCCTGACAATCACCACCTTTCATTTCAACTATTTTAATTAAAATACCCAGCAACTTGGCAGAAGCTTTACTGATTAGCTGAACTACCACTTAACGCTTTTGGAAACATCTATCCAATTCCAAATTAAGGTGCAGCAACAGCTGTAGGTTCCCTATGTGCATAATGGGGAAAATCTTTTCTCTGCCCGCCCCACAGGCAGAGCTCTGCGCTGAAACAGAGCAGGAGGGGTGGGCAGCTGTGAGCCTTCCGGGTGGAGAACGAGACCCAACCGAAAGAAAGGATGATCCCCAGCCTCTCTGTTGGACATGGGCTTCGGTGTTTCACTAAGGTGTCTGGGATAGTGTTATTCCCACATTTCTCTGCCTGACACACGGCTGGTACCACCTCCGAAGGCAGGGAGCTCCAGCCCAGCGTCTGTGAGTTCCATACCCCGCATGAGACTGCACCCCGACACCCCATTCCTGGACATCTCGTCTCCACATGTCCAAAGCAGGCTTTTAATTTCCCCCAAAGCAACCAACTGCCTGAGCCTGAGAGCCTCCCGATCCCGTCCTCCAGACTCCACCTGAGCAGGATCACGTCCCTCACTCACGGCTCTTCCTCGATATTCGGGGTGCTTAGGGCTCCTTAAGGGGGTGGGGGCTCGGGGCCGTCCCCCTTCTGCTTGGCTCTTCCACTTCCAGCTCACACGGCCTCGGACACGCTGGTTTTCTTCTCAGCTCTGAATAACTGAGCTCTTGGCTGCCTCAGGACGTCTGTGAGACCCTGGCTTCTTAACTGGACCACTTTCCCCCGGTTCTCTTAGGGCTAACCCTTCTCACCCGGGAGGGATCGCCCCGAACGCGGCGTGGCGAGGACCCTCTCCAGCCTCTGAAGCTCTAAGTCCCCTCACCCCTGCTGCCATTTTTCCATCATCCTCCATCTTACACACTTGTTGGTTCCTTTTATTTTTTCTAACTGCTCATCATGATTTGTAACCATTTTAAAAATTTACCTGTTAACTTGCCTCCTGTTTGTTTTCCCATTGAATATAAGGAGTTCCCTGAAGGCAGGGACGACATATGTTTTCCTCACTGTTCTAAGTCCTGTGCCTGGCACTGTACTTGCTGCAGAATTGGCAGGCAGTGAATAATGAATGGATGGTGATGAATGGATCCTTGTGCTTGCACCCCGTTTCCAGCCCACACTGCTGGCTGTGGCTTATGTAACATGGGCTGGGATTATGTATAATTCCCCAAAGTCCTAGCTACAGCTCTATCCCTTCCTTTCTTTCCTCAAAAAACATATTTCAGAACAAGTATCATTCGTATTTAAAAATTTCCATTCCAGGGTTTATTTCATTTCCCAGAGATCTCCCCAGCTGCAGAGCCTGGCTGTCGGTGTGGGGACTGGCTACCAGGCTGCCCACGAGAGCTCCGTCAGGTCCATGGCTGGGTGTGCCGTCGGAGCCAGCACGATTAGGGTGAAGCTTGATTTGCAAGTCCCGATGTCACAACCCACGGCCTGCTCTTTCCACGGGGACTGGCTGCGGCAGGAACAAGGCAGAAGAGCTATGGCTGAACTGCCACAATGTCTCCCCAAGGAGGACCCCGGCGCAGGCAAGCTGCTCCAAACTGAGGGGACAGGAGGACCCAGCTCCTTAGGGGTTGGATCTGATCACCCAGGAGTCAGTCTACCCTTCTCGCTGCAGAAGCAAATAAATTTATTTTTGACGAAAATGTGTTTCATTTGGATTTTTGAGCACTTACAACAGAAAGAGCCAAGGTCATCACAACCAGTGAGAGATGATGCTACTAGAGGGATAATTTGTCTTTTACTTAAAAACTACATTCTTTAAAACATTTGGTTCTTTAAGTGGTATCTGACAAGTGATGGGGGACGAACCCCTAAACCTGGGCTTTGGGAGCCAGTGCCACACCCCTGTGCCGGAGGCTGACCATGGGACCTGGGGACAATCCTTACCTTCCCGAGTTAGCGACGGGCTGTCCTAACTGTAGAGTACCAGCTGTCCTAACTGTAGAGTGCTGTTCTAGTTTGCTAATGCTGCTGGAATGCAGAACACCAGAGATGGACTGGCTTTTATAAAAGGGGTTTATTTGGTTACACAGTCATAGTCTTAAGGCCGTAAAGTGTCCAAGGTAACACATCAGCAATCGGGTACCTTCACTGGAGGATGGCCAATGGCGTCTGGAAAACCTCTGTTAGCTGGGAAGGCATGTGGCTGGCATCTGCTCCAAGTTCTGGTTTCAAAATGGCTTTCTCCCAGGACGTTCCTCTCTAGGCTGCAGTTCCTCAAAAATGTCACTCTTAGTTGCACTTGGGATATTTGTCCTCTCTCAGCTTCTCCAGATCAAGAGTCTGCTTTCAACGGCCATCTTCAAACTGTCTCTCATCTGCAGCTCCTGTGCTTTCTTCAAAGTGTCCCTCTTGGCTGTAGCTCCTCTTTGAAATGTCACTCTCAGCTGCACTGAGTTCCTTCTGTTTGTCAGCTCATTTATATGGCTCCACTGATCAATTCAGACCCACCCTGAATGGGTGGGGCCACATCTCCATGGAAATTATCCAACCAAAGTCATCACCCACAGTCGGGTGGGTGCATCTCCATGGAAACACTCAAAGAATTACAATCTAATTAACACTGTTACGCCTAACAACACCAGAGTACATCAAAGAACATGGCTTTTTCTGGGGGACGTAATGCATTCAAGCTGGCACAAGTGCTAACTGTAGAGTACCAGCTGTCCTAACTGGAGAGTGCAGGGGGGAATGAACAGCGGGAGAGAATGGGGCTCGTGGCAGGCATTGGACCATGGCTGGTGCTCGCCCATCTCTGGCTGTCTGTGTGTCGGACGGCCATCCAGCCTACCTACTGCGCCATCACTACCTGGCTGCAGGTAGGAAGCAGGCTGGCAATGTCCTGGGTCAGCAGGTGGGTCAACCCGACAGAAACACAAACGCAACTGGAGGAACGTCTGTATGTTGTGAAGGCAGCACAGCAGAGCCACGAGAGTGTGGGACCCGACTCCGACCCCGCTGCTCGCCTTGGGTCTCTGTGACCCGTCAACGGCCTTGGCAGAGGGCCTCAGCCTCCTCACCTGTGCAATGGGGATAAATACTCTACCTGCTCCGGGATTAAATCAGCTGCTGTCTGCCAGGTGCCTGGAGTCCATCCTACCAGGAAGGATTTGAGGGGCTATTATCCAGCCCTCCAGGACGGTACGTGGCTAGTACAGTGTTAGATGCACAGTAAAAAGTCAGTACATTTTGTGCAGTAGATGCTTTAGGGCATTAGGACTTAATTCTCTTAGAAAACTATGTTTGAAAAGAAATGGATATAGAAAGAGCTCAGTGAATATGAGCTATCACTCGGGTTCCTGTCAGGAGACAGTGAAGGGCAAATACACTACATGACACACACAACAGGAATCCAAAACTCCTTTCCACACATTTCTCCAAACGTTCTTCCCATGTCCTCAGTTGCTCTTGGCTGTTAGCTGACAAAGGAAACTTTCTTTATGTAAGTAGGGGCAGGGAAAGGATCTCAAATACTCTTAAATTAATATTTTAAGAAACGTCTTCTTAGTGCATTTGAAAAGATGACAGTTTTATGTATTTATTAACAAGCTCTACATAATGCTTAATGTGTGCCAGACACAGATATTAACTCATTTAAGGCGAATAAACCAATGGGCCATGACGCACCCCATGGGCATCTCCAGCTGGGATATGAATACTTCAAAGCTCAAGTATCCAACCCTTTGACTGGTAATTTTCCGCAGACCCCATCGACTGTCGGAAATGATCATGTGAAATACTCGATCTCTCGTATGTAATGCTCACTCTGGTACAGACTGAACCCCTGAGGTCACGCGGGCAGATGGATGGAGAGCATGTCACTGCACATACTCGCTGCTTGACAACTTCACAGCCGTCAGGACCAGGGGCTCTCAAAACCCAGCCCACCCAGACCCACCGAATCAGAGGCTGTGGCGGCCTGTCTACCTGCGTCCAAACAAGCCATCAGGTGGCTTCGTGCATTCTAAAATTTGGGAACCTCTGCTCAGAAAGTGCAGACTAGCTACCTTGGTCAATTAAATCAGTATTAAAAAAAAGCTGGCAGGCCCACCTGGCTGAAAACCCCTCCTGAGTGGTCCTCAGCGCCGGCTGCGTGTTGAAATCTCCTGATTAGTTTAAAGGCTCGAGGGTTTGGTCTTTAAAAACAGTCCAGGTGATTCTGATGCCCCCCCTGGGGTTGAGAACTTCCTCTCTCAAGCAGCAGGTACAGGAAGGAGGGAAATGGCTGCCATCCTCAAACTCTGTACTATCTGTTTTCTGGCACCAGTGGCTTTGGGACCACAGTGAGATAATCAACCTGTGCTTATTCCACCAAAATGCAAGGGTAAAGACGACTTCGTCTGCTGTCACCTAGGATAAAATTTGGCAAAGTTTACTGAAAGGACTGGATTCATCAGTGCTAAAATGTTATCCAAAGTCTAGACAAGGCTCAGAAATAAGAACTATGAAAATAACACTTTTTTTTTTTTGCCTGAAGCTTCATAATTTGTTGTTGTTCATCACCTGCGTATGCACAGCCGGGCCAGCCGCTCTTTGCTGTGAAATTCTATTAAGCGCTGCCCTGGGATTGGCGTCTGTAGACGGCATCTCGGGCACACCCAGCCTGGTCTCGCACAGGTTCTGGGATGTTCTGCATCAGGGACCAGCTTCCCACAGTCACACCACGAGCTGCTCGCCTGGCTGTTCTTCTCCCTTCCCTGGGCCCCCCGGTTCCTCCACTGGGTCCCTCTCTCTCACCCCCTGCTCTCCACTGCTCTCTCCCCTCTGAGGGCTTCTCCTCAAGCCATGCCACCCTCTGCCATGCCAGGGATACGTGGACTTAGTTTTAACACCATTGCTCTCCAGCAAGAGTTTCTCTCTTCTAGACCCACCACACACATGATTACTTTCATCTTCCTTAGCACTTCTTTTCCTCAAAAGTCATTCCCGGAGACTTGCAGAGGCAGAAAGTAAATTAGAGGTAACCTGGGAGGTGAAGTGGGGTGGGAGTGTTTGCTCAGTGGGGGAAGTGTTTGTAAGTAATTTTTTTAAAGCCTTGCTGAGAAATACCGAGAGAACAGGACCCTCCTTGGGGAGTGAGGACGCACCTGAACGACAGGACTCTCTTTTGAACCTCTGGGCTCCTGACACCCTTCCGTCTCCCTGCCGTCCAGATTCATCTCTCCTCCCTCTTGAAACTGGCTGCTCTGCCCCGTGTCTGCTCTGTCACTGTGCTACAGGATTCGCAAAACAAGTTCTCAGCATCCTCGACTGGCAAGCCAGGTGGACTGAGGACTTCAGCTTCCCGCCCTGGAGGTTGTGGGTGGGAAACCTGCCTGATTCTGCTCCAGTTCAGGATCCCAGAAACCCTGAGGGTCCACGGGGCACTTGGGCACCTGATGTTATGAGGACAAAATTCCAATAACTTTTCCTTTAATTCACATAGATCGCTCTGGTCTGAATTCAGAAACCCCAGCTTTTATGTGTCGGTATCTACCCATTATTAGAAACACACGTAGAGTCAGCGTCAGCCAGAGCTAGGGTAAGCCCTGGAGCACCCAGCAGTGCAGCTTGCAGATACCAAGAGTGCAGTGAAAACCTGTCTGATTGGACTGACTACACCCACTGCCAATCTCTGCAGATGAATGTCCATATCCACTCTAGTTGCCAGTGGGTCACGTGCAGTTTTTAGAGAACTGCCAAGTATCAACAAGACAGTGGTAAATAAGGATTAGTAACTTGGAAAACTCATCAAAGGAAAGTTACGGTGCTGCCTGCACATGCCCCGTCTTCCTAAGTGAGGAGGAGACCCTCCTGCTAGACCGGCCCTGGGCCAAATGCTGTCGCAGGCTAAAAAGAAGCCTGTTGTCCTCATGCTGCCCTCCCAGTGACCCCTTCGCCGTCTTCCCTCACTTCCCTCCTGAACCAGTCCTGGGACTCAAGGAGCTGTTGATACATCTTCCCCTTAGGAGCAGAGATATCCGAATTTTACCTGCAGATTCTTGAAATCCTTTCAGCCTTGCAGCGCTGGGTTAGGAGTTTGGGGAGAGGGGGACTCTCTCTCAAAGCTGGGCCTCCCCCGCAGGAGACAGCCACATGCCAACCCCAGAACACAAGACCACATGCCGACCCCCAGAATCACATGAACATGTGCCGACCCCAGAACCCCATGGCCACGTCTGACCCCCAGAACCCCATGGTCACGTGCCGACCCCCAGAACTGCATGACCACGTCTGACCCCCAGAACCCCATGGCCATGTCTGACCCCCAGAACCCCATGGTCACATGCCGACCCCCAGAACTGCATGACCACGTCTGACCCCCAGAACCCCATGGCCACGCGCCGACCCCCAGAACCCCATGGCCACGTGCCAACCCCCAGAACCCCACGGCCACGTGCTGACCCCAGAACGCAAGACCATGTGCCGACCCCCCAGAACCCCATGGCCACGTGCTGACCCCCAGAACCACAAGGCCATGTGCCGACCCCCAGAAATGCAGCAGCTGCCAGTTTACCTGGCAATGGGGAATTACAGCTGCAGCTGGAATTAAAGTTGCTATTGCTACCCTAGAATGGGGACATTATCTTAGGTATCTGCGTGGCTCACTGTGGTCACAAGGTCCTTGCAAGTGGATGAGGGAGGCCCAGGTCAGAGCTGCAAGGAGACCCGGGGCTGCTGCCTGGCTGACTTCACCAGAGGAAGGGGCAGCGGGCCAAGGAATGCAGCAGCCTCTAGGAGCTCCAGAAGGCGAGAAAGGAAATGGATTCTCCCCGAGGGCCTCCAGAGAAGCAGCCCTGCCCACACCTGGATTTCAGCCCAGTGAGGCCCATTTTGGACTTCCGGCCTTGAGAACTGCTTGAGTTGTTTTGAGCCACGTGCTGGTTTGAATGTATTATGTCCCCCAGAAAAAGCCATATTCTTTGATGCAGTCTTGTGGGGCAGACATAATAGTGGGGATTAAGTTGGAACGTTTGGATTAGGTTGTTTGCATGGAGATGCGCCCCACCCAAATGTAGATGATAACTGACGGGATATTTCCATGGAGGCGTGGCCCCACCCATTGAGGGTGGGCCTTGATCAGTGGAGCCATATAAACGTGCTGATTCAGAAATGGAACTCAGTGCAGCTGTGAGTGACATTTTGAAGAGGAGCAAGCTTGCTAGAGAGGAACGTCCTGGGAGAAAGCCATTTTGAAACCAGAACTTTGGAGCAGACGCCAGCCACATGCCTTCCCAGCTAACAGAGGTTTTCCGGACGCTATTTGCCATCCTCCAGTGAAGGTACCCAATTACTGATGTGTTACCTTGGACATCTTATGGCCTTAAGACTGTAACTGTGTAGCCAAATAAACCCCCTTTTTATAAAAGCCAATCCATCTCTGGTGTTTTGCATTCCACAGCATTAGCAAACTACAACAAGCCACTAAGTTGGTATTGATCTGTTACAGCAGAAACCATACATAGGAACTATATATAAGGAAACTAATACAACAACCCTGAGAAATTTAATTCGTGAGTCCCCCTCCCTTCCAAAGTAAAATGAAGATAATAGCAATGACCAGCTGCTCTTACAGGAATCAAATGAGCTGACTTGGAGAAGTGCTGATGACACAGAAGTGTTCAACACACATTGTTCCCATCTCCTCCCTCCACCTGGCTGACCCACTACCCAACTGTCAAACCTGGAGGCACACAATTAACAGATAATCATTTAATAAATATTAACAGAATTAACTCAAATGTTTTCATGCAATTTTTTAGTGCAAAGGGGAGAAATGGTGAACACATTAGCACACTACAGAAGCTCTTCACGTAAGCTCATCACTGGACGATGCAACACGACTTCTGCGTGCATCGATCCTTAGAATAAACACATCAGGAATGCTGAGTTCAAAAGATCACTGTAAACCATACTTTCTTTCCATTAATAATAAAAAAGAGAAGAAATGGTGATGGGGTGGTGGTCTTATCAGCTCTTAAAAGCAGCAAGAATTCATCTTGTCCCACCTCTCAGCAGGAGAGGGGAAACCCAAAAACATCTCTTCCCCCTGAAGGTAGGGGCACCGAAATCAGTAAAGCAACCTGGATTAAGTAATTTAATGTCTCAGCTCCTAAACACATAGACTTCATTAACACATCTGCAACTACTTAAAATGAACTATAGAATATTGCCATACAATGGAAAACAAAGCACTCAGTAAAGGCAACTGTAGATCTATATTTATTGATATAGAAAGATGTTCAAAATTTGCTATGAAGTCAGGAAACCACACTTCAGACTGGTACATGTTAAAAGATGCTTTTTGGGGTAAAACGTGATATGGAAAGGTACACCAAAGACTTTCTCTGGTTAGTGAGATTTTGATGATTTACATTATTTTAAATCAATATTTGCTATTTCTCTTACAAT
Source organism: Choloepus didactylus (assembly GCF_015220235.1). Lineage (NCBI taxonomy): Eukaryota > Metazoa > Chordata > Mammalia > Pilosa > Megalonychidae > Choloepus > Choloepus didactylus. Next base: position 1,528,171 of record NC_051318.1, read on the forward strand.
GAATATGTATTGCTGGTATAGAAAGAAAACTTTAAATAAATCCCACTGATGAAAATCTCCCTGTAACAGTCTCTCAGGAAGCAAAGTGGGCATATTCTCAAGGAAAGCTCTTAAAAGCTCAAGGAGGGAGAGTGGTTTGCCTGGTGTCCCCAGCTGGGAGGGGTCAGGGCTGAGGAGGGGCAGACCTAAGTGTGCTCAGTTCAAACCCAGCATCTCCCACCGAATTACAAATGCAGAGACGGCCTCTGAGGGGCACTTTCTTCAGGAGGAATTTGATGCTGGGAGGCCAGAGAGGGGAGACGGGTGAGGGCATCACGGAGCAGTTCAGGAACCTGTCCCCCAGGGTGGTCTCGCGGGTGGGATCCTGTGTGGAATCAGGTCCTTGGAGCTAAGACTAGTTAAGAGGAGGCCAATCCCACAGGGCTGGTGCCCCATAAGAAGAGGACATTTGGACTCAGTAAGACGCAGAGGGAAGCGCCGGTGGGCACCGAGGATGGACGCCCAAGGATGGCCGGCAAACCACCAGGCGCCAGGACTCGGAAAGCCGATCCCCCTCCCCGAGATCTCAGACTTCCGGCTTCCAGACGTGAGTCCAACAGATTATGCTGTTCTGGACCAGCCAGTCCATGGCACTTTGTTAGAGCTTCCGGGAAACTAAGACAGAGGCCAGTGTTGGCATTTGTACGAGGAAAACATTAACTTACAAAAGCATACAGGGGTTCCCAAGAAGTGGCACCCTGGGAACCCACAAAGGAAGTCTACGCGTGTGTGTGTGTGTGTGTGTGTGTGTGTGTGTAAGTGTGCGTGCAAGTGTGTGTGCTTCAAAGCAAATGAGAGAATGCCCTTGGGATACATTTTTGACTGGTTTTATATGTCCTTTCAAAGTGGAAAGGTACACAAAATGCTTCCTTTCTGAATTCCACCTGATAAACGGGTCTATGTGGATTTACTCCCCTTGGGGAAGAAATGCAGAAATGCTATATGCAAACGCGGCAGAACCTGCCTCAAGCTACAGTCAAAGGTGGGCCAAGCACAAATTCAGTTCTAGCTGCTGCGTAAACCCTAAAAGTCCAGAACACCATCACCCAGGATTAAGCAGCTACCAAACGAGGCAGAATCACGTTTTCCTTTATCTCAGCCAGTCCATGAGACATCTGCTCTTCGTTCAGCAAATTCTTTAACTCTCAGTCTTAGAAATCAATACGATAAGCCGTCGTATTTCCAAACTGTGTGTAGTCACTATCAATACCTGTGCATATCAATAACGAACGCTCTCTTAAAGCCAAGCTTCCTAACTTACATGACTCAGTTCACTTCAGGTTTTTTACAGAAAATTGTTTTAATTCTAAAAGGCTTTTTAAACTTTTAAATAATCAGTAATGATATTTTTAAAATGATCTATACATGGATGTAATAAACTTTTGATTTGATTAACTTTATGAATCTTCGATTTAAAAGATAATCCTTCCTCTGTATTCTAAAAATCAAATGCTACCCGGCATCTATAGTTCTAGAGATATCACAATCCATGGTGTTCACTACATTTGCTGTGTCCGTTCATACAGCGCATACGTAATCAATAAGGTAAAAACAGAGGCTTGTAAAGACAGACTTCACAAAAACGTAATTTACTTCCAGACATTCTCTTTTATCACATCATTTATTTAGAAAAATCTCCAATACAAAACTCCCTGCTAATCCAGTTTATCTTGTACAGGGGCACCTTTCTCCCAAATTAAATGAAACAAGCACCAAGTGTCATTCGTCGGCTTTGTAACTCTTGTGGATGTTGACTTTTTCCACACCCATCTGGCCGGATAGAGCTGGGGTGGGGAGGGGAGGGGCTGGTGGTCACCAGCTTTGTCTGAGGGGTGCAGCGGAGGGGGTGGGCCCCGCGTCTACTAAGATGAGGCCATAAGCTCGTTCCAATCTCAGTGGCAACAAGAGCACAAGTCAGAGAGATCCAGGGTGCTTCCTCCAACAACTAAGTCAAAGAGATTCCTGCATCTACAAAATGCTAAAGTGTCTGAAGGCTGAATCTCTAAACTGGAAACATACCCAGGCAAGTGCAAGCAAGGAAAACAACTCTATTGTACAATAAGCAAGACAGAGTTGAAGTCACCATCAAAGTCTATGCAACCCAGAGCGGGGAAAGGCAGGCTCACACACACATAGTGGGTCTGAAAGATACCTGAAAGGAGCACAACTTCCTGCTTCTTTTTACCTTTTTGAACTGGTAAGACTATTCCATCATATTCTCCTTTAGATTCTCCTCCTGACTTCTGAAGTTTCTATGTACAGCCTTAAGAGAAATAGAAACCACCATTTATGTTCCGTCTTTGCTCATCTGTTCCTTTGCCCCCAAATGACGGGTGTACCCCCAGGTGCTGGGGGAGAGCGGAGCCAGTGTGTGAGCACAGCAGCCCCTGCCGCGGGGGCTCTATCAGCACAGATGTGGGCAACGAGCCTGGGATGGAGATTATGTTCCGGGCAGGGAGTTGGCTGGGTGCTGGTGTAAATGGGGAGCACGTCTGTCTGTCCTGACCAGCAGGCAGAAGGGAGCTTATTAAAACTGGTGGGGTCAGGACTCGAGCTCAGGCAGCCCAGAAGGGCTCACCTTCCTAACCGAGATACCACACCACCTCTCACCACGCCTGCAGGATTAGCTCCCACCTACTTAAACCTTGCATTCCAACGAAGATATTTTTGTGACTTTTATAAATAGAGGTATTTAGTATATAAAAGGGGGAGGGGGGAAGGGGAATGGGGGAGGAGGAAGGAAGGGAGGGGAGGGATGGAGGGAAGGGAGAGATGGAGGGAAGGGAGGGATGGAGGGAAGGCCCAGGAGGAGACGGAAGGACGGAAGCCCGTACACTGTTGGAGCGATGGCCTCGGCGGTGGCAGCAGCTGCCACCTGCACAGCCGTTACCATGTGACAGAAACGGAGCTGTATGACCTCATTTCTATGAATGCTCTGTCTTCATCTTCAAAAGAACCCTAGAAGCCAGCCACTCTGTCCTCCTCGCTTTACAAATGAAACTGTAGCCTGACTCAGGATAACATCGCCTGGTTATTGCAAGGGGCAGAACCAGCGGCCGTGTCCTGAGCGCGGCGGGAGCAAGGCCAGCCGAGCGCGAGGCTGCACTGCTGCACCCACACGTCAGGGAGGAAAGACATCATCACTGACATGCTCGAAGGGACCTCCGTGTCCTCCCTTAAACTTACGCCAAATCTCCCGTCTTTCTCAAGCTCGATAAATGGCACCGCCACTCTCTGCTGGCCAAGAAATCCGGAATCACACTTGAGTTCTTTCTCTCCTTACCCCACAGTCCAATCCATCAATAAATCCTACAAATTTTGACGCAAACCTGTATCCGGCCTGTCCTCTTCTTCCCCACTCGTCTGCTGCCCAGCCCGGCCCTGGTGTCCCCCTGCTGCCCTCCCACTGGGCCCGCGCCGCTGTCACCTCCTTAAACCCAGGCCTGGGCCACGGGTACCCCAGGGAATAAAACTTGGACTTTGTTACAATTAAGAACTTCGGCCCCCGAAAGACACTGCTGAGAGAATGAAAAGACAAGCCACAAACTGGGAGAACACACTTGCAAACACTTTTCTGACAAGGGCTTACATCCAAAATATGCAAAGAACACTTAAAACTCAACAATAAGGAAACAAACAACCTCATTACAAAATGGGCAAAAGATCTGAACAGACGCCTCACCAAAGAAGATATACCGATGGCAAATAAGCAATGAAAAGACACTCCAAATCGCTTGTTATTAGAGAGCTGCAAATTAAAAGAATAATGAGCTACCACTACGCACCGACTAGAACGGCTAAATCCAAAACGTTGACAACACGAAATGCTGGCAAGGCTGGGGAGCCACAGGACCTCCCACGGCCGGTGGGAAGCCACTCGGGAGGGCAGCCTGGCGGCTTCCTGCAGAGCTACACACAGGCTCATGACAGTTCAGCATCTGTGCTCCTAGGGACCTACCAAAGGAGTTAAAAACGGAGGTTCACACAAAAACCTGCATACGAGTGCTTACAGCAGCTTTACTCATAATTGCCCCAAATTGGAAGCAACCAAGATGCCCTTTGAAGGATGAACAAGCCGTGGTCCATCCATCTAGTGGCGTGGCATTCAGTGACAGAAGGAAATGAGCTCTCAAGCTAGGAAAAGACAGCGAGGAACCTAAAGGCGGATGGCTAAATGAAGGAAGCCAGCCTGAAAACGCCGCATACTACATGATAGGACATTCTGGAAAAGGCAAAGCTATGGAGACGGTGAAGAGATCAGTGGCTGCCGATGAGGGGTGGGAAAGGAGGGGCGACCAGGTGGAGCCCAGGGCAGTTTTGGGGCAGCAAAGCTGTTGTAACGGCGGATGCATGACATCGAGCATCGGTCAAAACCCAGAGACCTGTACAACACGAAGACGTAAGCCATGGATCCAGTTAGTAATGACGTACCCATATTGGTTCATCAGTGCTAAGAAATGAGCCACACGAGTACAGAATGTTAATAACTGGAGAAGGGAAATAAGGGAACTCTGTACTTTCAGCTCCATTTTTCTGCAAACCCATCTGAAAAAATTAAATCTCTTTTTAAAAACATATTAACTGAAAACATTCCTTCCTTGCTTTAAAGCTATTCAACGAGGTTCCCTTTCTCTTAGAACAAAGTCTAACTGCTCACTGGGTTTCAGGGCCCTGCCCCCCGGCCCCAGTCCGGCTGCAGCTCCCGAGGCCACTCTGGGGGTCGTCCACTGCGCTTCGGGCAGCCGCCCCGCTCCCGGTCGCCTGAACCCCCAGAGCTCGGCCCCGACACACACGCTGTCCCTCGGCCTGGCACGCGTCGTCTTCCCTTCTTCCTGGGGCAGCTGCGTCTCATCCTAAATCTGAGCTGAAGCGTTGCACGTCAGGAGCCCTTCGTGATGGCTGCATCCCTGTTTTGGGTTTAATTACAGCCTCCACACACGTTAAATGCTGTGAATGTGTTGTCCACTGTTTACCGCCCCGACCCTTCAGCATCTCAGGTCAAAGACCGTGACTTTACGGCCACCACTGTTTTCCCAGACCCAATAGGTACCAGAAACATAGTATCTATTGGGATCTACTGCTCCAAAGATATTTGCTACCTAAATAAATAAATACATGACTAGGAAATCTCTTCTTCAATTTCACCAGACACTCAGGCCTTTCTCTTATGTCGCGGTCAGTTCCTGGCTGCACCCTCCAGGTTCTATCAAAGAGAGAACTTACGGCCCCGCGCTCACCCACTGAGCACACCTCCCGGGTCCACCAGCCACTCAGCTCAGCCGGAGAGAGAGGGTGGAACACGGCTGAGTTCAGTAATACATACCACAAATAAATATTTGACTTGAAATGACAGCATTTTCACCACCCATCAAAGACCTGCGGCTTTTAAACAATGGCTACCATTATTGTCCTGAGGGAACCCTGGAACGCAGGCCAAATTCTACATCTGTGTTCAATAAGGACATGCACTCTCCAGAAGATTTAACAGTTTAAGAAAAGTTTCCTCTGAACTGAAGACAATAAAATATAGTATATCCAAATGCTTTTATAATTCTGGGGTGAACCTAAAGGTTAATAACTAATAAAATTCAGTATATACTTTTGAATTTAAAAGGCACAACTTCTTCATGGACATAGAAAAGTCATGCTTTCGAAGGCAGGGATACGGCATAGAAGGCGCTTGGTGACGAAGTATTTGGAACAGCTCAGTGAACACAGCACGGCCTACAACAGTGACTGCAGCAGCCAACACCGTCTCCTGGAGCTGTCAGCTGGCAGACCCCGGCTCTCCTGCAGATCAGAAGTAGCTGCACGGGTTCCTGATTGACTCCCTCTCTCACTGTAGTTCAGTTGAGGTCCTGAGATCTTTTTTCTGCTTCTCATTCACTAGCAATTAACATTATCGCCCAGAATGCTTGCCTTTTTCTCTACACTGAATTTGTCTGCACCATCGCTAATGCTGCGCTCCCAGCTCATCTCCCATGTGCTGTGCTTCCTTGCATTTCCCCAGCTAACGACCAGTCATGGCTCAGACCTGAAGTTTCCAGTCACCTCCAAGCCCCTGGTCCTTCGACTCAGCATGGAGAACTTCGTCTCCTGTGTCAAACACAGAGAAAAATCATTTCCGGTACCGAAATGGCTTGGCAGCATCTTCCACTGTGCCCAGGTGCCATTTCTATCTTTCAAAAGCTTGTGAGTTACAGATGCTGGTGGCTGGAATGCTGGGCGCCCAAAGACGCAGCAGGAAAGCGTCCGGCTGGGGAGCAGGTCCGCTCGCGTGGCCGACGCAGGGGCCAGGCCCGACGCCCCAGTTCCCGCCAGAAGTCAGCGAGCAGGACCCACTTCCTGGGGGGTTCACAGGGGATGCAGCAAACCAGTGTTCATCATGAAGAAAGCCGCACTCCCACTCAGTGCGTCAAGCGCAGGAGCACGGATCCAATTCTTTATTTGCTCTACAAGAAATTTCTCAGAGATGATGCCACAGCTTTGGCACTTAAAATAAAAAACTAGCAAAAGTGGACGCTGGCTTTTCAATGACGACTGGCCATACTTTCGGCTGATGTAGCTTCCTACTTCTCCCCAACTTCATGTTGTCCCCTCTCAAGCAAGGAAAAAACTGTGGTAACTAAAAATACCTAAGGTAGTGATGCTGGCTGTAAATTTCAGTGACCCACAGAAAATATCTATTTCCTTTTTTACATTTTAACTTACATAACTGTTTACATAATACACTGATGACTTTTTTCTAGAACAAATTATTTGAGAATAATGTGAGTTATGAACTGGCAGATGCTGTGAATTGCTTCATTCTTAAGTAGATTTCATTAAAGATTTCAAAGGAATTATGTAAACACTTTCCTAAATATCATTCTTGGTGCCACAGGATTTAAATTAATCCTAGGATAAGGGAGTGTTCTAAAGGAATGCAAAGGGTCCACTGGAATTACTTATAGGGGCTTTTCTTAGAATACCATTTAATTGATCTTTGATTAAAAAGGGGGGGCTTTTTTCTTCATTTATCTATTCATTCATTTCAATGTTTGTTAAGAATTTTAGGTGTGAGTACAAAGATTAACTGCACCTTTGGGGTGTGAAGGAATTTTCTCCCTACTGACTGAGGTGCTCACATTAGCCAATAATCATCCTACAACCCTCTTGCTGTAAATAAAGTTAGGAATAGAAGCACGACGCAGGGTCTGACCAGCTCTTCCATCTCGAAGTCCAGCAAGGTTGGAGAGGAAATGACACCTGAGCCGGGGGCTGAGGGTGACTGACAGTCGTCAGGGCAGCGGGTGGGACACACCTGAACACACCTGGGATGGCCGAGTGGGCCTGGGTTTCTCAGGGCAGAAGGAGTTCACAGCGTCTGCCAGTTCAGAACTCACATGAGAGGAGTTTCTCAGAGAGGAAACTAAAAGAGGCAGGGAAGCCCTTTCATGTTAGAATAAGTTATAGAAAAATTACAGAGGTGAAGGCTGAGAAGGAATCATAATATATTCATTTTGGCAGGGGGTAAAAGAATACATCTTCCCCGTCCCCCAACACACACACACACGCCTTGCAGAGATCTGGAATTCGAATTAAAAGAGGCAATTATGGAGGAGGTTGTATTTCCACGTCTGTGCTGCTATTACCTAATGCATTACTCCGATGAAGATAGAAGGGGTGAAAACAAAACGAAATGGGAGACGGTTTAGCTAAATCCACAGGTGATTGCTCCACAAACCAAAATGAGTGAAAGAGGGTGTAGATGAATCCACCGTTGACCCCCCATATCAGAGCGCATCAGAGGAAGCCTCGGGCAGCTGGGGTGGACCCCCAGCTTCAGAGTCCGGCCCTGCGGGCTGACAGGCGTCCCCGCCGCTCGCTGAAACCAGGATGCACGGCCTGCGTCCACGACATTCTCCTGCTCTTCACCAATCCTCCACTAACCATGCTCCATTACTAAATAACAATTTACACCGTGATCCCGAAAAAGGGAATTACAAGTTTAGGGCACTATGGCCTTTAAACTATGATAAAATAAAAATTCACATTCCAGAAGACACAAAGCCTTTTGCCTGCCTTATCAGCAGGCACTACTCGGACTTCACTCCCACTTATTAAACACTCTGCAGAACCCAGAGAAATTCAAGGTGTTTCCCTTTTATGTGTCTACCTGAGTAAGCGCAGAAGCTATCACTGCTTGGGGGAAGAATCTGGAGTTCAAATCAGCCTCTAGCCCCTGGTGGAGCAGCTGGAGGGAGGCCAGTCACCCATTTCTGAGACTCAGTGTCCTCATTCACCAAAAAAGGTATAGTATCAAGTGCTTTAGCAAACTCACAGGGATGCTATAAAGGCAAATTGCATAAATAATGATGAATTTTGTAGAAAGTGTTAAGTTATCATTGAATGAGCCCCGCGATACAAGGCTCTTGTGTGCATGTGTGTGTGTGCATGTTTGTGCATGTGTGAGCATGTATGTGTGAGCATGTGTACGTTGTGTGAGCCTGTGTGTGCCATAGCAATCAGTATGTATTAAGTACAGACACAGCAGAAGGCCTGCAGTGCAGCTCCTGGCCTTGTCCCAACCGAGACTAGTATCCTTCCCTCCCCCTATCTGATGAGAGCCCCAAAGCTCTCCCGAAACCCCAAAGCAACAACTGATCCCCAAGCACCAATCCAGTGATTCCGGACGGTCGCTCATCATCACCGCCCTGGAGGAACCCCCAGCCAGCCAAGTTCCGAGGGTGACAGAACGACATCAGAAGCAAAAGGTTTCAGCCTCCTGCTTGCTCAAGCTCCTTTCCCACTCTTGACCCCTGAGGTGAAAAGTCACATTTTATTTTTAAGATTCTTGAAGGATTGTTTGCCCCAGCAATTTCCCTAGATAGTTACTGCCCCCAAATCAAGCTGTTGCCTTGAAGAAGAACTTGGTAGATTGAAAAGGGAATGAGGAGTAGAGAGTTCTTAATTACATGCCACGATGTCCTGCCTTGCTTCCCGCAAAATGCTGGAAGACGGCATTTGAACACGCGTCTACCGTCGCCTAAAGCAGGTTACGATCAGTCACGACACTGAGTTCAGGAGCCAGTCAGCCAGCCAGGAAGGGGGGTTCTGGAGCTTCCCAGGGGGCGCGTGGGGAGCCACCTGCTTCTGGGAGACGGATCCCACTATCGCAACCACGAGGATAACACACGCTCACACAGCTCATGTACCTCACGTAACTCCTCAGACCGGCGTTACTTCATAAAAATACCACGTATATGTGTCTTCACAAACAGGAATTCTATCACATGAAGTCTACACTGTTAAATTTGAGGATTTTTGAAAATATTCATGTTACAGTCCACAAAACAGATTATTTTCTAGAGTAGATACTGTTCAAAATTATTGGCTGTATTACTGTAAGACATGGTATATATAGTTGGATCACACAAAATTTCAAAATTCTTAGGTGAAATCTTATTTTTATGGAAAGGATACCTTTAATGTTTCTTTTTACTATGAATATTGTAAACATTTTAAACTTCTATTTGGCAAAATACTTCACACTCCCCAAAGAGCAAAATTTCATTCTAGATACTCTGTAAGCTTAAATAGTATCGCACTTCTCATTTGAATGTTAGAATATTTTACAAGACAATGCAAAAATCTCAAAAAAAAAAAAAAAAATGAACCGAGATATAACAATTTTGAAATACATCTGTGTCTGTTTTTTTAATCTTGTGTCTCAAATGTGTTCACGCTGTCGAAGGGGAGTTTTCTCACTTGAGAGGAATGGCGGTCAACTCCGCAGAAGAGACGGTTTGCCAGGCTCTGCCTGAGACCCCCACAGCCCTCCCAGGTCAGCGGGCTACGGAGCAGCCTCTCCCATGGGAAACAACAGCCCCAGAAACCTCCTGCAATGATCTAGTTCCTATTTGCAAACACAAGGCAATCTTCCAAGGCCCAGCCACATTTTCAGCAAATCCAGAAATAAACCCGGCCTCTTCCACCAATCAGTCCTCACTTAATATTTTGAAATATGATACTGCATAATGTTTCCAAAGTTTGAATAGAGACCAAAACTCTAACACAAATGCTACCATCCCACCCAGCTAAAGAATGTGTAAAAAATGGAGTATATATATTTTAAGAATGGAAAAAAAGCAAAATTTTTAAAAAGTATAGGCTATACTGTCTCACAATAATGTAGAATTTTATAGTTTTCGTACTTTTGTACTTTTTTGGTAATTTTAAAGAATATCATACTTTCGCTATCGAGATTTACTCGGCCATTCTAAGAGATAAACTTGTTACCTTGAATCAATAATTACGTCCTTAAATTTTGATACACTACATAGATTTGAATCATTTCAGGTTCTGACTCTAAAGTTTACTTACTTTATTCTACTTACAGTAGAATTAATTCCTGTTGAAACAGCAAGATTCAAAAGCAGATATTTATATTTTTACAATTTGGTGCCCTTTTAAGAACTCTACTCATACTAAGATTCCTTTTATCAATATGTAGAACAGTTAACAATTATATGGTTGCTACAAAAATAAAGGAATTAACTTTACTAAACTTTTGATTTATAGCAGAAATCAAATACTCTGAAGCTAAGGTAACACTTTTTTTTTTTGTCTCTTGGGCACACACCCAACAGATGTCATTTTTTAGAGTGGTGAACACACGTCCAGCGATTTTAATCAAATGCTACTTAATGCTTCAAATAACATGGAGGGTAAGGAGGTAATGTTTTTGAGATAATTGACATAACAATGTGTCATTTTTTAAAGCATCAGAGGAATCCTTTGTCTTCCCCGCTCCTTTCTCTCGCACATCCCCCCACGCCTTGCCCTTCCGCCTCTCTGAGGGGACACGAGAAGGAAACCGCTTCGTGAGGGGCCTGCAGGTGCCCAGCTCCTCTCCTGCACCCCACGGTCGGGAGTGGCAGCTCGTGCGAGGGCAGAGTCGGGGTTGGGGGAGTGACGCCAACAGGGTCGCCGAGGAGATGCAGAACCCAGTCAGACCCCTTCCCCGGCGTGTTCGGTATCACCAGGGAAAACGCCCGCTGGAGAAAGCCACAGAGTCCCCCAGACTAGGAAGTCACTGGAGACTCTGAGGTTGGAAGGGATTTTTTGGGGAACGTAGCACACTGCCTACCTGTGTCAGTGTACACAGCACCTGTGTGCAAACTAGAGAAGGTGCCCTGAGTGGGCAACACTCCCAGGGGCACGCGCCGCGAGGGCAGCCGGGCTCGATTCCAGCCTGCTCCTGCCGCCTCACGCAGGGCACGCCGGTGCAGCTGGGCCTGGGATCCTACGTAGGAAGATCTTTCTCTTTAGTGCTTTACAAATCACAAGAGAAAAAAGAACATGACTGGAGACTTTAGGGACCGTCTTTGCTATAAAATTTCTGTAGAAATTTCTATAGAATATTGAATCCTACTCACCACTGTCTTCTACTGTGAAGTGGAACCCATCACTCGTAGCATTCGCCCCTTCTCTTAAGACATAGCATATTTTCATGTCATCAATGTCAGCTAGAAAATAACCACAGAACAAGATGATTAATTACTAGGGAAATGTGACGACTGGCTACCTATGGTAAATCCTGTTGGCTACTGCTTTTCTGTAACCCTCTAGACTTCCTTTCCCCTCCCAGGACACCCGGGCTCTCATATTTCTCACACCCACAGGCCCCATGGAAATCTGATCTCTTATGCACATCGGAGTTAGGTTATAATAATAGCGAGGCGTTGCCCTCCCAGTGGTGTTTGCCGTCCATGCACCCAAGGAGCGGCTCTAAATCTGGAATGTCAGGCACCATGGCAGGTGGAAGGGGAGATATTTTGAAGCATGACTGATCTCCTGGAATCACGCCATCTGCCTCCCACAGGAGCGGTCTGGGAAGACTCTTGGTCCACAGGGCTAACTTCTCTTCCTCTTGGGGTAGAGCAGGCCGCCCCATTCCGGGACCGCACCAGTTGTCCCAAGGACCTGCATTTTTTCTCTAAGTACATAATGACATCTTGTTTGGGATAGTTTATAAATCACTTTTCAGGAGAGCAGAAATTTCCCCAAAGAGTTTGAACCAGGCCATGATCACCAGGAACGTTGACGAACTTAGGCTCAAGACAAGCTGTGGAAGGGCTAGATAAGTTGAAATAAATATCACCTATGTTTAACAATTAGAAGCACATTGAGGTAATGCTTGGATGTTTTCTTAAAGGACATAACATTTTAGCCACTAGGTTTTTATTTTCCTACTATCTTTGTGCTTTTAGAAAGCGAGTGTTTTATTTATGGTATGTTTACAGTGTCTTTAACATACAAGTAAAATAAACAGTTATAAACAAAGTCTTTACTTATTTGAGATTTAAAAAAAAAGCATGAATCCTTTTTGGACCATGGATCATTAACACTTTTAAGGAAAATGAAAGGGTTTTAGTTTGTTCCCACTAATCAATATCACATGCCCAAACTTGGGGGGAAAATTTGACACTTGTGTGTCCCATAATTGCATTCATGTTCTCTTTTCTTTAAAAATAAGTTCTTAAAAATTGGATTTGAAGTAGTGATTTATCCCTTCATGGTTTACTTTGGAAAAATTCATACTCGTTACTCTGGAAGCCGCTGTCCTCCCCCCACTGGAGAAGCAGCGGTGGCTGCAGGAGGGAGCTGCGTTCTCACCCCCTTATCTCATCTCCATAAATAGCTTCCCCAGCCCAGCCCCAGCCTCAGCTTGTTCAGATGAGACCTGCCAGTCAGCAGAGCAACAATCTTCCTAGTGAATATTTGCATTGTTATTGGAATTTGATAATTTACCTTTAAAAGATTACCTTAAAAAGGTACCCTCACTTTTTGTAGTCAACTTATACCTACTCTACATTTACAAATGGCCACAAAACATAAAATCACAGTGAGCCAAAGTCAGTGAGAGACAGGGCAACGCCTATAATGAAATAGCATAACTTCAGGGTTCAATATTTAAGAAATAATATTCCAATATTTTGAGCCAAGGATTTGCTCGTATATAATTTAAATAATTTGCCTGTCTTCATCCCCAAATTCCTTTTCTAATGTCTGAAATCGCATTACTTTTGCAGGTCCCAGGAGAGAGCTGAAGTGACGTTTTCTATCCCCGGATCTAGTCCCTTCATCTTCTTCATTTCCCCGCACTCGTCTCGGAGGGCCCGGGGTGTCCCAGGCGTCCTCCCGGACAAGCTTCCTGCGTCCGGCCTGGCGCGCCATCCGGGGTGGTCCTGCCCCGCACGTCCCGCGTGTGGGCTCCTGGCTGCGTCCACACAGCCTTCACCCCCCACTGTCACCTCAGCACAGCCCCCAGGACGAGAGACCCGCTGGGGTGCCGCCCCCCGCCGCGGAGCCCGGAGGGTGGACCCAGCTTCCACCCGGACCCGGGAGGTTTCCCCACAGCCTCTCCGATCACAGAGAACAGGCCGAGGCCCGGGGCGGCCCCAGGACGGCTGCTCCTCAGCCTCCCGGTGCCCCTGCGGCCACCCGGCCTTCCTGGCGTCTAATGGACGCGGGGGCCTGGGGGACGGGGCGCAGGGCGTAAGGACGGGCTTTCCTCCTTCAACGGTTAGCCCTGCTGGTCCCTTCGGGGCCTTAGGAATACGGTGGGTGCGTTCTGTGGTGGCGAACGTGTCGTCTACGCATCACTGACACACTCCTTTTCGGGTGATCTACGGTGACAGTCTCTGAAACCGGGCTTGTGGGCACTCGGGACGAGCGCTTGCCCCTGAGTCACGGGGCAGGGGCTCGTCGACGTCGAGACCCACAATAAAGGGCAGCAAAGGAACCTCCCGAGGATATGGGGCCATAAACAAGGCTGCCCCTTTCAGCTTTAAAGTTGCCGACAGCCACTACAGTGATCAGAACCCCGTTCCCAGCATCAACCAAAGTAAAGTACACGTGACAGCTGTTTGGTAACGGCAACTGACAATAACCACAAGGTGAACACACAGAATGCGGACGGCACAGCTTCCCGAGACTCTAAGACGCTTCGGGAACTACCTGCAGCACATCACACAGAGGATGCCGAGAGGATGGGGCGGCAGGTGGAGCGGGGAGGAGGGCCGCCCCGATTTTAATTCCCAAGGTCCTGCTCCCGCTTTGGGAACGCACGTCACTGCTGTCAAAGAGGGACGCTGCCCCTGGTGGACGCCACTGAGCAGGAAACAGGCAAGAAGCCGGCTGCTCTCCCAGCAAGGGCGCCCCTGGGTTCCCTTCCGTTCCCTCCCCCTCCCTCCCCACACTCCCCCTTTCCCCTCCTCCCTCCCCTCCCTCCCTTTCTCCCCTCCACTCCCTCCCTCTCCCTTCCTCCCTCCCCCTCCCCTCCCCTTCCCCGTCCACTCCCTCCCCTCTCTCTGCCCTTCCGTGCCCTCCCCTCCCTCCCTTCCACTCTCATTCCATCCTGTCTTCTGTCTTCTTGTCTCCTTTTCTCCCCTCCTCCTCCCACTCCCCTCCCCTTCCTTTCTCCCCTCCCCCTCCCACTCCCCTCCCCTTCCTTTCTCCCTCCTCCTCCCCCTCCCCTCCCCTCCCCTTCCTTTCTCCCCTCCCCCTCCCCTCCCCCTCCCCTTCCTTTCTCCCCTCCCCCTCCCACTCCCCCTCCCCTTCCTTTCTCTCCCTCCCCCTCCCACTCCCCTCCCCTTCCTTTCTCCCCTCCCCCTCCCACTCCCCTCCCCTTCCTTTCTCCCCTCCCCCTCCCACTCCCTCGCCCCTTCCTTTCTCCCCTCCTCCTCCCCCTCCCCTCCCCTTCCTTTCTCCCCTCCCCCTCCCACTCCCCCCCCTTCCTTTCTCCCCTCCCCCTCCCACTCCCCTCCCCTGCCTTTCTCCCCTCCCCCTCCCCACTCCCCTCCCCTTCCTTTCTCCCCTCCCCCTCCCACTCCCCTCCCCTTCCTTTGCACCCACACTCGCTGCCCTCCTTCTGAGGTTTTTAGTGACGAGCCCCATCCTCAGAAATGAGACCCCGCGCGCGCTCCGGCTGCCGGGGAGAAGCTGGCCGTACCCTGGGTGAACTGCGTGACGCTGTGGTTGCCTTCGCCCAGGTTGAGGAGGTGTCCGTGGCGAGGCGGCGCTGTCACGGTGAACCTGGGGGAGGAGAGGCTGTCCCCGTCCTCCACCCTCAAGGCTTTGCTGGTGATCACGAACCCCAAGTGGCCGGTGGGTAGCGTGCGGAGCCAGGAGGCTCCTCTGTTCACCGCGACTTGGGGGGCCCTGCTGTCCACGGCCAGGACCCGGATCTTCATCACCTGCGGGCGCCTCGTTTCCAACACCGTGTCGGGGAAGACGTAGAAGTCCGCGTGGGTGCCATCGGTCACTGTGAAGGAGAAGCTGTCCTCACTCGACACGCTGCCGTCGTGCCTGTAGCTGATCAGGTTGTTGTTCAAGTCCTGCTTGGTGAAGGCCGTGACGGGTCTGGAATTGTTGAACAGGAGGTGGCCACGGACAGGCGCCCGGGTGACAGTGAACGTCAGGAGCTCATCGGGGGTGTCCCTGTCTTCCACAGAGAGCTCGAAGGGTGTGATCAGCTTGTTTTCACTCTCGCTGACCACCAGGCTGTGGATGGTGACCACTGGCTTTTTGTTGTCCACGTCGCTGATGGAGATACGGAACGTCCGGAAGACAGGATTCCGCCCGTCGGTGACTTGAAACTCGAAACTGTCCATCTTCACCTCGTCGTCCGCTGTGTGGATGTAGTAGATCTTGCTGCCTGCGAGTTGGAGCTGCGTGAAGGATGTGATGGCCACCCCAGCTCTGTCGGTGCACTCAAGGTGACCCCTCGCGGGATTCCTGGTGATGGTGAAGACCAGGTTTTCATCAGGACTGTTCAAGTCGCTCGTGCTTAGGAGGTCTGTCGTGAGGGTAGCTTTGCCACCTTCCTTCAAGGACACCCCCTTACTCACCACATCCGGGAAGACTGTGTCTACACCATCAATGGACACATAAAAGTAGCGATCAATGAGGGCATTGATCCCATCGGTCACGTCAAATTTGATTAGGTCCCGGGCGCCCTCTCTCCCCAGATGGACGTACTGAATCAGGTTTCTGTCCACTTCATCCTGGGTAAAATTCCTGCCCAGTGTGATATTTTCCATGGCACCTGTGGGCGTTTGTCTCTGCAATAAGCCATGGCTCGGCCCATAACGGACAATGTAGACCAACGATTTGTCTTCAGAATCCAAGTCGGTTGCCATTAACACTCTGCTGTTGACAGTTTTGGTTTCCCCAATTTCTATTTCTAGTCCGTTATTGATGGTCATTCGGGGGGTCTCGTCGTCCACGGGGATGACCACAATGGGCACCACCTTCTCCACGGAGTGCTTGCCATCCGTCAGCCTGATCGCAAAGCTGTCTTCCCGCATCTCCGAGTCGTCGTGCTCGTAGATGATGCTGGAGCTCTCCACGATCTGGTCCCAGGTGAAGCTCCCCACCAGCGCCGTGCCGTTGATCAGCTGCTGCAGGACGTGGCCGTGGCTGGGGAACCGGGTGATGGTGAAGGTCAGGTCGTCCGGGGGGACGTCGGCATCGGCGGCGTTGAGGATGGGGGTGTCGATCACCAGGCTCCTGCCCTCCATCACCACAAACTCCCTCAGGAACATCGCCGGCTGCTCGTCGTTGGTGGGAACGATGACAATGGGGAAGAAATGCCTTTCGGAGAAGTGGACACCGTCGGAGCAGCGGAACACGAAGCGGTCTTCCACGGGCTCTACCCCCCTGTGGACACTCTGCACGTAGTGGACGTGGCCCTGCCTGAGGTCCTTGAGGCTGAGGGCACTGACCGCAATCCCCGCCCTCGATTTCTCAGAGCCGGGGGCTGGGGAAACGTTCTCCACGTAGCCCGAGGCCGGCTGAGTGACGATGATGCACAGGATGTCGCCGGTCGGGGAGTCCACGTCTTCAGCACTTAGATGTGCTGAGGTTATAACACCCTTTTCACCTTCCAGGACCGTGAACGGCTCACCCACAGAAACTTCCGGAGCCTGGCTGTTGACAGGAAGGATGGTCACCCACACGGTAACACTCTGGACAGCCCTGCCACCCAGTCTCCACTCCTGAGACATCTCCGAGAGACTCAGGTTGAAGGCGTCCCTCACGGGCAGCAGGCCGATCTCGCCGCTCGTGTGGGCGTAGACGACGGAGCCCTGCAGGACGTCCTTCTGGGTAAACTGCACCGCGGGGACTCCGCTGACCAGGATTTCCCCGTGCGAGGGGGCATCTTCCAGGACGAAAGTCAGCATCAAATCATCAGAGCCCTCATCAGGCCCCCTGAGGACACCGGCTGTGATTTCGGTAGCTCCGTTTTCCAAGACATCGAGATAGGACCCCAGTGTGCCGGCAGGAAGCTGCAGCCTGGGGCCCTCGTCGTCCGCCGGCCGGACACTCACCCTGAGCGTGATGGGCACCACGTGGTGGGTGTCGCTGACCTCCAGAGAGCAGCTGTCCGTCCGGGACATGCCCCCACTGTGGGCATAGGAAACCCGGCCCTGCCGAATGTCCTCCAGGCGGAAGAGGCCCCCGACATGCAGCCTCTGTCCGGACACGCGCAAGTGGCCATGCTGCGGGGCCTGGATGAGCGTGAAGGAGATGTGGCCCGCGTCGGTGTCCACATCTGTGGCGTGCAGCTCTGTCTCGCTCAGGGTGTGCTGGCCCTTCTCCCCAACGGTGAAGCCCGTGTTGAGGATCTCGGGGGGCTGGTTGTCCACTGGCTGCAGGTAAAGAGTGAAGGTGCCCGGAGCCGTGTTCCCCGCACGGTCCTCCACCCGGAACCGGAACTGGGCCACGCGGGAAGCCACGCCCAGCTCTTCATCCGGAGGCTGGTACGCGATTTTATGGTGGTTGACCTGGGCTTGGGTGAAGTGGGTAACCACGACGGAAGGGTTGTCGGCCAGGACCAAGGCACCCAGGGGGGCGGGCGGGTGGTTCTCGTCGGTGTCCACGGGGGGCTGGGTCACCGTGTAGCGCAGCTCCCGGTCCTCTGTGTCCAGGTCGGTGTAGCGCAGCCACTTCCTCCTCAGCGGGGTGAGCTGGGATTCCCGCACCACCATCCGGAGGGGGCAGCCGCTGCCCGGCTCGGGAGGGAGGCGGTCCACCGGGTGAACGCGGATCACAAACCTCTGTGGTCCAGACCGATTGGGGGGGTCATGGTCGTCCTGGACGCGGAACGTGAACTGGTCTGTGACAGGCCCGGGGCTGTGGGACCCCAAGTGCCTGTAGAACAGCCTCCCCTCGGCTATGTCTCGCTGCTGCCACTCTGTCACCGTGCGCTCGTAGAAGGCCCCCTGCTTCCTCCAAGGGGTGCTCCCAAGCTCCTCCTCCTCGCGGGGAGGCTGCGTCTGGCGGAGAAGCAGGTGCCCCGCAGCCGAGTAGGGTGGCTCCAGCACAAAGAGGAGCAGGGCGTCGTCCGAGTCCACGTCAGCTGCACTCAGAGCCGGGGGCAGGATGGGTGCCGTCTCGCCCTCCGCCATGGCCAGCCCCGTGTTGGCATTGAGCACGGGCGGCTGGTCATCCACGGGCACCAGGGTGATGGGAAGCAGGAACTGCACCTGGTGCCTGCCCCCTCCGTCCACCATGCGCAGCACCAGGTTGTCACTCAGCGAGCCGTCTCGGGCGTCGTGCTGGTACACAACCTGGCCGGCCGCCAGCTGGGCCGCCGTGAAGGTCTTGGGGGCCGAGGGGCCATCGGGGGTGCCCAGAAGGAGCAGGTGGCCATGCCGGAGCCCAGCCACCACCTCCAGCCTCACGGCCTCCAGATCGTCCTCGTCACTGATCACCAGGCTCTGAGAGGTGCTGCCCGCAGGGCCCGAGAGGGGCCGCGACTGGCCCTCGTAGAGAACGAGGCCAGTGTTCCGGGTGACCACTGGGGCCAGCGTGTTCATGGGCTTCACCACCACCATGAAAGCAAAAGGGTCTGAGGCTGCCCCTTCGGGGTCCACGACCTCCAGCTCCAGTTCAAAGAGGCGCTCCTGGTCAGAGTCCTCGGCGGGCGGCTGGTAGGCGATCTTCAGCAGGCGCAGGTCCTTCTGCGTGAAGGAGGACAGGGGCAGGCTGCGGTCGTCGGTGCTCACCAGGCAGCCCTGGCCGGGCTGGAACGGGGAGGTGAGGTTGAAGACCAGCAGGTCGGGGGCGGACTCAGCATCCTCAGCCGCCAGCATGTCCGGGGTCAGGGCCGTCAGCACAAACTGGGCCACCTCCATCATCATCATGGCCACGAAACTGGGCTTGGGGGCCGTGTTCTCCGTCCCTCCCCGGATCCTCACCAGCACCTGGAAGTGCTCGCGCTTCAAGGCAGGGCTGCCCACAGGAGCCCCTCGGGGGTGCACCTCCACCACCATGGGCACCCAATCCCGGTTTGGGGAGCGGCTGCGGGCTGTGTGGCGGTAGCGCACGCCCAGCTCCAGGAAAGCTTTGCAGTCCATCAGGAGCGGCTCCGGGGCGGGACCCTCGCCGGCTGGCCCGGGAACCTGCGGGTAGTGCAGGAGTTCCCCGTAGCGCGGCAGTGCGCGCACGCTGGACAGTATGCCCACGCGGCACTCCTCGGCCTCGGGCTGGTAGGCGAACTCCAGGCTCCGCCCGTCCAGGGCGCTGCTGGTTCCCAGCAACTCCTCCACGACAAGGGGCAAGTTGCGAATCACGACCTCCAGCTGGGTGAAGGCCACCTCCACCTCCAGCACCAGGGGCAGCACCACGGTCCCCGCGGGCGCGTCGTAGCGCAGCTGCAGCCGGACGCGGTCCCGCGAGGGGCTGCGCGCGCCCAGGTGCGAGTAGCGCACCTCGCCAGGGCCGAAGTCGCAGGGGAAGCGCTGGGGACGCAGGCGGCCGGGCCGCTGGGCCAGCGCGTCGTTGTCCAGCACAGTGACCGTGCAGCGGTCCCCCGGCTGCACCTGCAGCACCAGGTCGCGCAGCGGATCCAGCCAGACCTCACGGCCGAAGGGCACCCGGAGCCCGCGGTTCGCCAGCACCACGGCGTCCTCGGAGGGGCCCCCTGCAGTCCCCGCAAGCCCGGGGGACAGCAAGGGCAGGCCGGGGACAGCAGGCTGTGCTGGGACGCGGCTTACCGGTGACAGAAGCAGCAGCAGCAGCAGCCACCGGGGCGGCGACAAAGGCATTGGCTGCGGGTTGGCGGGGTTGGCGGCCCGGCGAGCGCGGGCGGCGTTTCCGGAGGTCCCGGCTGCGGACATGGGTCAGGTGGGAGGACTGAGACCCGTCAACCGGGCGCGTGCACGGCCGGTCCGCGCGCCAGGAGCCGAAGACAGCCCCGGGAAGGGCCAGCGACTCCGCCGGGAGCCCGCGGTTCCCCCGGGAGCTGGGACTGGCCAGAAGGATGGGCAGCGGCGCGGGCCGGCCTGGAGCTGCGGCCGAGCAGGTGCAGCCCTCCCGGCCCGTGGGCTCCGCCGCTCGTGCCGGTGGCTGCGAGTCGAGCCGCCCACTAGCCTTCCCAGGTCGCGGACCCTGCGCTCTGCGGCCGAGGCTCCCTCGCGCCCCCCGACTCCAGCCTCCCCGGAGGCCAATCGTTGGTCCCAGGAGGAGGCCCCGAGTCCACGGTTGGGTCGCGCTTCCTGCCAATCAGCTCCGGGACCGAGGCGGGGAGCATGCGGGGTGGGCAGGGGCGGGCGCGGGGTGTTCCCGGCCCGGGGCGCTGCGGCCCGGAGCCGCCCTCAGAGTGCGCGCTGCGCCCTCGGCCGCCGTGGGGAGCGGGAACTCCTGCCCGGCCTGGATTCCGCGCTCCGCCGCCGGTCGGGCGCCCCCGACTCCCCCCCAAGTGGAGGGACCTCCACGCCGGGCTGGTACTTCTCACGGAAACTCGCGCACCCGTGAGGAGCGCAGGGCGCAAGGCCGCGGGGGTGGGCGCGGAAGCCCAGAGCGGCCGGAGAGGGAGACCCAAGCCGGGGCAGGTCGCAGCCCTGCGCGGCCCCCTCCTCGGGTGTCCGGAGGGCGCCGTCCTCGGGGCTGAGGTTCTAATGCGCCCCTTCTTTGCGCCCGGACTTCGCGCAGTCCCGAGGACGAGAGGCTTTGGGAATGCGAGCTCTGATCCGGTCCCGGGATTCTCACTGAGGAATGAATCCGAGGGAACGTGGCCGCTGCCAGGACGGCTGTCGCTGGCGACGCCCCGTTCTCTCCGCGGTGACGGGACCGAGTATAGACGAAGCCCACAGGGACCCCCGGGGCTCGGCGCGCCCGGAGACGCGCGCGCACCGCGGGGGGACAGCGGAGGGCGCCCTCGCAGGCGGCCGGCGGGAGGCGGAGCTGAGGCTTCCTGCCCCTGGCGTGGGTGGGGCTTCTTTTGGGGTGCAGACCCCCTTTCCGGAAGGTTTTCTCCCCACCCTGCCCCTCAAAAGGAAAAGCCAACCGGTTTTAAATCGGCTGCTTGAGCAGACTTAACTAGGCTTGGCGGCTGGGGGGTGGGCAGTGCTTTTTTCTATCCAATAGCACAAATTACTCATTAACCAGAGTCGAGAATTGAATAATATCACCCGGCCCTTTCGCGACCCCACGGTGTTTTGGTTTGGGAAAGAAAGGAGCCTAAAACGCTCTCTGCTCTTGAATTTCAGTCTTCCCGGAAGCCTTAAAATGCAGGGCTGGGTCCGCTTCGGGAAGCAGCGCGCGGCCTCCGCGCCCCGGCCGACCCCTGCCCGCCCCCGGCCCCCGGCTGCCCGGCCCCTGCTCCGACCCCGGTCCACCCCCGGCCCCCGGCTGCCCGGCCCCTGCCCCGACCCCGGTCCACCCCCGGCCCCCGGCTGCCCGGCCCCTGCCCGGGCCGCGCCGCTCGGCAGCCGTGGGAGGCTCCGGGGCTGCGCCGAGAAGCTGCCGGGCGGGGGCTCGCCCTGGAGTCCAGGAAAGTTATGAATTCTCTCACAAAGAAACTCGAGGGAGATGAATTTACCGGGGGCCACCCACCCACCCTCAGAAACAAAACGTTTAGTTAATCGAGTGTGAGCCAAGCTGCTTCTAAGAGCGCTGCACTGTCCGCGGAGCTTTTAACTCCCAGTTAAAGCTGACTGACGTATTTCACAATTTACTACAAACTGAACATTCAGGGATGTGGCCGGTATTTCAAAAATACGAGAAAATCCCTAGCCAACTTTTCACCAATGGGAAACTCTCCTGGGCACTTCTATTTTGTGATTTGTTGTGACTTTTTAATTGCATACGGAATTCAAATTTGCAGAGACATGAGCACATTCTATTACTTCCTGTTCACAAATACAACCAATAGAAAAATGCTAAGTAAAATAGAAAATCAATTTCAGAATATGGATATTAGATATCATATTTCAAATTCTTGTTAAGTATTTTAATTGAAAACGTCACTGGAAGCCCAGGGGTCCTTTCCCAGGGGTTGTGACCCCAGGTATGTGGTGACCAGAACGGGACCCCAGCCCTTCCCAGGCGCCAGGGTTTTCTTTCCTTCGTTTCCAGTCTGCTCCGTTTGGCTTGTAAGCAGTGATAAGATCAGCAGCTGAAGTGTGGTAATAGCCTCAAAGTCAGGGCTCAATATTTGTTTCAGGGAAAGAACTTACCCACATTTATTTTTAAGTAGCCTAAGGAAATCAATAAACCATAATTTTTTTTGACTTTTTAATTTAGTCTGCCTTGATTGACGTGATGATGTGATTCTTAGGAATTTGGAGAGGGGGTAGGTTTCTTAGTTATTTGCTTGTCTTTTAATCAGTGAGATATAATGCATACTGTCATTTGGTTAAATATATTTTGCATTGATGATCATTGATAAAATAGTGAAATATCAAATCCTCACTGATTTGAGAACAAATAGTCCTGAAGATGCTGATCTCTCTTTAACATAAATCGCGTAGTGTGAAAAGATCTCTGTAATTAAATTGGCAAAGAAATACAATTTCATAGCCAGCATTCTCAATCAAAAACAACGATGGGATCATAAGAGATAAAATAAGTTAGCAAGTGTGTAATTTTTCTTTTAAATCTGAGCTTAGGTTTCTTGAGTTCTTACTTTCTTAAGCCTTGTAACACTTCCTGTGAACGCTCTGGGCATAAAATCCTTTAAAATAAATTCTTAAATTTGTTTCATATGTGAAAAAATACCAAAATGTCTCCTTGAATCAACTTCATCAAAATTAAAATTATTGATTGTTGAAACACAAATGATTTCCGATCTAAGGTTAAGCACCAGAGAATGTGTTTCCTTAAATAAACGACTTTTAGGGAAATGTCATATGACGAATTTAAGATGCAGACAGGATATTCAGGTGGAAATTGGAAGCAGGTCTGAGGCTCTAAAGCTAGGATGGAGCAAAAGATGCACTCTGGTTAATCTGAAGGTTACCGTTTCCAGTACAGAGTGTCACTCATGTCTTCCTGCTCCTCTCTTCACTATCTTTAAACAGTTCCCAAAGAGGAGCTGGCACATGGGCACTTCAAAACACGTGTGTGAGTGATGGATGCTTCCTGTGGAGTGTTTGCTAGTCCTCAAGTGAATTCCATTCTTCAGTATCTGTGGAACCGTGGCTTGTCTCTAAACACCAAATGTGGCCCATCTCAGAGCAGAGCGGAAGTGGTGAAGGACAGCCAGCCCCGGACCGGTGGACTGAGAGTGGCCCAGGCCTTGGCTCTGATATCCACAACTAGATCACATGCTGCTCTTCTCCTTATGTTTTGCAACTTCAATCTCCTCAACCGTAAAACAAAGAACTCCTTCTTTGTGGTCACAGCCCCCCCCCCCCCGCCTTGGTTCTAAAATTCTGTGGGTGCCGGAAGACGTTTATGGATGACTTCCCGTTTTGCTTCTGCATGCTCTGTAGTTGTAGGCTTCTTGCCAGGATTGACTTTATTAATAGAAATGGGTCACTGCTTTGAGGTCAGAAAACACAGAACTCAGAGCTCACGCTCTTTGCCAAAGGATCAATTGATCCTTTTAAAATATGGAGAACAACATTTGCATGCATTGATGCAGGCAGCTTAAATGCAGCATCTCTGCCTGATCATACCTTTTTTATAGCTAAAAGAAAATTAAAATTAAAATCTGGCAATGTAAAACAAAATTGAAATGCATTAGAAGGATAGGTGAATTTTCAAGTTGGATCTCTGATAAGGTGATCCACATGGCTTCCACATCACCCAGACTGTCCAGGTACAGGTCTGTTACAGGAGGAAAGAACGTTGGACTAGGAGCTGGAGAATGTCGCTTTGAAAGTTGACTTTCCCATTTGCTAGCTTGGGCTCAGGACAAGTGAACTAAATGTCTTTATCTATAAAAATGTGATTGGGGAGGAAGTAGGGAAGATGAAAATATTGTCCTATCCTCATAAAATTACTGGAAAAATGAAATAACAAAATGTAGATATGCAAAAGGTCATTTCTTCTTGATATACCCAAAGTAGAAATGAAGAGAAATGGCCTTTGATTGGTTAATGTGAAGATATTTCATAGATGGATTTGCATCTATAGTTAGCAGATTGCATCTACAATCATCAATGGGAATTGTCCTCAGCAATGAGGAAGTCTCCTCATCCAGTCAATTGCAGGTTGTAAAGCCAGAACCGAATATTTCAGAACTCAGAGAGAAGAATTTCTGACTCTATTTCATCTGGCAGCTTCCCCTGGGGAATTCAACTTCACCTTCCAATTTGTGGCCTGCCCTATGGCATTCTGATTTGCCAATCCTCACAGTCGTGTGGGCCAACTCCTATGCTCTCTCTCTATATATGTATATATATATCCGTTAGTTCTGTTTCTTCAGAGAACCCTTACTAATACATAATTGCAGATTAAGTTTTGGGAATTATTTAAGATGAATGAGTTCTTGAGAATGAGTGAATTTAAATTTTATTTCATTGGGAGGTCATTTAAAATTTCACAACATTCATCTCTGTCTCTTATTTTAAATGTATGAGTTAATCTGTAGGCCCCATTTTCCAGTAATTTCCGACTCCCAGCCCAGTGCATGCCAGCACCCTGCCGTGTGTGTGCCAGCACCCTGCCCACGAGCTGAAGCGTGTACCCAGCTGCTTCTCTGGGGCTCGGCCTCACTGGCGCATGCAGGTGCAGTCAGTTTCCTCCTGCCTAGCTCTCTCCATGTGGAGTGGACGGTCGTCCTGCCGCTGCTGGAATCCTCCCAGGACAGTAAGCTCCTTCAGACGGAAGCTGGCACGATTGGAAGGTTCGTCCTTCTGCGGAGCTGGAAACTGCCTCTGTGATTTCGAGTCTCTTTGGCACGAACAGCCTGTCCGGGCGCCTCTCCCGCGTGGCAGCCACCCGGCCCCACACTGTGTCCTCTGGACGTTGCCGCTCAGGTGCAGCCGTCCCGGGCAGGGTCACCTCGTCCTTGCCAAGTGTTTCCCAGATGCTGCCCCTTGCTGTCTGCTGTTGCAGCGTCTCAGATGCCAGCACGGTGCCCTTCCCGAGATGTGCGCTGGGATTGGACCGGCCGCGGGACGCTTCCCCCCGACCAGCCCTGGCGGCCGACACCGCGATCCGCTGTTGGCGGTTCGGAGACACTTCAAGGTGAAATGCGGGATTATCCTGCTAAGCACGTTTACAGACAGTGGAAGGAGGTAACGTGGGTGCATCGCCACCTCCATTTTTACCTCTTACATACTCGATAGAACACAGCAGCAGCGGCCAAAACCAATAAGGAAAGACAAGATGGGAATGCTGGCTCATTTATGGACGGTGGTTACACTGTTACCACACTTGCTGGGAAGGAATTAGCTCATTATTAGACTATTAGTTCCCAGGGGCGAGAGAATATTTTTATTTGTTTGAAATAGTTATTCCAATTTCAAGAATTTGTCCTACAAATTTAATTCAAAGGTAAAATGAGTGCTATACGAATGAAAATGACTCATTATGTTAGCATGTATATGTTCAAATTAATTATGGTGATGCAGCAATGTGGAAAATTTATAGTATTAAGTACACATAATATTATTGCAATGTATAAAAAGTAAAACATATGGACAAGAACTGTAGGGCTGTGCAAAAGGAAAAATCATTATTGGGCTATAATGGTGGTTTTGTGGATGACATTTTTTTTCTTTCTAGCTATCATATTTGTTCAATTAAAAACAAAAGACATTTTTAAAATAGAGTTTATTTAGATTTGTCTTAAAAGCTACACCAAAGTCTTTTGAAAGTTGAACCGAAGCCCCCACTCCTGAGCTCGGACAACTGTCCAGAGTCCTTATTCATGGTTGCTTAAGAGAGCTCTTGATCTTGCCATAAATTGTAGCTCTTTCCCTCCCTTCTCTTAAGACATCAGCTGCTACCATAGCAGCCAATATTATAACAAAATTAGCTCATACAGTTTGCTTCATCAGTGCACTAGATTTTAAACTTTGCTGTCACGAATGTATATGTTTTCTTACCTATTATAAAATATCAGATGGGCAACTTCTACCACATTTACCAGCCTTTGTGTCATTGGAACAGTGAATGTCTTTGAGGGCACAAAATGAAACATGGCAGACATAACCAATTCCTAATGATCCACACGAAGGTTATGATTCCATTTATTCAAGAAATATATATATATATATTAAAGATTTTTGGCAAAAAGAAATTCAAAATAATGTTTGAAGTGTTGGGGTTTAAAAATCCTGAAAGAATATTAACTGTGTGGCACAAAATCGTCTACATAAAATAATAGTGGAAAAACTTTGGAGATTGCATGATAAAAATTCTAAGTGTTGGGTAACGTATATTGGTGATGGGAGCACAATATTGTGAATGTAATTAAGACAATGGGATTGTACACTTTAAAGTAGTTAAAGTGGGAAATTTTGGGTTGTGCATACAATAAAATTCTGAATGTTAAGGTAGCATAGTTCAGTAATGATTCGGTTATGTAGTGATTTCTAAAGTTGAGTAAAAGAAGGGCTTATTGCATTTCTTTTCTTTTTCTAGCTTTATAGCCATCTTTTTGTGTAATCTTAGGAAATTTGCTCAATTTCTGATTCTCCATTTCTTTGACTATTAAAGGTAAAAGCAGTTTTTCCTGGACCACAGCTATCTTCCTGACCTTGTGAGAAGGATCAATATGTTTTTTGTTATTTGTAAAAGCAGTTTTTAAAATATAATACAAATATCCTGAGATTTTGAGTAAAAATGTTTATCTCAGACTTTCCCCACCCCCAAAATCCGTAGTCTAGTACTCTTAAGAAATGGTACAAGTTAAAGTATTTAATCAATTAACCAATCAGTCAGACTCAAATGTATAGATGTAAAGGGCACTCTACTTCTTCTGTATAATTAAAATGTGTAATTAGATTTGTAATGGGAAATTTTGAGTTCTGGGTCAACTTAGCTTTGTCAAGATGTACTACTACAGACACTCAGCTGTGTGCAGGGAAGTTACAAACGCAGCAGGGAAGACGGCGACAAGTCGCGTTCCGGCTGGTGACATTTAGGAATTATTTCAGGTGGTTGGGGTGGGATGGCTGGAGTGGCTGCAGGAATAAGGAGAAAAGGGGAGGCTAGAACATTTGGAACTAAGGGTGTCTCCCTAACAAGGAATTTGGAGAAATGATTGTTGAGTGCCAACTATGTGCAAGGGGCTGTGCTAGAAGGGACAGAGTGGGGGGACCGACAAAGAAGGAAGGACCGAACACAACTCCAGGTTACCAGCTGGGAGAGTGGAAATGGATTTCCCAAAAAACAGGGGAATGGTGGGGCTCTGGTGTGCAGGAAGAAACGATATGTTCTGCGTGGGGCGGGCGGAACTCGAGCTGCCAACGAGGCATCCGAGGGATCATCAACTTGACTTGGCAGCACAAAATAGAGGTGGCCATGATGACGAGAAGAACAGAATAAGGAGAAAATCGCCAAGTGCCAGCCTGCTCCTCTTGTGTGTGTGTGAACATCTCCAGCCCCTCTGGCACAGGTGTGGGCCCCGGAACAGGGAATGGGTTTCCTGCTTTCAGGTCCCAGGTAAGCTGCTTATGGCTGCGCGATCTCTGTGAAGCTTTGCAGCACTCCCGCCTCCTCGTCTGTCAGATGGGATGATGGTAGGAGAAGCTACTTCATAAGTAATCCTGAGACGAAGGGAGTCAACTCAAGTAAAGCACTTAGGCAATTGCCACATAATAGCTCATTTTAGTTAACATTAAAACTCAGTAAGTATCTTATAGGTGGTATGAGTTTTAAACGCTACCCTTAGTCCAGGGATTGGGTAGCTCACATTGAACAAAACGAGTGCCAATCATGCCTGCTAGGAAACTTACAATCTCACGTTGCAGATTTATATGGAAATGGGGTGAAAACAAGCACGGAGCGTCAGGTCAGTATCAGCGAGAGGCAGAGATGTCTCGTTTCGGAGTGAAGGGCACCGTGTTAAACAACGTGGGCAGCGAAGAGCAGCGGGGCCCCGTCCGGCCCAGGGGAGGCGACGGGCAGCGGGCGTCCCTGCAGACCACGTCAAACCCAAGCTGTGCCAAGCCCAGACCGTGCCAGGTCCCAGGTTTCTCCGCATTTCCCTCCTGGCCCTGCTGCTTTCTTGATCTTGTCCTGCGTGTCTGTTTTCTCTCTCGACCCCTGAGGTCAGTGTCCCCCTCACCGAGCCGCAAGGCCTGGCAGGGTCCCTGAAATACCTGTTGCAGAAATGAGCAGATGAGTCTCGTACTTCGGTTTCCACCGTGGATCTTATTACCATAATGTTAAATGTAAAACGTTATAAATTGCTTCTTAAATATAAAAACAATTCAGCGATGCTTTATGACACTGCTGAGTCCTGATTTTAAACGTGGCTTAGGATGACTATTGTGAGAGATCAGGCATTTTTTGAGAGTAAATTTTTTACATTCTTCCTTGACATTCATGATTGCAATAGGTTAATAATTATTTGCATAATAACCCACATGTTCCAGACAGAAGACTGTGTAATGTAGATATTCCAGGAAAAGGGAACACTATTATTAAGCTACAAATTTTGCATGGTTGCATGGTATAAATAGCTGCTCAGCAACTTTTCTGCATTTGCGTTTTGTGGCGAGATTTCTCCCTGTCCTGAAATTGCCCGTAATTAAAGGAACTTGAATCTTCCAAAGCTGTTCTTTTTGTTTTAATTTTGAAATTTAAATACAATTTTCAACATACATTAAAAATAATTTATATGCATTTTAGCATATTTCATTAAGTGTGTTATGCTTGTACATTATAGCATAAATGATTTAATGGTTATGTAATTTTACATCACCAGCCAGATTTCCATGAATGCATTATTAAATGGAGCAGCCTCTCATTCATATTTTTTAAGTATAAAAATAGTGGTAGAATAATAAATAATGGACATGAACTTTATATGAATAATGTGATCTACAATCTTGTCAATAATCATTTTACTGCTTCAGATATTAAGTATGTTATCTTTTTCATCTAGTAGATTAAAAAAATTGCACTGTTATCAGAAGCATTTGGTTAGCTTCTTATCAGGTTTGAAGCTGTGGAAACATCAATTTTGTGCACGTCTCTAAAGGTCTATCCCCAGAGCATTACATCAGAAAACATCTCTGTAATTACTTGTTCATGAGGTGCTTTATAGTTTATGAATTCCCAGACGATTAGAATGTATACAAATATGTTAAATCCTATTTTGAAATGAAAATGCCTCAACAAATACTGTTCCTATGATTGTGAATTTACAATCAAAAATAGAATTCAAAAGTGAGTATTAAACCTATTTTCCTACAAATTTCAAGAAAAAATGATATGCTCGTTTTGAGGGTAAATTCATCTACTTCAGGCAGATGTGAACTTTAAGAAATGCCCATTCTTTCAGTAAATTAATGGGTCCAAAGAACTGCAACTCAACATGATGGAAGCAACTTTGTCCCAATTTTTTCCCCAAAGACTATGCACTAATGCATGTGTGTGCACAGCTGCCACTGCAATGCTTGCACTAATGTGTGTGTGCACACAGCTGCCTTGGCAATGCTTGCAGTAATGCGTGTGTGTGCACAGCCACCTTGGCAACACTTGCACTAATACATGTGTGCACACAGCTGCCTTGGCAACGCTTGCACTAATACACGTGTGCACACAGCTGCCTTGGCAATGCTTGCAGTAATGCCTGTGTGTGCACAGCCACCTTGGCAACACTAGCACCAATGTGTGTGTGCCCAGCTGCCTCTGCAGTGCATGCAGTAATGCATGTGTGTGCACAGCCACCTTGGCAATGCTTGCACGAATGCACATGTGTGCACAGCCACCTCTGCATGTGGGCAGCAAGCCTGTAAGCTTTATTTACAAGGCTGCTGCTCCTTTGATCTCTTCTGGTATAAAACATATCATACCTTGCTCTGCTCAGACAGAGCTGCTGTAAGGTCTCAAATGCCAGAGAGCAATTTTTTCAGCTCTTTACACTATTATTTTAGACTTCAGAATGATATAATTATACTATTGTGAAATGTGTGTCTTGCCAGTTAAATTCTAGAGGTGACCTTCTTCTTCTAATTATGTAGCCAAAAGATATTTTCTGGCACATTCATACTACTTCTTTCTAATAATTCAAGATTCCTGCATGTCGATGTCTGTCTGCCTGTGTGCTCGAGCAGAGCTTTCCAATGTGGGTGTTTTTTACATGGTTTTGTAAAAATATGCAGTTAAGCTTGTTAAGCTTGATGAGCCTGAACTCGGGGTAGGGGGAGTCCTCGGGGTCTAGGCTGGGCTGCAGCAGGAGGTCTCCGTTTCTCCCGGGGGCCCTGGTGGAAGCACTGGCACTGGCTGCTCACCGTCTGTGCTGCGGAGTGTGTCGCTCGTGGCACTTGCAATATTGTCGTGCTCGCTGACACGCCACTGTGGGAGCTTCAGAACAGTGCCCGGGAGGCTGGCTGAATGTGGGAGAGATAGTAAAATAATAATGAGATTCACACATAAGTAACAGAAATGTAAAATATCTAGAAATACAATATAGAGAAATACAGAGTATACAGAAATAGGTAGAATATAAAAGTTTGTACAACATTCACTTCTTTGAGATAGAATTACTGTGTCATCTGGGAATTTATGTGATGGACAGTACTGGCTATTACAACCAAAAATTACATATTTCACAAGGGTTCTGGATAGAATTAGTGAGGGGAAAACCAGGCTATTAAAAGAACTTAATGCCTCCACACAAAAGTGGATTCCAAACCTGGTTTCTTTCTTGGAGTATGTTGCATGTCCCTGGTAGTAGTGATGTGACTAAGGAAAAACAATCCGAATATCAAAATTCACTTGATTCCTCCAATGCAACTCCATCCAGCCCTTTTCTAAGGCCACTAAATGGCCTGTTAGATTTGAGTAATGTTAGAGAAATCTGGCTCTCAACAATGTTGCAAGTAGTGGCTCTGATTTACATAAGTTTTTTTTAAAACTCACAATAAAAACCGGGCACTGCGATAGAGGTCTATTGGATGCAATATTCTGCTTTGCTGAAGGCGAACTGCGCAGGGTCTTCACCAGGGCTGTTCCTACGTTACACCGTGCAAGCTCAGGGTCTTCACCAGGGCAGCTCGTAGGTTACACGTGCAGTGCAAGCGCAGGGGTCTTCATCTGAGCTCACGCATGTCCCACCACGGCTGCCTCGCAAGACCCAGAACCCATCGCGGTGCAGATTCTCCTGGGGTGGAAAGCGGTACCCAGAGTTCCTCACGGGGACACAGAGACAGCCGAGGACAACTGGACACCGTCATGCCCAAGGCCGTGAGAAGTGATGCTTTGTTTCTGGGAGTGTTGGAACAGCATCTCCTCGCCTTGTCTTGGGAAGGTGGGAAAAACCTTAGGGTTGAGGCCGACAGCCCAGTACCCGGTTTGCAGCAAGGGCTCAGGATCACCTGTTGATTGAATATCGCACAGATGTTCCAGATGCCAAATTCATAAAGAGACACATAAACTAACCCCTGTCTGGAAAACCCAGCACTTCATCCAGGGAGAATAACAAACAAACCAGCAGCTGCCAAACAATGTGTCCTGATTCCTCAGAGATGGGGCTGGGTGGAGGGGACCCCTTTCTGCCCGTGAGGAGAAGAGGGCAGGAAGTCTCCAGATTGCCAAGGCTCGAGAGAGGGGCTCAGGGATCAGCCCTGACCCGGTCGCCCCATGTCTGATTCTGGCACTCGCTGTTGGAGCCCAGCTATTCTAATACCCCAGCATCTAAAGAAAAAGAATATTTACATAAACATTCATTATTCGTAATCCTTTATTTTAAATTTCATCTTGTCTGTTGCTAGCCTTTCCTCTCACATAATCTCTTTCTCGCTCTTTAGGGGTGTCTAGGCAGTGAGCACCCTAACTTGTTCATATTGAAAAGGGGGTGTGGACACTATGGGAAGGGGGCTGCATCTGGTTGTTGTTCTTAAAGAGGCTGTTGCCTCTGGGTTTTAGGAACTGTCTGGCATAGGAACACTCTAGTGGATTTCTTTCTGAGAGATAAACTTAGTGAGTGAAACTTTTTCTAGAATCTCAGATAGGGACCTAGGTATTTCATAGCCAAGAGCCCTACTTTGACAGTAGTTTTATTTTCACTCTCCCACCACCTGTGGTGACAGGTGCATTGTGACTCGAGAAAGCACCCTACTGTTTAGGAGAAATGGGCTCTGTTGAGTTCCCAGCACTTATCTAGGTATTTGGAGCAATTCATAGGTGAATACTTCTGCATTCTGAAAGAGAGAAATTGTTGGCATAATTCTTACTGGAGAATCAAGTGTGAGTTCTTACTTTTAGAATCTTTTTCCCCATTTCATAATTTGGAATATTATTCAAAAAAGTCTGGTGAGTGTGTTTTCTGTGTCAAGATGTAGGTGCACAAAGGAAAACTGATGTCCCTTGGCTTCTTGCCCAGGCCCGTGGTCCTCGACTAAGGGAGGTTCTGCTGTGGAGCCGTTGGGCAAAGCGCGGAGACATAGTGATTGTCACGACTGCTGGGAGGGATGATGCTACTGGCACCTGGAGGGAAGGGCCAGGGACACGGCTACACATCCGCAAGGCACAGGACGCCCACCCCCATACACAACAGAGAATCTTCTAGTCCAAAATGGCGACCGTGCTGAGCTTGAGAAACCCTGCTCTGGCCTTGTCTGGAGGGTGCTGGGCGCCCCATCCGGACCCCCGGGTTGTGCCCACCCCCAGCTACTGCACGTGTCGGCTGCCCCCGCCTCTGAGAACTGCCTGCGGCCAAACAGGAGCCCCCTCAGAAGGCAGGCTTGGAGCCTCCCCCTGCCCGCCACCAGCTCCCCTGCTCAGCGGGGCCAGCTCTGCAGTGTCACAGCGTCCCCGGGCTCAGGCTGGGGCTGGAATCCAGAGGGAACACATTCTTGCTTGGCTTTTCCCACCCTGTCCTGCCGCTCTCACTTCCAATCGCCCAACGTTCCTCCATCAATAAATCAGCTGAATAGAGTCCCCGTCGTAGACTCTGTCTGCGGGAAACCCAACCCAAGACCGTGCCATAGAGAGACCGCGTGGCAAAGCCCAGCTTCCCGGCTCCCAGCTCAGCAGGGCTCTGGGACGGCCGTCTGCTCCAGAGCAGCCTGGGTCCTCAGGGCCCGCCCGGTGTGGGGCAAAACGGGGTTAGAGTTGCGTGGAGACACTGCTGTCCCTGAATCCCGTCCTCTCCTGGGAATCTGCCCCACTCCTCCCGGAGAACCAGAAGGGGCTCCTGTTGAAGTTTATTCAGAATCTCTGCGCACCTCCCTTCTGGGTTAGATGCAGCAATAAGTCCCCCTACTCCAGGTTTTCTTTTTTCTTTCTTTTTTTTTCCATTAAGCTCTTTTGGATTGGGTTTCCATAAATCACATCTTAAAATTCTTACTAATTAAACATGAAAGTTAACTGTTATTATATAGTCCCAGTAAATGAAGCGATATTTATTATCAAATTTGGTTCATGAGCCATACTTGTTCTATGTGGGGTAGAGAGAATGAAACTTTTAGAAGCATTAAGGACACCATTTACCAGGATCCTTTATTACTTAGTATGGACTATCCCATGGTGGTTGTTTTTTTTTTTCAATTTAATTTTTTTTATCCTCACTAAATTGCCTCCATCTTCAGTGTGTTTGTGAGGAAGAAATGAAGCCAGAGTCCTTTGCTTTTCTGTTTCCTGTGTCTTAGAATTATCATATAAAAGTTGAGGAGAGAATTTTACTTTTGACTGCTTTACTCTCAAGTATCTTTCCATGATCAGCTTTTAGACTAGAGCCATCAGTTTCTAAGGTGAGGTCATTAAAATCTGAAGTTGCCAGGGATTAGATGAATTGTAGCTGAATATCCTTTCTGGTGTTGGGCATTGCTTATGATGATAAATCCATCATCAAATACTAACTGTTGTTATTCAGGATGGAAACTGAGGTGTAAAGAGGAACTCGACAATATAAGCGATGTTATAGCACCTGGAGAACAGCATCTTGTACTGTTAGACACACTGCCAGAAAAATTCTGGACTTTTTTTTCAGAGCAAAGGTCTCCAGGAAATATTGAAAGCAAGCTTTGACTTTTTGACCGAAGAGCTGGAGACATAAGGGAAGGGAGAGAAGATAAGGTGTCTTCAAGAGAAGAAATGTGTCCGGCTGCCTGAAAATTCGCCAGCACTGCACAGAGCTGCTTCCGTGTTTGGCAGCACTGTCACGGCCCTATTTATCACGTCTATGTGCTTGGCGAGGCGTCTCTGATAAGTCTCCTCGTTTAGCAGCTTTGACTGTTTTAAAAGTGCCATCAAATTTAAAGGGTAATTGTTAATCTTTGTCTTAGATCACAGAAGGGGAATGTGAACAGAGGGCAGGAGGTGGAAACGTCTGCTCGCCGTGCGTGTTGCCCCTCGTGCTTGTTCTCTCCTCCTGCTCTAAAGCAGGAGCTGGAGCGCGGTGTTCGGGTGCTCAGGATTTGGTGCTTTCTGGGGTTCTCGCTGCATTGACCTCTCTGGATGGCAGGACTGGGGCGTGAGAGCTGTGGAGGCCCGGGGTGCCCCTTCTGGGTCTCCCTCAGGAGCGCAGACCCGGAGCAGGGCTGACCACAGCCCCCCGGCCACCAGGCCCGCCTCGGCCAGGCCACCTCCCTCCTCCGCTCCTGGCAGATCGGTCTGTTTCTGGGGAGCCCTGGCCCCTGCCCCGGGTGGCTGAGTGCCGGGAGCCCGCCTTGCCAGCAAGCCCCGGCCTCGCCTCCTTCCCACTGTCTCTGCTGCCCCAGCAAGAGCAGCCGTGGCTCCTCCCGCTCCCTCAGTGACTGTCCGTCTAAATTCCGCTCCCTCGGTGTCTGTCCGTCTAAATTCTGCCCCAGTCCAGATCCGCTCCTCCTCTGGGGCCTGAGCCCCCAGCCCCAAGTGAGGTGCCCGCAGTGGGTCAGAGCAGACCCACTGAGACTGGAGAGGGGGTCACCCTGAGCCACAGTAAGCAAGATCCTGGCGTAGGGTCCCCCCAAGTTTTGGGGGGCTGGCCCTTTCGGGGGGGGTGACCTTTACTCTACTCTTCTGTATCCCCGAGGCCAGCACAGCAGCAGCATTTAGAACTCCTGGCTTCTGGGGCTCCTCAGGTGCTAACACATTTGTAGCGATGCTTTCCCTGTATTCCTAAACACAACAAGTTTTATTTCCGAGTGGGCCTCGTTCTGATGACCTGGCTGTTTGTGCTGCACGGCAGTAATCACTGACTCGTTTTTGTGTCGTGTTAATACCCACAACAGTTAAGCTGGCGACGACCCCTTTCTGGAACGAGGCACGTTCAGCAGACGTCTTCAATTCAGCATCGACCACATGCCAAACGATTCCCTGGAACAGACAAAACTCAAAAATCCTCTCTCTAGGAGCTTACATGATAGTGGAGTTTGCATTCTATGAAATGTGCACACACAAAAATTTGCTTTGGTGTAGTTTGGCTTGGTTTGGTGTGATATGGTTTGGTGAGGTTTGATTGGTTTGGTGTAGTTTTGAGGGGATTCCTGGGAGTTCGTGAATGTCTGTTCCCACCCCCAAGCTCAGCCATGGAGTCCAGCATTCATGGATCTTGGATTTAGAACAACTTCTCCATAGAAACCAAAGGGGGAAGTGAACAGAAGGACAAAGCCTGGAATTTCCAAATAAGGATCAAAATGGCACCGACCCTGGAAACAGAGGGGCAGGACTGGGCTCTGTTCAGGCCCACTCCTCTGCTGAACCAGAACTCACCCCATGTTGTCTTGATTTCCTCCAATTTTCTTTCCTTCCTTTTACTTCCAGAGAGTATTGAATTTTAAAAGATTGAACTGAAGTTGACTAACAGAACATTCCTGCTGAACAACCCTCTGCTTCTTTCTAAGTGATTTAGCGTGACATCTGCTCGCACTGTCACTTGGTCTCAGTGCAGCTGATGCAGACATTCAAATGGAAATGGAAAAAATGAAAATACTATGTGGGAACAACACAGGCTTCTTCAACAGGACGTGGTCTGCCTTGCGTTGCTCAGCTTGTGTTGACCTTGTGTTTTCGCTGACCTGCTTTGCTGCTGTAGGTAAACCTCAGGCCTGTCTGCTTCCACAACATGGGAAGCCTTCCAGCTGCATCGCCTGGTGGCTGACGCCTTTGATTTTCAAGGGTTTGAAGGCTCTAAGCTTTCTGAACTACTGCAGGCAAAATACCATTCGTACATACTTGACATAATTCACTCTCGGGCAGGGATTATCATGCAAACACAAAACTGACACCGCCGAGTTTGAACGTGCAGAGTACAGTTCTTTTCTTTCCTGTGTGCCTCTTTCTACCTCAGCCTGGCTGAGGAAAAGTGATGCCGACAATCTGCAAAACAGATGCATGTTTCTAGGGGATGACAAAACGCAGACTCGCCACACAAGTTGTGGGGATGCAGCAAAGGCTTGTTACTTAACTGTGGATTTGAGGCGAGCTGGCTGGGCTGTAAAAGTGCTCCTGGGTTCCAGGCGCCAAACGTGTTTGTGTCCTTCATTCACGCAACTGTGCCGAGCCCTGAGCTTCTGTTATTCAATCAAAATCAAACCAATCAAACCACACCGAACCAAACCAAACCAACTACACCAAATCAATCAAACCACACCAAACCAAACCAACTACACCAAATCAATCAAACCACACCAAACCAAACCAACTACACCAAATCAGTCAAACCACATTGAACCAAATCATTCCAAACCAAACCAAACCAACTACACCAAACCAATCAAACCACACCGAATCATATCATACAAAATCAAGCCAAACTACACCAAAGCAAATTTGTGTGTGTGCACATTTCATAGAATGCTAACTCCACTATCATGTAAGCTCCTAGAGAGAGGATTTTTGTTTTGTCTGTTCCAGGACATTGCTTGGCACGTAGTCGATGCTGAATAGATGGTCTGCTGAATTGAAGAATTATTTTCAGTTTTATTAACAAACTATTTTGTTAGCTTTTATAACTTTAATTAATATAAAGAAATGAAAAAACAAAACAAAACCCTATTGGTATCGTTCATGACACCGATACAATCCCCAACCACCCAGAGCAGCTAAATCCTGGTATTTGCAAAAGCTGCACAGCATCCCCAGCAGGATAACGGTGGGAAAGGGCCTGTCCCTGCTGGGTTTCTTGTGTCACACACAGACGGCAGGAACTTCGTCATCTCCTTCAGAGAGAGGGGCCCCAGGAGAAGGAACAAAGAGACGGGCGTTTGGCCCAGAAGAGAGTGTTACTGCGTGAGAAAGTCCACGTGTGCCCAAGGGTGCCGAAGCCCAGAAGAGACCAAGTGGGGCTGCGCCTTCGTGCCGCCTCAGCCTCCAGGATCTCACTCCATCTGGAGACTGGGGATTAGGGATGTTTCCCTCTTTTTAAAAGCTAAACTGCAGCCCGCCCCCTTCTGCCCCGAAGCCTGCCCTCCACGCTGGCGTGGCCTTGGCACCTACAACAGAACGTACGCTCTGAATTCCTTCAGGAGGAGGAAAGAAGAAACCTCCAGAGCAGGAAAGCTACGGATGAGCTCTCGGCTGGAGAAACAGCAAAGCCAGGCCTGTCTCATCCGTCCTGCTCGCCTTCCGTCCCCAGAGCCTAGCGCAGTTCCGCACATGTGGCTCCCGAATCACCCTGTTCTCCCCGGCTGGTGAGGGTGGGTGCAGGTGGCCCCAGGATGACGTTTCTGACGTGACACCACCAGCAAATGGTGAAAAGTACCCGTTCCTGAGAGTTAGCCCTCCTAAGAGGCACCTACATATGAACGTTACATTTAACCCTAGAATCAAAGCTTACAGTTGAAAAACCTGCATTCTCTGTATTTCCTCTTTGGGAGAAAAGCTTCCCCCCCAGCTGTGGGGGAAGACAAAATTATAAAATCGGTTCAGTTATCACTTCTGGAGAGGAAAGTTTCGCCGTCTCCTGTCTGTGCCCGCTTGCCTTTCATCTTCCCCTCTAAGCCAGACAGCTCGGGTCTGGCCCAGGCCTTCTGCTCCCCGAGTCCTGCTGGCTGAAGACTAAGGAGAGGGTTCGCGGTGGGTTCTGCAGTCAGCCCCTCTCTTCCCTAAGCAGTGTTGGCAAATAAGAGAGAGAGCTCCGGAGGAAACGTCTGTCCGCTGCTCTCTCCTGCCTGCGAGAACAGAAAGAAATCCTCCGCATGCCTGAATTTTTAAAGCAGAGCCCTTACAGGAAAGGCCAGCATGTAGGAGGCTATTTTGGTTTTTAAAGTTTCTTTCTCGACTGTATCCACTGATAAAGGGCAGAGCTCAAGATAAGACAGCAGAGCTCGAGATAAGATTTGCAGAGTCTGGATGAATCAAAATTTAAAAGTGGGTGATTACTGTGCTGCTTGGGGCACATATTTTCCACTGGCCGCCCTGCCCTCAGCTGTTGTCCGTGAGGGTAATAAATCACGACAAAGCCTCAGGCTTCTTATCCTCACTAAAGTTCAACGTAGCTCTGCGGAGAGAATTTGGGAAGAGGAGGGGCTGGATCTTCAGATAATCCCTTTTTTCTTTAGGATGAATGCCAAATCCTCATCAAATTAATTCTTAATCTCAAGTTTCAGTTTAAATTCTAGAGCCTGTTTGAGCCGCAGATAGCTGGATAACTGGTTTCTCTCCCTCTGGGTTCTCAGAGACTAAAGGAGTATTTACTGGAAGAGAATGAGTTAGGGTGTTTTATACTGCTAGGCTCTCTTTCTCTTTCCCAATGTGAGTTATTTTTATGTGTCATATACATGTTTTATAGTTTTCGTTGTATTGTAATCATCTAGACATGTGAAAATACAGTATCAGGGCAAATTCTGAATAACTTGTAAATCCCAAGAAGTGCTTAAAATACTCAGTTTTCAAAAATAAATGTTGAGTCCCCGTAGGCTTCTCTGGCGTCTCCCTCTGGCTGTGCCCCGTGGGCAGCGCACCCCCAGCCTGAGGGCACACTCGCGGGGGCCCCGACGTGATGCCCGTGTGGCTCCAGGGGGCACGCAGGGAGGGCGGACGGGGTGGAAATACACATGTGGTCAGCCTCTCTCTGGTCCTCGAGATCAATTTAAATCTCCCAAAGGGGCAGGGAGATGCCAGACTCATGTTTAACAAGCGCGAAGTTGGATTGATTAGCAACAAAGTGCAGTGGGTGAGATGTCGGCCGACGGCTTCCGGCCCAGAGGAGGAAGTGGTCAGACCACAGCCAGGCGGAGTCCACATGGACTGGCCACACGTGGAAGGTGTGTGTGCGTGTGTGGGTGCAGGGGAATGGCAGTGGGTGGGGTAGAGTGTTGTGGAAGGTGTGTGTACAGGTGTGTGTGTGGAGGGGACGTACAAGGTGTGTGTGT
The DNA here is from genome assembly GCF_015220235.1 of Choloepus didactylus. Classification (NCBI taxonomy): domain Eukaryota; kingdom Metazoa; phylum Chordata; class Mammalia; order Pilosa; family Megalonychidae; genus Choloepus; species Choloepus didactylus. Next base: position 1,567,908 of record NC_051318.1, read on the forward strand.
GGAGGGGACATGGAAGGCGTGTGTGTTTGTGTCTGTGTGTGTGGAGGAGGGTGTGGCAGTGTGCAGGATGGAGCGTGTCTGTGGAAGGCGTGAGTGTGCATGTGCGTGTGTGCACGGCCACAGAGGGTGCCTCGAGGGGCGTCGGTGCCCGCGGGAGTGAGCTTTGCTGCCCCCTGCGCTGCCCGGGGCTGCTCTGGGCCGGGAGTGGGGGGGACGCGGACCCCGTGGCGAGGAGAATCCAGAGCTGGAAACTCTGGGGTCCGCCTGCAGCGAGGGGAGCCCCTCCTGGCCCCCTCCTAGCCCCCTCCTGGCACCCCCCTGGCGCCTGGGCTGCCTGGGCCATCCGCAGAGCACATGGCGCCTTCCTCCGTGACCCTCTGGCTCCCAGCACCCAAGCGTGGGGGGGCAGCCACGAGCTTGGTGCTCCTTGTCCTCGGGCAGGGGGACCGCATGGCCTTCTCGTTAGTGGGGCCTGGGGCCACCCCGCAGAGACCCCCACCGCCACACCACACGTGCCCTGCTCCCCAGGATGCCCCTCCTCACCTGGGTGGGGGACGGCCTGTCCACGCAGAGACCGCAGTCCTCATGCACCCTGCTCCTTTTGGGAGAGAGAATCACACCCGCAGTCCCCCTGGCGTTGGGCTGGTGTGGGCAGCTGGGTGTGGAAACCACCTCCCAGCCCATCAGACCCACCGCGACACCCTCCCTACCCACAGGTGGGGCGCGGGGGGCGGCAGGACCCTGGCTGGCTGGGCCGAGGCTCGCAGGTTAGTTCCTGTTGGTCTAACCACCATGTGACCAAGAAACTGACCGTCCTTGGGACCAGCCCACCCGAGGGTGCAGAGGGGTCATCTCACCAGCAGTGCGGGAGATCTGTGAGCCTACGGAGCTGGGCATTGGGTCCTTATTCTCGCGCAGCAGATCACCCCAGACCCAGTGGCTGGATGTTTCTGGTCAGGGTCTGGAGGAGATGACTGCAGAATCCTCAGCCGGGCTGCAGTGCCCAGGCCTGGCCGAGCGGGGGGTCGGCTCCCACAGGGGCCCTGTCCTCCCAGCTGCCAGCTGCGGCCTCAGCGTCCTGCCAGCGGACGGCTCCCTGCAGCCGCGCAACAGCTACCCAAGCGAGGGGCCACCATGTCCTCTGAAACCCACCCGACCCCTGCCCTGTTCCATTCATCTCACCGGCCATCCCTGGTGCCATGTGGGGGCTCCAGGGGCCCGGGCACCAATCGGCGGGGGCCTGAGGCTGACCACCGCACCTGACGCCAGCAACTTCAGAATAGCAATACACATCCTTGGATCACTTACAAGTACGACTGGAACCATTAAAGCTCTTTCACGGGGGGCATTGGGTGAATATTTGTGGATGTGAATTATAATATGGCAAATAGAAGTGTCAAGTTCTCTTCCTGTGGAGGAATGAATGAGGATGTTTAATTTAAAAATAATCATGATTCTGCTTAGCTCACAGATACTGGTACTTAAGAAAGAACTAGTGGAAATGTGGATTCCTATTGAACATGAAAATTTTTTTTCTAATGATATTTACATTGAACAAAAATCAAGAAAAGGAAGTGTTTACTAAGGAAGTTTAGTTATCTATTCCAAGATAAAAGAAGAAGGAACAAAGTTTATACTTAAAACAATAAAAAGCATCTTTTCTTTCATTTGGCTCTCACTTGCAGCTCAATATGGCTGAGCCGAGGGAAACTTTTCTGTTTAATGCCATCAATTTCCCTGCCTTCTTAAAAGGATCTAGAAATTAACTTTAAGCATAATCTTTCTTCTTAATCATAAAGTAAAACGATTTAAGGAAAGTTTAAAAACAACCAGAGTTAATCTTTAACCAAAGTTAGAAGAGCAACTCAGATATGTGGCTCAATAATTAATGAATAGAGAACATTTAAATAAAAGTGATGTCTTTATTTCTTTATTCATGGATTTGAACCAAGTGACCTTGTTGCTATCATATATGACACTTAGAAACTTTAACTGCATATTTCCTGTTTGAAGAGCATGTATGCAGGTTTAATTTATTTTATTCCCTATTCACATATCTTTGTGAAAGATTTCTTTTCCTCACTGGAGCTTAATGGTAATAAACTCTTAATTTAATTGTATTGACTCTTGTTGTGTTTAAAGGGCCAGAAGGGTCTACATTCTTTTTTAGAAGGGTCTACATATCTTTACATTTACTGATGAATAGCAGAATTACTTTAAAAGTCAAAATAATCCAGCCCTTGTGTTCTTTCCTTGTGCAATAAAATAAAATACAAAGTGCACCTGAAATCTCTTAGGAAATACAGCTTTATGATTTTGAGTTGACTTTTTAGGGAGTTCTCTAAAAATACAAACTAGCTTATTTTTAAACCATCTCAGATTGAATCTCAGCAATTGTCTGGAAGAGTAGATGAAATACGGACAGAGGACTTTAGAGGACCATTGGGACTTACAAGAATTATTTTATCTATATCCATGAGAAGACAAAGATCAGGGTGTTTAAAATTAAATCAAGTAGGCAGTGCAAGAACCAGACAATTGTGACCTGATGACGAAAGAGGCATTTTGCTGCCTGGATACCCAGATAACAGATTACGAGATCCCACGGAAGCAAGCTTCCTGCCTCTGGGCTTCTCAATTTACCTGCAATCATTGAGCTGTTTGGATTTAGTGGGTCCTGAAACACAGTGCTCTGCATCTCTCCAAGAGCTCACTGCTAACACTGTAAAGACATCCAAGGAAGCGCTCCGTCTCTCTCATCGGTTTCCATTCTGATGAAATCTAAGAGTCTGCCAGGAGATGGGCTGGCCCATACACGTGCGCGCGGTGGAATGAATTGCAGTTACGGTGACAGGAAGTAGAGCAAGGTCTGCAAACTGCTCTAAGTGGTGTCCCACACCTGGGCAGGAGCTGTTTTCGGAAGAGCAGACTGACTGCTGGTGTCTGGGCCAGCACTTGGGCCACTCGGAGATTCACTGACGGCAGCAGCAGCTACTGTAGATAATTAACTATATATCTCAAGCCCTTATACTCTGCTTATTGATGAAATAAGCAGAAATAAAAAGGTTACTTTTAGTTTGAAGGCATTTAAAATGTATTTAGAAGGGCAATACATGAATAAAATAGATAAAAGTAAAGTGGGCAATTGGATGTCATCCACCATGTAAGGTCACTGTCCAGTGAGCGGGTGGGAGAGAGCTGGGCGTTCACCTGTCAAGAGGGAGAGACGATGTCTGCACTGGCTCCACTGAGACGCAGGAACCTGGAGACGGAGAGGGCCAAGAAGCTGCCAGGGTAGGTCTGGAGCAGATCATGGAGACTGAATGAAAAGTGAAGGAATTCAGTCTTTTTCCCTTAGACAATAGACAGTTCTCAAAGGTGAGGATTTTGGAAGGATTAATAGGTGGCAGCCTTCAGAATGAACTATAGGTAGAGAAAGGGAAGTGAGGAAAACAGGAGCCTGCTGGAGTAATTTGAGATCCGAAGGACTTGAACTTCTATGATGGCAATCATAATTGCATGAAATTGCAGATATCTGACCACATTAGACCTACTGAAAATAGTAACTTCATGTGGTTCAATTTAATAATGTGAAGAACCAGAAAAACTTGATATTGGAACAAAATATGCACTGGTGACTTGGAAAAAGGGGCTAACCACAAATGGAAATAAAATGAGGAAGGCGAGGCCAAGTGTTATGCTTTTTTGGATGACGTGTTGAGGCCAAGTTGAGAAGCCCAGTTTTGAATACATCGTTATCTGAAGTGGCGAGCGGGAAAGCCCACCTGGTGGCTGAAGGTGTGAGACGGAGCCCGGGTGCGGTCAGGGAGGATAAGGTGGACCTGGACATGCACCTGCAGGAGGAGGCTGTGGGGCTGGAGAATGACAGGGGCCTCGAGGAGGGAGAGCGAGGTCAGGAGGTCTGTGAAGGGCAGACGGGGGAGCACAGCAGCTTGGGGAGTCCGCAGAGTCGGCACTTGTCCTTGGGTTTGATGACGAGAAGATGATCGTACTCTTTGGGGAAAGCCATTTCCTAGCAGAGTGGGAGGTGGAGTGACTGTTTGGGATAAAGGAGGCTGCGTGTGGAGGGAGTCACAGCTCTCCGTGGAAAAGGGGCCAGCGTCAGGTGACAGGTTCGTCAACACGGGCAGCACTCCGCGACCTCCTCTTCCACAGAAGGATGAGGCACAGCCCTTTAGTTCTGTGGCATCTTTAGATGTCCCCACGGCACTCAGAGCCCTTTCCCTTAGAGCCCTCCAGGGTATAAAGGGATGAAACTGTCCTTAAAAAGTTCCACCTTGCAATGAAGAATGGTGCTGGTTGCGTTCTTGCGAATCCCCAACCCCAGCTGCCTGAAGGGGTCAGAGGCGGGTGCAGGTGCCCTGGAGGCGCTTTTAGGGTGTGAGACCGTCAGGACCCTCGGGTGGCTGGAGGTAAACCTGGCGGGAGCTGAAGGGGCTCCCCAGTTCTCTGCTGGAGTAACCAGCGAGCAGAACCCTGGTCACATGCCGCTCACGCGAGGATGAGGGCCCAGTAAATGGCCTCCTATTCGCTGATGTACGGGTTCCTCACGATGTGTCCTCAGCATCTGTCCACGGCTGTCACTTCTGCTCTGTCGTGGAGCTTGGCGCATGTAAAATTAAATACATACTTATTGGTTGAGTTGCTGAAATCCATTTCTGAGATTTTATTAGAGAAGAGTCTATGTCAGCACCATGTGGAAATTACCGATAAAGCTTATCACAATCTGGAGACTGTAAAGATAATGAGGAAATTAATGAGATCTCATTCATGTTGCTGTATCCAGCTGCACATGCTGATTTCCATAACTGAAATATTTCAGTGAGTTCGATGCCAAAGAACGTGCTCATAAAGAATTTCCTGACTTTGACATAATTACGCTTCTAACTTTAGTATTAGATTAAAATTTAATTTACACTCAATTTAAACTTTAGTATTGCATTAACATAGACATTTTCTGCTCACAGCATTACACAGAAACAGGACTGGAAACTTTTGCTCTTTTAAGCACGACCCGAATGGTCAAGCTCGGAGCGGAAGGCTGTGCTCCCTGCCCCGGCCGCCCCCTCGGAGCCTTTCTGGTCCTGACTGGGAGGGATGTGTCGGGGGCGCCGCAACCAGAGCCAGGGTGGGAGGGGGCAGAGGGGCGTCCCACGAAGTGCGCATCTTCACCGCGTTTTCACAAGTCAGTTCCTTCCCAGACTCGCTGCAGTTATTTCTTCTTTTCTAATAAGTTATGTTGGTTTCTCAATTTTGTTACCATCCCTTCTGCCCAATCGGCTTACTCAGTTTTCTTAACTTTTTGCTGGATGTCAAAAGAGAGACAAGAAGGATGTAGATTTAGCATTTTCTTCACATAAAAATGAGAGAGTTAAGATTAGAATGTGACGTTGAGTCATGAATGACAGTGGTTAAGGTGATGTGAAGGTGGAGCTCAGGGCTGGGTGATTTCATCACGTCCGGTCCGTGAAGAGCTTGTAATCGAGGTGCCTGTGGCCGCAGTGCGATCATCACAGAAACGCACACCGTGGTAGGGAAAACCATCACTCGGGACAACCAGCAGAGAAGAGCACAGCCCACGTGCGCGTCGCGAACCACGTGTGTCGTTCAGCACCAAACCCTCCTGAGCACCTACTGGGCACCAGCTGCTGCTCGGGGCACCGGCAGTGCGGGAAACCCCTGCCCTCAGGGAGAATTTTATACACCCACGCTCACATTTATACACACACGTGCACACACTATGTGCACACGTGTGTGTATATAAACATAAACACGTATGTCTGCTGCTCCTGAACTAAGCACTTGGGACGTGAAGAGTAATGGTTCTTAGTCTCAATACAGCCCCAGAGGGAAGACAAACCCATAGGCAGTCGAGTAAGTACAATAACACAATGTACCAAATAGAAAGAGAAATTGTCATTGGGGAGGGGCATTTATTTGAGAGTGCGCTGTAGGAAAATCTCTGTCTTAAATAAAGCTGGCAAAAACTCTTTAATTACAAGTCTGAATGCTCAGAAAACATATATGGCACAGGACATTAAATTTGACTTTTTGTCATGTCACAGTTTTGAGGTGCCGAGTGGCCCCGTTCTGAAGGGGGTCGTTAGAGCACCTGGGCTGGACTTCAGCTTACACTTCCCGTTGGTTGGTGTTGGCTCAATGTGCTGGTTTGAATGTATTATGTCCCCCCAAATGCCACGTTCTTTAATGTAATCTTGTGGGGCAGACATATTATTGTTGATTAGGTTGGAATCTTGGGATTAGGCTGTTTCCATGGAGATGTGACCCATTCAAATGTGGGTAGTAACTTTGATTAGACTATTTCCATGGAGGTGTAGCCCTGCCCGTGCAGTGTAGGTCTTGATTAGTTCACTGGAGCCCTATAAAAGCTCACAAACAGAGGGACCTCAGAGCAGCTGAGAGTGACATGTTGGAGAGCAGCTTAGAGAGACACTTTGGAGACGGCTGCTGAAAGCAGACTTTTGCTGACACTTTGGAGATGCCAGCTCAGTGTTTGCTCTGGAGAATCTGAGAGAGGACAAAACACCCAGAGAGCAACATTTTGAAGAATGCACAGGAGCTGAGAGAGGAGCTGGAGCACAACCCAGGATCAGCAGACGCCAGCCACGTGCCTTCCCAGCTAACAGAGGTTTTCCGAATGCCGTTGGTCTTCCTTCGGTGAAGATATACTCTTGTTGACGCCTTAATTTGGACACTTTATGGCCTCAGACTGTAAACAAATACCCCCTTTATAAAAGCCAATCTATTTCTGGTATTTTGCAAAATAGCAGCATTAGCAAACTGGAACACTCGGCCATTCTGAATCAACCCATTCTTTTCTTAAATCGTTTTGTGGGTATAGATGCCGTTTGGGAATAACAACTCGGTAACTTAGCCTTACGGGCCCACTTGGATATGGCAAGCCTTTGCCGTCCACGGTGTGCAAACCAGCATGTTCTAACACGTGTTGCCATGACACAGATTATTTCAGCTTGGTTGTTTTGTCTATAACTAGCTTGCTAATTACGGCCAGAGGAGAGGTTGATGAATTCCGTCACAATCTGTTCTCCGTTCCCAGGCCACGGCGCATTGGTGGTCACAGAGCCACTAGCCGTCTCTTAAGCCGGAAATAACCGCCTCACAGAGTTGGATCCAGCAAGTTTCAAAGGGGTCCTGGCATCGTGGAATGATCCCTCTCAACTTCACTTCAAACAGCTCCTTCAAACAGGTTTTGATCTTTTTTTCTTTACGGGAAAGTTCCCCAAACAAAATAGACGCACAACTATTCTAATTTTACAAAAGGCATTTGCAGCCTTACTTAGTCCTTATAAGTATTTTAGGAAACAAACATGTGTCTTGGTTACAGAAACAGCTGTTGCCCGAGGTGGAGGGCCCAGCGCTGCTTGTGCTCCTGATGTCGGAGCCGCGTTTCCAGGCTTTTCCTGATAACCCTCCTCCTTGGATTAAAATGAAGTGATGAAAACCACTGGATAACAGTAATTTCTTCCATTCTTTTCTTTCCTTTTTTTCATTAGAGAAGTTGTAGGTTAACATAGAAATAATGCATAAAATACAGCGTGCCCATGTATCTCCCATGATTAACACCCTGCGTTAGTGTGGTACGTTGGTAACAGTTGATGAAAGAATATTGTGATAACATGACATTTTTATGTATTATATATATTATATTATATAACAATATTATTATAACACATGACACTATTGCAGCATTAGGATTCACCATTTGCATCATACAGTTCAATGTTTTTTTTAAAATTTTTATTCTGATAACGTATGCAACCTACACTTTCCCCTTTTAATCTCATTCAAGTATATAATTCAGTGCTGTTAATTACATGCACAGTGTCGTGCTACCATTGCCGCCATCCATTAACAAAACTTTTCCATCACCCCCAGATAGAAACTCTCTACCCTGTAAGCAGAGTCCTTGTGCTCTGTAAACTGGCTGTTCTCAAACTGTGGTCTGTGACCCCTGGGCATCCTGACAGCTTTCCCGGGAAGCTGCAGGACCAGAACTGTTTTCAGCACAACGCTGAGCCTTCCCTCACCCGTGGTGCTGCAGCGGCCTCTGCACCGAGGCCGTGGTGGGTGCATCCTGGTGCCTTCCCGTCTAGCAGTGTCACACCCCAAACCGTCCCAGTAGTTGTGTTCTTCACCACCACCTGCTGAAGCTAAAAAACAACCGGTTTCTCTCAAGAATGTCACCGATGAAGCAGCACAGAATATTAACTTTGTTAAATCTCAACCCTTGGGATTTATTTATATTGGGTGGAAACGAGGGGCATGCATAAAGCACATCTGCTCTGTGCCAAAAAGTGTGCGGTCAAGTTGGAAGCTGAATTACCAATTTTTTCATAGAGTATCATTTTTCAGTTGAAAGAATGACTGGCAAACTATGGTTATTCAGACTAGGGTATTTGACAGACATTTTCTCGAAAATCAACAAATGAGCTTGTCTTGTCAAGCAAGACAACTGGCAGTATTTTTTGTCAATGATAACATTTGAGGTTTCAAGAAGAATTGTAATTTTGAAAAACATGTATATGCACCGTGCTCATGGCAACTTTCCAATACTTAAAGACATTTTAGAATGAAATTGTGGTGATTCTAACATGTAATTTTTCGATGTTGGATAGTGAAATGTGTCTCCGTGGGGAAGATCCATGTAACAGTGCACTAGTCTTTTACCAACGCCCGGTGCCTGGTGTTCCAAACCCTGCCTGGGCAAAAGAACCATCGATTGTTCAAGACAGACCCATGAATTTTAATGAATCAGGGTTAAAAAACTCCAATGCTGTGGTTAGAGGACTCATTGCCTCGAATCTTTCAGAAGCTACTCCTTGTGTTTTGATGTCATATCAAGGAGATTATCCACAATTACTTGAAAATTCCTACCTTTTCTGTCTATGTATCTGTGTGAGGCCAGATTTTTTTTCACATACATCACTCCAACAATGTAAACAGATTAAATGCAGAAGCAGAATCCAGTCATTTTCTATTACGCTAGGCACGAAAAGATTTGCAAAATGTAAAATAATGGTACTTTTCTCACTAAGTTCTTTTTGTTTTGGAAAATATGGTTATCTTTCCTAAAAATATGTTATTTATGTTAACACATAATGGGCTTATTATTGCTATTTTAAAATGAATTACTAAATACATCCTTTAAAAATTTCTCCGACTTACTTTCTGATATAGTAACTACAGAAAGATATAACCTACATAAACAAAAGCTATTTGAGATCCTCAATAATTTTTAAGAGTTTGAAGGGGCTGTGAGCTGAAACATGTGAGATCCACTTTTAAAGTATTAGTTAGGAAAGAGATCCGCCGCCCTCCAAAAAAAAAAGTGTAGAAAATCAAGCATGATCTCCATCTGGCTGTGTGCCAAGGCTGTGTGACTTTTAGCCTTTTGTCATTTTGGCCTTTGCGTTGGGAGATGTTGACATCTCACAAAGTTGTGATTCAGATTGGACATATTGGTGCATAATTCAGGAGAGAAAGCATTTTCTGTAAGTGAGTGAAATCGTGGAAGTTGGAGCAAGAGTGCCTGAATTTAATCCCTCCTTTTGCCATTTATTAGATGTGTTATCGTGGGGCAAATTATTTGTTTCTCCAAGTCTCAGTTTCTTCATCTGTAAAATGGGAATTAACAATATTACTGAAATGATTGCTAAGCTGAACGGACTGCCGGGCAGATGGCTGAGCCACCACATGTGAAGTAGCTAGAAGCGTGACCGTGTCACCTGCTGTCTTCCTGCTTTCTCCGATCCCACCCCCAAGCTCCCACCCCCTGTCCAGCTGCCTGCTTTCAATAATTAATATTTGAGTTGCTCGCCTGTCTGGTGACCAACAACAATAACCGATTTTGACATTTTTTTATCGTTGTAACATTTCTCCTCAATGCATTCTAAATGGGCATATAAGTATATCTTGGGGAGTTTTTAATGCTTAGAATAAACAAACCTGGGAATTTCCAACCTGCTGATTCCAATAAAATTCCACCATGTAAAAGCTGCCTAGGGAAGTGACCTACACAGCAACTTAATAAGCGTGGAGACCACATTCAATACATAAATCCTTAAGTTTTTAGTGTTCATAAATCTTTACAAGTAGGTTGGGGCCTTCAGACATTTTTCTTGGGCTAGGTAACTTTTGTAATCCACCCAGGGTTTATAATACCAGGAGAGGAAAATTCTTCAACAGTGCCAAGGACTAAAAGATAAACATAGCAAAGAGGGCATTCCGGTTTGCTAAAGCTGCTGAAATGCAATATACCAGAAATGGGTTGGAGTTTTCAATGGCGATTCATCAGGTTGCAAATTTACAGTTATAAGGTCATGAAAATGTCCAAATTAAGGCATCAAGAGGTAGATACCTTCTCTGAGGAAAGGCTGATGGGATTCGGGGCTCCTCTGTCACATGGGAAGGCACATGGTGGCATCTGCTGGTCCTTCTCTCCTGGGTTCTGGTTTCAAAATGGCTCTCTTTCTCCAGATGTCTCTGGGTGTTTCCCTCTTAGCTTCTCTGAGCTCTCCAGTTTCGTCTGTCTTCTGTCTTCTCCTAGAGGACTCCAGCAAGGGGATTAAGACCCACCTTGAATGGGCGGGGTCACATCTCCAAGGAAACAAACTAATCCAAAGCTCCCACCCAACAATAGGCCTGTCCTATTAATTAATAGGCATGACCCCAGGACAGGGCTTTTCTGGGGTATGTGACAGCTCCAAACCAGCACGGTGGGATTTTGTAGTGAAGGTTTTTCCTGTTAGGATTTACATTACACTAATGAGCTCTGTTTACCATTCTTCTGTCTTGACTCCCAGTCTCCCTCTGCAGACATTGGCAGGATGAGATGTCCTGACGGTAAGGAATGGGCTCACTGGCTCATTTGATACCAGAGCAGGGGCATATCAGGAAAGAAAACTACTCAGAGGAGAGGTTCTTTCTAAAATTGACCTTTGACATCAGTCTTTCAATTTGTCTTGCTTCATGGAAGTTGCTCCAAACCAAGCTTTCACACACAAAAACTTCTGCCACTTTGCAGGAGTGGGAGGAATGAAACTGTGGGCACAGTAGGAGAAGTGGGCTGACTTCAGAGGTCCAAGGCAGGACCTGTGGCTCTGCTTTCCATGGACAGAAACATTGTCATTCCCACAGAGACGAAGGGCCTCTGAGGGTACCGGCCACGCAGATGCAGACGCAGAGGAATGTTACCACATTTGCCGCCAGAAGGCCCCGGAGGACCAGACACATGTCTGAGAGCTGGCACACAGCACATGGTGGTCTCAAGTCAAGACTTTAATCCCTTCCACGATTTCTAAGGAGGAAAACAAGAGTGTCTGCCAATGCCTTCTCCCACGATGCTGTGTTCTGTTGGAATTCGGGCAGATCAAAATTCTTGCCTTAGGTTTAACAACTGTTTAACCTTCCTACTGCCTGTTTGGTGAAAGAATGAGAGCAAACTGTATAGACTTATTATATAACCCCTTCCTTAAGGATCCTAAAATATTTTATTGTTAATTAATTATGGATCAGAAGTAAGGCTTTGCAAATTCCTTTTGCTTTGAACTTTACTCTCTCATTTTGCTGCTTTTAAGTCCCTTCCCTTCCCTGATCCCGTCTCCTTTCTTGTTTATTTCTCTTTTTTTAGTTCATTCTCTACTCTTTAGGTTCATAATTTACACTTCTCCTAATTTTGCCTGCTACTTTTATATCCTGAATTCTGACTAAATCTCTTCTTTCTTTTCCTCTCATCTACCCTTTAAGAGAGTATTTAGTGCTGATTAATTTAGATACAGACTTTTTTAGATACCGATTACATTTATAATGCTTTCCCTCTAGATTAAGAAGGAGAGAGATGGCTTACATTTTGGAAAAAATCATAAATAGTTTTATTTGAGTGTCAATGGAAGATTTCTTTCAGAATATGAATAAAGGTGTTTTTCTACTGTTTAAACATTTCTCAATATTACAAGTATCTGAATGCCAACCCTCATTTTGTATTTGAGAGTTTGATAAGCAAATAATCAAAATGTAGTCACAGAGTATATATATTCCTAGCAAATAATAGCATTTGATAAAAGTTTGAATTGAACTGAACTGTTTGTTGAAGTAAGAAAAGAAAGTCCTGGATGGCAGTTGTCAGCTCCATTACCGTGTCCGAGCTAGATCTAGTTCAAGGTTCAAAGGCGGGCACTTAGCTCAAATGGAACGACTGATGGCTCTCGCTGCATAAATAAATAAGTGAGGAAAGCCGGGCTGGAACTGTGGGTCTCGCTTAAAACCCCATGAAGGTAACCACCAGAAAAGGCTCAGTCGCCAGTTTCTTCCTTGGTTACTGTTTTCATATGTTACATCAAGTGAATTAAGGGCATTTTCTTGGTTATGATTTTCTGATGACAAAATATTCAAATATTCTGTTTATCTCCCTGTTAACACAAAGCTCTCTGCAACGATTTTAAGCAAATTTGTAAATAAAAGTCTTCTCTGCGGTCCCAGGACATTTCCCCACGGGAGGCAACTATGGAAAGTCCACGGTGGTGGGAAAGGAGGGGTTGAGATGGAAATTTTCATGTAAAAGCAGTGACATGTTCTCCTATTACATGTGCTCAGTGTCAGTCGGGGCTCAACCACAGAAGCAGAACCAGCAGAAGGTGCAGACTAAGAGATGGATTGCAAAGCATTGACTTATGTGATCCTGGGGGCTCTCCAGGCTGGTCTGAGATCCACTTGGCAGGCCCCCAGGAGGGGCGGGCTGGAGCTCTGGAGGTGCTCCCACAGGTGGGATTGGAGGGAGCTGGAGCTCTGGAGGTGCTGTAGCAGGTGGAATTGGGGGGAGGAGCTGGAGCTCTGGAGGTGCTGCAGCAGCAGCAGGTGGAATTTCTTCTTCAGGGAAGCCTCAGGCCTGCTCTTACGGCCTCCAACTGATCGGACCAGGCCCACCCAGATGGTGCAGGGCAATTCCCAGTGACTTAAAGCCAACTGATTATAGATTTAATAACCTTGACAAAATACCTTCACAGCAGCCTGTAGGTAAGCATTTGAATGCGTAACTGGGGACATAGCCTGGCCATGCAGAAAATCAAAGACCTTCACACCAGCAGACACTTCAGTTTACTTTTAGCGCTCTTCTTCCCTTTGTTTACTGCCTTTTAGTGTTTTTTTTTTTGTCCTTTTGACTTTCTCTAATTCTATATTGTGTTGATTTAGAACTTGTTTTTTCCTTTCCAGAAAAGCGTATTTTTCCCAAACAAGGACAGTTGTTGAAAGTCTGCTCATTCCACTCATAATATTGCTATTCCAGCTAAAAAACATGATCATTAACTCCAAATACATGATTACATTTCCATGCAAGCCCTGTGTCCTGTTAGGCACTTTTCTAGTTGAGCTAAATAGAGAGTCACCTCCTTCTTGACCACTTAAGAAAAAAGAGTGTAGACAACTAAACATAAAGAAATAAACAAGAAAATAAATAAATAAATAAAATTATTTCATGTACGTATTTGAAGACTAAATGAAGAGGGGACTTGTAGCATTTATGTTCCTAGGAAGCAATTTGAGTTTACATTACGTGACAATCTAAAAATCAAGCTATTTTCAACTTTTATTGAATATTTGTAATGTATAGAACTTGGCTCAAGTCTTTGAGAGTTTACAGGCTAACTAAAGAGACAGAACATATTCACTTGAAAGATAAATAAGAATGAAAATAAAGACACATGCAAACAAGTCCAAAGACGAATGTCTTGTGTCAGTGTGAAGATGTGCTGCAAAGCTGTGATAAGAGTTGAACAGCACAGCTCTAAGTTTTGAAGACAATAGGCCTGGAGGCTTTTTTTGCTCTTTTGTTTCATCTATAAAGCAATCATGGGACATTTATAATAAGCGTTATCTATCGATCATGGGTGAAAATTATCCAAGGGCACAAGGCCATAATACTCACCCACAATCGATGCTATCTAATGATATGGCAAAAATCAGGACCAAGATCTTCTCTACCAGCTGCAAAATAATTTTCTTTCTACTACACCATGTATTTGCACCATAGTTCATTTGAGAACTGTGTGTCTCAGGGATTTGTTTGGAAAATGGTGGTATTCTTACTGATCAGTTACTCAACAGATTCTGTGGTCTATTTCAATTCAAGTAAGTACTAAAGAATTGCAATGCCCAAGGCTTTATGCCATCTATTGTTTAACTGTTTTCTCTTATTTTCCCCAACACACCCACACACATGTGCACACATGTACACACACATGCACACATGCACACACATGTACACACACATGCACACACGTGCACGAGTGTACACACGCACACATGTACACATGTGCACACAGTACACACACGCACAAACGTACACACACACATGTACACACACGTGCACACACCACTTGTACCTACTTCCTTCTTGCCTTCCATATGCCTTCTCCAAAGTCTCTACCTTTTCCTCCTTCAGGACCATACTGAAAATTCATTTCTTCTATGAACTTTTCTATGAAATCTGTGTATACCATTGCTCTATTTTACACCATTTTATTGATTTCATATTTGCTATTAAAATTCTGAGTTTGTGCTTCATTCACATAAGTAAAGTTATGTGTATTCTTTTTTTCACAAAAATGCTTAATAAATGTTTTTAGTGATAATAGTACTTTGGCATCTATTCCTTGAGAAAACTACTCTAAAGGTAGTACAAATAAATGCTGCATATGCAGGGAAACTGTTATTACAGAATTTAAATTGTTGGCTTATTATTGCTTGTGTATGTATTTGAATGCCATTTTCTTTGGTCAGGGAAAGATTTCCTGCATAGTTGGCAATGTAGGTTGTGGTGGCTTGGAGCTGTTGTACACCCCAGAAAAGTCCATGTTCCTTTAACCCGTTCCTGTGGGTGTAGACCTATTGTGGGTGGGACCTTTGGTTAGGTTGTTTCAATTGAGATGAGACCCCGCCCATTCAAGGTGGGTCCTAGTCCTTGTTCTGGAGTCCTCTATGAGAGGGTAAAGGACAGAAAAGGCCCAGTGAGCTCAGAGAAGCCGAGAGATGAAATGAAGATAAGCTCAGAGAGAAAAGCCCCAGAGAAGCTAAGTGAGAAACCACAGAAGCTCAGGGAGGAGCCACTGGAACCAGAAGCTGAAAGCAATGAAACCCGGGAGTGAAGGATCCACAGAAGCCGCCATGTGCCTTCCCACGTGACGGAGGAGTCCCAGAACCAACAGCCTGTCTTCAGAGGAGGTATCGTCCTGCTGATGCCTTGAGTTGGACATTTCCATGGCCTAAGAACTGTAGATTGTAAGTTAATAAATCCTCATTGTAAAAGCCAACCTGTTTCTGGTATATTGCATTATGGCAGCTTTAGTAAACAGTAACACAGGTTATAAAATTAAACTAGAGAATAAAAACAAAAATAATGATGACTACCAATACCAATCCATGGTGGTATTTTTGGGTTTATTAAAAGATATCAGCTGGTGCTGACAAGTTTTACCCTCATGAAAATGAGCAATTTTCAGCTTCAATATATATAACTTGAGGAGAAGTAATACTTAAGGCAAGCTTTCAATGTTCCTTTACAATTACTTTTTCTGACTCTTTAAACCCTTAATACACTGTCTTAAACTACAGAGGTAAATAGAAAAAAGAGACTTTATACCAACAACAATTTATTAGAGAAGTTTAGAAAGTATTATCTAAGTAGTTGAAAAGACATTGAAAATTTACTCAGTCCTTAAATAACACTGGATAAAAAAATCTAAAACACTGTCTATAACTTGATATTTAAAGAATGACTGTTCTAGTTTGCTAATGCTGCTGGAATGCAAAACACCAGAAATGGATTGGCTTTTATATAAGGGGTTTATTTGGTTACACAGTTACAGTCTTAAGGCCATAAAGTGTCCAAGGTAACACATCAGCAATCAGGTACCTTCACTGGAGGATGGCCAATGGTGTCCGGAAAACCTCTGTTAGCTGGGAAGGTATGAGGCTGGCATCTGCTCCAAAGTTCTGGTTTTAAAATGGCTTTCTCCCAGGATGTTCCTCTCTAGGCCACAGTTCCTCAAAAATGTCACTCTTAGTTGCTCTTGGGGCGTTTTTCCTCTCTCAACTTCTCCGGAGCAAAAGTCTGCTTTCAAGGGCTGTCTTCAAACTGTCTCTCATCTGCAGCTCCTCTCTCAGTTCCTGTGCATTCTTCAAAGTGTCCCTCTTGGCTGTAGCAGCTTGCTCCTTCTGTCTGAGCTTATATAGTGCTCCAGTAATTTAATTCAGACCCACCCTGAATGGGCGGGCCAACACCTCCATGGAAATTATCCAATCAGAGTCATCACCCACAGTTGGGTGGGGCACATCTCCATGGAAAAACCAAAGAATTACAATCTAATTAGCACTGATAGCTCTGCTCACACAAGATTACATCAAAGATAATGGTGTTTGGGGGACATAATACATCCAAACTGGCACAATGACTAACACTGTAGGTTTCTCTTCTAAGAATTTGTTTTTACGACACATATAAAAGGTGATAAACCCAACCCAAGACACACACATACAAAAGAGAAAATTTGAAACAAAACTGAATAACTGTAACAATATAGCATAGTATCTTAAAAAGCATGAAAAGTAAATAGAAAGGAAAACAACCCTATCAACAACCACATAATAAAAAAGAAAAGCTGACTGGCTGGTTAGTAAATTAAGAGATATTTACTTTACTAGTAATCAAGAAATGTAAATTAAAACACTTTTAAAATCAGTGCTGCACCAAGCACTAATGAATCCAAAGCAGGTCTGAAAGTGTCGGGGGCTGCCGTTACACATCAACAGGTTTGGAATCGTGTCGGTATTTTAATTGCCATGTGCTGTACCTGGGTATAGTAGCTACCTCTTAGGTCAGAAGGATTATCCCTAAGTGTGTTCTGGAATAGGCCATCTGGGAATCAGTTCAGTCCCTGCTTAGATGGAAGGAATCTGCTCCTAGAATATCTGCCTGACAGAAGCAAAAATAAATCCTCTGCAAAGGAAGCATACATCATCAAGAGCTTAAAATTATTCTTCAAATTTGATGCCATGAGACAAACTTGACCCAAAGCCAAGAGAAAATACAGATGTTAGAAACAGACTCAATAGGAAATTCTGGTAATTGAGTCATCAGGTGTGAACTTGAGAATAATGACACTAATATGTTCAAGGAAATGAAAGACAAATTGAAATTATTGGCAGAGAACCAAAATACATAAAATCCAAATGATAACTTTAGAACTAAAATACAATACTGAAATGAACTCGGTGAATGGGTTAAGCAGCAGATCAATTTCAGCAGAAGCCAGAATTGGTGAATTGAAAAATACATCGTCAACAACTCGACTGAAGCACAGAGAGGAAGAGAAGCGAAGAGGCACGTGGAACGTGATGGAAAGGGCCGTCGTATATGTAGTAGATCTCAGAACAGTTGCCCCTGCGTGTGGGAGAGGAGGTACTGATGGACAGACACAAGAAGGAACTTCCTGGAGTGACAGAGATGTTTGATTTGTCAAACTCAGCAAACATTATGTTTGGATTTTTGCATTTCACTATATAAAAATTATACTTTAATAAAATTCTACATAGAAAAGAGTGGGATGCTGGAAGAGGAAACCAGGAAGGAGGAAATCCTATCTGAGTGTGTATTACCGAGCTGTTCACAAATGTGCCACGGACTCAATTTAGAGAACCATGGAAAGACAGTTTTTAGGTGAGGTGGTTTGGCTGCTGCATTTTCAGTCTCCTGTACCCACAAGCTTTTTGTTTTACTCTAAATTTTGCCTCATTCTCATCAACAGCAACATCAAGAGGCTCTTTGAGTAGAGAAAATATATCCAGGAACGAAAACTGGGACCACTGATTTTTATTTTAGGGATAGGTTTATTTCATAAATATTTTTCAGAAGTATGATACCAAGTTGGGCATATACAAAACCTAGCAAAACAAACATTTATACTAGCAAGCAACTTACTAAAAACACGATTTTTTAAAATTTGAAAATATTTTATTGACTCACGTAACCAGGACAGAGAAATTTTTGCCAGGAACATTTATAGCTAGAAGACATCATTTATTTTTATCTATTTTTCACTTTTCCTTTTGGAAAACTCTTAATCATCTTTATAGACACAGTAAATATTACTTTTTCTGATAAATATCACATTTTTCCTGAGATAGCCACCTCTTCCTTGCTCTCCAAGGATTTGCCCATCCTTCTTAAAATCACATTATATTGTAGTGTAATTATCTTGGCATGTTTTTGCTTCTGCCAGAAGGCAGCAAATATCTGAAGGCTGGATTGTAGCTCACTCACCTTTTGTATTACTAGAGTCTAATATTGTATTTGGCACAGCTATTTGCTGAAAAAATGAATTATGTATTTGAAGAATATTAAGAATCATTTTATGTTATTTCAGTCAACCAGCAGTGATTAAAATAGAATGCCTCAAAATGATAGTTTTGTGATAAAGCTTGACATAAAAGGAGAGAGTGAATATTTGCCCTTGGATCAAATATTGAAAGAGTTCTTGACTGATAATTCAGCTCAAGCACATTTGTATCTCATGGTAAACCTTTACCCTCCAAAAGTATGACTTCTAGTTCCCCTCCATTCAGCTCCCTGAACTCTGGGCTCTAAACCACCAGACTGAATTCAGCACATTCTTGGTTTCCTGTGCTTGGAATGCCCTTCTCGGTTTAGCAAACTCCCACCTACTCTTCAACCAAACTCAAGTGTCTTCCTTTTTTTGTGAACTCTTCACAACCCACCCTTTCCCCCAAGGTGCAGTTATCTGCGCTCCCCTGTTCACTAGTGGTGCTTGGATAAGTTTCTATTAGCTCCTTGTCACTGTGCGTTGGTTTGTTTGTTCCTCCTGACAGATGGTATCTCAAGGCTCAACAAATACTTATCAGTTGAAGGAAGGAGTCAGCAAGCACCATTTCTACTCTTAGTATCTGAACCAGCAACCAGGAAGTGAAATACATAGCAAGGAGATGTCTCAGTCTACACCAGCTAAAATAAAGCAAGGGATGAAACGGATAGGATCATGTGAACCAAGCCTGATTGCTTCTTGAATTATAAGATCTTGTCCTATTTATTTTTGTGTCCTCAAGAACTGGCACAGGCTTGACATATAGCAAAAACAAGTGAATAGTTATTGAACCAACACACAGGTGCATAGATGGGAGTTCTGGCTGAGAGTCTTGGGACTGACTTGTTTCAGCGTTCTGCTTGGCACATTTCCGTGATGTGCAAGTGGGCACGGCTTTCATGATTGTCCGCGGACGGGGACAGTGCCATGCCATAAGCACCCAAGCCTTTACCGGGGTGCCCTAACCACTTCTTGATTATAGCCAAGTGCTGAAGACCCAGGAATTTACAAAATATGTTTGTGCTTTGGTGAAAAAGGAAACTCCCTACTTGTATCTTCCATGCCTTTACTAAGTTATCTCTCTGAAAGGACTGAATTAATTTGAGTCAGTTGAGTGAATTATTTGACATGTTGAGAGAGGGATAATAATACTTTCACTCAAATATCTTGGTAGTCACATCATGAAAGATAACAATATTTATCAGTGCAAGATCCAAGTAAGTGTTTAAAACTTCAGAAGTTGGGAATTAATTTAACTCATCCAGCAAAAATATATGTGCATAGCCCAGTGAAGTGGTTGAGGCATGCCGCTGATTTATTTAAGGAAAGTAACCCGCTCAGTGGCAAAAGTTTACATTCAGAGTTGCAAAGGACAGCAAGAATCAAATCAGAAATGTTACCCCTATCTTTACCGTTTTGGACTTTCCCATTACCCAGGTGTCATGGGCTGGTGTTACCTGTGCCTTCTTCATTGGAAAATAAGTGAGCTTGTATTCTGACATCACTCTGCGTCTAAGGAAGACAGGAGAGCATCACAGGGCCACATCTTGCAAGTTCAGGAAGCAGAAACATTTGAAGATAATTTAATATAATTGCCACACACATACCCCTTGGCCTGTTGGAGTGGCAATAGCTGTCGGTCTTGAGTAAATGAAATTCATCATTCAAAAGGAAGTGAATTTTAACTCACTTAAAATGTTCAAGAGCAGTCATCTGTTTGATTCTGAGGATCTCTGATGCCGAGAGGAGAACCTGGAGCTTTGGGGTGGCTTTGGCTAACCCATCTCATGAGCCGTAAAAGTCCTTCAGTTTGAATAAATTTATGTCCCCAAGTTTCATGGCATATGCAGTACTGTAGGTCAGCGCTGTCCATGAAACTTACTGTAGTGATGGAGACATTCTGGTACAGGAGCCATATGAAGCTATTGCATTCAAAATGTGGCTAGTGTGACTCTGAATTGAATCACCAACTTTATTTTTTATTAGTTTAAATTTCTTTTATATTTAAATTTAAGTAGCTCCATGTGGCTGGTGGCTGCCATATTGAACACCCCTTTGCTAAGGAGCATGTGGGCGCCTCCTGTGAAAATTGCCCTGTGCATCCACTAGCAGGGGTGTTAGCAAAAACCAGGCAACCATATTAGTACAGATGATTCGCTCCAATAGCACCCGCTTCCCTCCCACAGTCAGGAAAAAGGAGTCAGAAAAAGAGCATTGCCACAATGTCAAGAAGGTGAATGATATTTTGTAGCACTTGCTAGAGCAAAGGATGGTTGGACTAAATGCGGGAAATATGAAAATATTTCTTCTGACGCAGTGACTAGCTTGACATGTTCCATATTTTGATTTGCTCTAACGTGACTGAAGCCCTCACGAACGAAAACCTTTCGGTCTTCCTGCGTGGCCTGTGGGGAGGCAGTGGGGTGCCAGCCTGAAAGAACCCGTCTTTGGGTGCCACGCTCACGGCGGCTCCCTCTTCCTCTGTCAGCTGTGAGCTGTGATCATTCAGGGCTACTTGTGGGAGAGAAGGGTCCTAAAGAAGCAGCTTTTTCCCAGTTTCCCAGCCTTTGAGTATTTCATCCTTTTCAATCTACAAGATACACAGTGCAAAAGCATCAACAACCCACAAAATGGTTATATGACTTCTTAAAAGTCAGCAAACTGCAGGGATTAGGTGGCCAAGACCGTGCGTTCGATGCTAGATTAAGTGTGAATTTATTCAAGTGTGATGGGGCAGGTATAAATTCACGCATGCTAACCCGTGTTGGCTCTCGCAGATGCTCGTTGAATGAAGGCAACTCTGAATGGCTTGAAGGATTGTGTGTGTGTGTTGGGAGAACAGCACCACACCAATGAAATAACAGCAAAACCAGTCTCGACGGGTCCTCGTAGCAGCCTCCTGGGTAGGTTCTGCACAGCCTTGGATGAGTAGCTTCTCCTTACCTGCAGACCCGGGCACCTGGGTCCGGCGCTGAGCAAACACCTACAGGGTTTAGTGTCCTCGAGTGTCCGCAAGAGGTGCACACGCAACTCTCAACCGTTGTCGCTCCTTCCCCTTCCATTTGCAGCTATACAGACTTTATATTATCCAAGAATTGTTAGAGGGGAAATGTACATATTTTTTAAATTTTTATTTACTGGAGCAGCTTAGGTTTGCAGAGGAGTCAGGAAGAAAGCAGACTCCCCAGATACTCGAAGGGGCAACACTTATGACTCCGTGTCTCTTCGTATCGCTGTCCTGAACTTTAAGCCACAGCAAGTTACACGCTTTCTTGTTTTCTGGAAAACTCTTTGGATCGAGAGTTCCCTTCTTTGCACATTGTACCAAGAAGTGCCCCTCACCCCTCGCTCCTTCCCTCCCCGGCTCTCCCCGGGGCCGTCTCTGGACCCAGGCCGCCCCTGCTCCACCCCGCACCATGCACCTCTCAGCCCCTGTGCCATGCTCAGGCCGTTTTAAACTCTAAATTACTTTTAAAAATTGAGATAGAAATAACGTGATTAAAAAATTAAAATGACACACCAGATAAACAATGAAAAGTTAGCCTTCCTCCCCTTGCAGTCCCAGTTTTCTTTCAAAGGCAATCTGTCTGTCCTCCAGAGATACCCCACGCCCGTACAGACACACAGGCCTCCTTCTTTTCTATTGAAACGGGGGCAGGTTGGATGCAGCATTTTGCACGATATTCTCAACTGCTTCTCGGGGAGTCAGTGGGCCCCGTCGGTCGGCAAACTCAGGCTCAGCCGCGGAGGGTCACATCCCACTCCCTTCATTTCTCTGTCTTTTTGGGAGCGCCACCATTTAGATGTTGATCCCTAATTTTTATCTAATATATATATACATACATATATATATATATATATATATATACACACACACATATATATATACATATATATATATACATATATACATATGTATATATATACATATATACATAAATTTTTTTGCAGTTTTCTTCTACTTTCTGGGACATTTTCTCGACTCTGTTGTCCAACTGTTTTGAATTTTTCTTTCCTGCTGTTATATTTTTAGTTTTCTGGAGTTCCTTTATACTATCAGAATGATTCTTTTAAAAATAATGTTGTATCTTTAATTTAAGAATACCATATATTCTCTTATCTCTGAAGATGCCAATTAGAGATTTGGAAAACTTCTTCTGCCCCTCGTGTAGTGCCTGTGCGCCCCCCAGGTCTCTCTCTGACTATGTTGGTGTTCATCGTTCCTGCTAGAAGTCGTGGCGGCTCTGTGTGGGGCTGGAGGGGCGTCTGGGGCGGGCGTCTCTGCCATCCTCTGTCCTGTTCCCTCGTTGGGGACCCCTGGACGTCAGCGTTTGTTTGCCTTCTCTCTTGGCTTGGTCGGCTCCCCTGAGAGGGATTCTCGCTCGTGCCTGGGAAGGTTCAGAGCATTTCCTCGGAGTTGAGTGGGAGACTCCGGGGAGACGCTCACCTCCTTCCGCGGGTGTTTCACTAAGTCCCGTTTCCAGTGTGCCAAACTCTGTCGCCAGCTGAGACGGGCCTGGCTGTGGATTCCCCGACTCCAGCCTTTCTGGAAGACAAAGTCCTCCAGGTGCCTGGGGTGGGGGAGAGCGTCGCCCCGGGTGGGCACCGGGGTCTGGAGGACGGACGGACGCCCAGCCAGCCTCTGGCTCGTTTCCCTCCTTCCTGACGGCGCCCCGGCCTCAGGGGCCCTGGTCCCACTGACCCCGATCCTCTCCCGGGCTTCCGCGGCCCGGGTGGGCTCGCTGCTGACCCCTCTGGCAGCTCCGGCCCCTCTTCCTCTGTTCCGCTCCTCTAGTCACCTCTCGCTCACCCGCTTTCCAGTTTCCAAAATTTGCCTGTGCCACACCGTCTATTCTTTGTTCTTGGAATGTAGGCTTTAAAAAAATCCCATTGCCATTATTTTAGTTAATGGTAAAAATCCCTTTACGGTTATTTTAGGAGGGAGAAGAGCTAACACATGCATTCAAACGGTGAAGTTTCTCCCCCACAGTTTCCGTAAAGACGTGCTCTACCCATTCGGGATCTCTTCGAGGACGCCCGTCTGGGCTTTCGTGTGTTGGGTCTCAGCCTCTGTCACCGATTTCTTAGCTTCCTGCCGATCTGTCATTTTGCTCCATCTGGTTCATCCACTCCATCTTCCTTCCTCAGGTTTTGCTTTGAATATGACATTCCTTTTAGGAAATCTCCAATGGCTCCTAATCAACTGAAAAAGAAAAGATTCCACCTATTCTATTCATAAAAAATTCTACCTAAAAAATTAAGATTCTACTGTATAATCCATGCTTCTCCTGGTTGCTTTGGCTCCCTGTAAAAAAAAAAAATCAGAATTATGAGTAGCAACAGCCTGGAAGAAAGACTGTGGCCTCGGAATCTACTTCTTCCCCTCCTAGCTTCTACTCCATGTAATATTTATGCTCAACTGAAATGACTTTCGTAATTCTGTCCTTAGATTGTGTCTACCTATCACCAAACATCTAACAAAAACTTAAATTTGAAAATCAGGGTCACAGAATAAATTATTTTCATTTCTATCATTGACTATTTTTTTTCTAATTTGAGTAGAAATGAAACAGATTTATTAATGATTGGGTGTTTTAAAGAAATCAGTGACATTTGGTTTAATTTTTACAATTGAAGATATTTAGTATCTATATAAGACTGATAAATTCTATCAAATGTGAAATGTGAAATAACTATCTGTAGTTGTGATGATAATTTCATAAAAGGTATAAATTAAAAACGTCCCACCCCCAAATCCAGTATACCCAAATCACCCTTTAAATGCATTATATTCAGAGTAGTACCAGATGTTAAAAAATAACGTTTTTAAGGCTTACACCTTTTGCTGCATATGAAATTGCCCTTCAGCATCACTAAACCAAAGACAGCGAATGAGGAGGTCAGTCGTCTCATCACTCAGCCTCGCTAGAGGAGATGCAGACACTATCGACCACACCTGGTAGGAAATCCTCTGAGAACACGTTTCCTGCATCACACACCGCTCCGTGGAGTCAGCCAGAAATGTCTGCACGGTCCCGCATCGTGGTCCTTAGTGGACAGCGAGCGCCGTGGCAAGTGGACTGACCTGCTGGGCTGGTTCCCGGTGGCTCCCGGGTCAGGCGGGGTCAGCAGGACGGGCCCTCCCGCTGCACCCTTCTCCTCGCTGACCACCCAGGCTCGCGGTCCATCCATTCGACCAGATTTTAAATCCTTCCTGCAAAACGATGTGGGTATCTGTGAAGTTCAAATTTATCACAAATTTCAAAGTCAGAAAGCGGAACTTATATACACTCCTATAGCCTGGGCTTTGGGGTTTTTAAAATGAGTTCCAGAGCTTTATTTTGGCCATTTTGATTGGGGGGAAAAAGTCATTTTTTTGCCTGACTCCTTATTTCTCTCACATGTCACCATTTACCCAGCCTGGTAAGTGAGTAGGCAAATCCCGACTAGTAAATGCTGAGGAAATGGCAACGACAGCAAGCACGGAGCGGGGACACAGAACAGGCCTGACTCAGGGTGAAGCCCTGGGCTCTGAGCCCGTCAAACACTGCTTCTCACTGTAAGCAGATTGTAGAGCTGGGTGTGTCAAGGTTGTATGAATAAGGAGCTACTGGTCTTTCTTTCTCATTATTAATTTCCACAGGAATTACGTTTAAATGTTTTAAATAATCCATGCAATCTACCTACTTTTAAAGGATTCTATAGAAGAGCATGGTAACTTCTGCCCAGAAGGCTGCCTGGGAACAACGCGGAGACGCCCAGGAGGCTTGCCTGACGTCGGGCCGCGGGCGCAGGGATGACTCTGTGAGAGGATGGACAACGTCCCCCAAGGACGCTTTGTACCGGGCGTGACTGACAGGCAGCTCCTCTCTCCCCAGTGAGGGACTGTGTGGGTGACGATGTGGGCAGGTACGAGCCGGAGGAAGGGGGCCCCTTGCCCACGGCACATCCTGCACCAGGTGTGCTCCAGGAGGGCAGGCAGGGCCTGGGCCACTTCCCGAAGGTGGAGCTGCCCGGGGATTGGGCTGGAGAGAGCCCAGGAGCCCCCGGGGGAATGTCCTGAGGATCCTCATGGCAGGTAGGGATCTCCAAGCATGGGGGTCCAGCTTGCCAACTCTGCCCTCCTCTGTTATTTAACTTCCACAACGCACTTGTTCTGTTGCTTTCAGGGGACCTGTGAGGAGTCATCTACTTAGCGTCTCTAAAGGTGTGCCGCCCGTCTCATGGGGGTTTGAGAATACTCCCATTGTTTTATGCTGACAGGAAGGTGCTAAGCTTCCTAAAGATGCTGTGAGGTAGCTGCTTTCCCATCCACCACAGAGACCTCGACACACTCTCTAGAGGCTGCAAAGCCTCCGTCAGGTTCTCTAAACAGAACAGGGCAGCGGCGTCTGCCTGCAGGGAAGCCAACTCTCCTGCCCTCCGACATCACAGCTGCTCTGCCCCAGAGAGCAAAGCCCTGCTCGATTCCCAGCTGATCCACTGCTCTTACTTCTCACGCATCTCATGGAATTCTCCTACTTGGTCCCATTCTCGTCACGTTTAATCCAGCCTTCCAACGTGTTGCACGGATCTCCGATGACCGTATAGGAAATCAATGCCTGCGTTTGCGGAGACTCCTGTGGGGGCGTGTGAAGGGCTTTTCTGAGTCCCTAACAGTGTCCTGCTGGATTTATGGTGCCATCTCCTTGATGCCCAGCAGGCCCCACCTTTGGGGTCTTCATCCTGATGGGATGAGAACGTGGGGAACAGATACCCTCACATGAGGCACTTTTGCATGAGTTTTTCCTTCAGCAGATATTTCTCGGGCATCTTCCATGTGCCAGATGAATAAGAGATCTCTCATTCAGTGTGGGAGGGGGTGCCGTGCAGATGCTGTCACTTATCACGTGCTCACGTTGGGCCAAAGTCAACCCTACCTACAGTTCCGCGGAGTACAGAACCTTTCGTGGTAGAAGATGAACGGAAACCTGGGATGCTTTCCACACTTGAGAAGGGATTTTATCTATGAGGTCTCATGGATAAAACCTCTCAAGCTAGAGCCTGAAAATCTTTTTGCCCCATAGGGGCCCATTATATTAGTAAATACTATAACTGGAACAACTGCCCTTGGGATTACAGGGGTTGAGGCAAATACCATCCACTCTAGAAAGCAGCAGGCATGAACCACTCCCTTCCAGGATCTGCAAGTCACAGTTTTCTTAAGCAAGGGGAACTCAAGATGACACGCAGCTCTCCTTGCCCAGCATCGCTTCAAAAGATGGGACCTAAGGCCAGGCCCACCTAACTGACCCTCCTACCCATCTCCATCCAAAATAAAACCCATTTTCAACTTCCTTAAGCCTTTTCCTGGGTGTGTGCTCACTGAGAAATCTGACATGTTGGCGACCTTCAAGTCTCTGTCACATCCTCCCTCTCTCTGCAACTTCATTTTTCTCTCTACACTGTGACGCTCAGAGCACATCAGTGCCACCAGACGGTCTCTGTGAGTGAGAGGCGTGAAATGCATTCAGAAAACATTTGTGAGCAGGTGTGTCTGCTAGAAACAGTGCAGGGTGTCAGGGTCACGGCGGGGAACCAAACAGACATGGTCTCCACACTCAAAGGACTTTATCTGGTGGGGTGGACATTAAACAAATAGCACGAGCAGATGGCAACAGAATAAGCCCTTCTAAGGAAAGCCAGAGGGGGCTGAGGGAGGGCAAAACTGTGGGGCCAAGTTCAGAATGAGGAATCAGACAAGGTCCTTCTGCAGCTTCGACATTTCAGTAGTGATCTGTCAAGAGAAGGTGACATAACAAGAAATTTGCCTTCAGTGTGCTCCAGGAACATATTATCTTCCCAGGAAGCCACAGCTGGAAATGCTATTCATGATGCCGACCCTCTTCAAAATTACATAGAAGGAAAATTCTTAATCCCTAAGGGATTCAAAGTGGTGACTTCACTTAAAATGAAGTGAAATAACACACAATAAAAGAAAGGTTAGTAATCACTCGAGTTTTGTCACTAAAATGCCTTCACACCACCTGCAGCGATCACCAACCCCATTGCATGGTCAGACGCACAGCAAACAGGGAACACACATCTAGTTCCTGACAGTGCCGGTGCTTTCTTTACGCTCATGTCATCCCTCATGTCCGGGGCCTCTGCCACGTACGTGCCTTTGCCTTCTCACTGCTAGAAACAGCCTTGCGTTGGCTCCCGTATCGCAGAGCCTTTATATTTTATGCGTGGGAACAAATTGTGATGGGAGGCCTGTTAAACTCTGGTCCTTTCCCCTGTAGGAAATAATTCAAAACAGCCATTGAAATGAGTCACGGTGAAGCATCCGTCGTACAATGAGTGAGATGCTGGGGTGGCTCGAGGAGGAGCCAAAGGTTCTGCATTTTTGGTGAAGGTTATACAGCAAATAAAAAGACTCTAGCGTGGCATGGAAGAAAGGATAAAGGATGGGGTGATCGTCCCCAGTTCTGCTCCTCCCTGCATTTCATTTGAAAGCACTACATTGCTACTGCTACTCTAGCTTACTTCTGCCTTGTATTTCCAGCTTCCATTTTTGTGTCATTCATTCTCACTTTTTTCCAAGCTCCTCCATGGCTTTGTGAAATTTCTGAGTCATAAAATGGTGTTTTCTTCACAAATAATGTGGTCATGTTCTCATCTGTCATGCAATTATCAAGGTCTCAAACAGAATAAATTAGTTCAGACTCAAGTTTGGAAAATTGTTAATCTGTTTTTCTTTTCAGTTTAGTAGCATTTGGAAAACATATGAATTCCTGATTTGAACTAAGATATTTTTTAAAACATTTATTTTATTAAAAAATTTTCCTGTTCAAAATAGGCAGAAGGCAGTTGTTCTAGTTTGCTAATGCTGCTGGAATGCAAAACACCAGAGATGGATTGGCTTTTATAAAAGGGGGTTTATTTGGTTACAGTCTTAAGGCCATAAGGTGTCCAAGGTAACACATCAGCAATCGGGTACCTTCACTGGAGGATGGCCAGTGGTGTCCAGAAAACCTCTGTTAGCTGGGAAGGCACGTGGCTGGCATCTGCTCCGGAGTTCTGGTTTCAAAATGTCTTTCTCCCAGGACATTCCTCTCTAGGCTGCAGTTCCTCAAAAATGTCACTTAGTTGCACTTGGGGTATTTGTCCTCTCTTAGCTTCTCCAGAGCAAGGGTCTGCTTTCAATGGCCGTCTTCAAACTCTCTCATCTGTAGCTGCTGTGCTTTCTTCAAAGTGTCCCTCTTGGCTGTAGCTCCTCTTCAAAATGTCACTCACAGGTGCACTGAGTTCCTTCTGTTTGTCAGCTAATCTATATGGCTCCACTGATCAAGGCCCACCCTGAATGGGCAGGGCCAACACCTCCATGGAAATTATCTCATCAGAGTCATTACCTACAGCTGGGTGGGGCAAATCTCCATGGAAACACTCAAAGAATTACAATCTAATCAACACTGATAGGTCTGCCCACACAAGATTACAGCAAAGATAATGGCATTTGGGGGACATAATACATTCAAACTGACACAGCAGTAAACTGCCGTTCTTCTAACTCCGGCTTTGGAATCAAATGGGCCTGTGGGGATAGTGAAGTTCACCTGATCACTTTACCGTGCTGTTATGTTGTGTAATATCTGTAAGCACTCAGCCCCTGTGATTTGCCTGGAGCACAAATGGAGACCACATCCAGTATGTCTAAATACTTAAAAGTCATAAATGAAGCTAACAAGCTGTGCAATGCAAGCATGCTCTGACCTCTTGTCTTAACAAACACTTCCTTGTAGTAATGATATTAAAAAATATATGTAAAGATACTAAAATTTGACAAAATATCAAAGACAACCATGTTTAGTTATCATTACCTATTCAGAAGTTCTGCAGATGGGCCAATGTGGTTTAGATGAATGATAAAATAAAGACATACAATTTATAGATTGTGGATGTATTTATGTCACAAAATTCATTTTTGCTGTCATTATAGAAAAATCACTAAGTACATTGTTAAAATCAAGATTTCAAGGAGTCAAAACACAATGTATTTCTAGCCAAAGTATGTATACATGTTTCTTTTTTCATAAAAATGTATGCTTTATTGAGGTTTTCAGAGAAGCTATTTAATGTCAATTTTAAAAATGAAAATTATTTAAAGATGACTGAAATTTTAAAATTTACTCTTCTGAATTTTTAATTAAATCTTATTAAACATTTTACAAAAACAAAGCTCCTTGCCATCCCAGAGCTCAGCGTCCTCCAGTGCACAGTGAGTGGTGTTTGGGGGCTCGCAGGGCCTCTCAGCCTGCACAGTGACGTCGTGGTGGTGGCTTGAAATCTGTCGTCTTTACACTGTGAAAATCGGCCAACACTACAAATCAGGCTTTCCCTGCACATTGCTGGGCATCACGCCACATCCATGAGACGCCTAAGAAGTGAGAGAACTTTCCAGGGGAAGACGCAGTCAATTGAATCAAACGCCGCTGAGAGGTTTAAAAAGATGAGGCGAGAACAGCATCCATAGATGAGTTAGTGATGAGCCATTAGCTTTTGAGAAGAGCTTCAGTGGGGAGGTGAGGGGAGGGAAGGAGACCGGTCGGTCTCAAGAGTAAAAGGAAAGTGAAGATGTGCAGATCAGAGGCGTAAATCCATCTTTCCAGAATGGCTGCAAGGGAAGCAGAGAACTGGGAGGGTAAGTGGGCAGTTGTTATAGTTGATTCAAGGTGATCTAGCACTGACTATGTAATATTTTCCATTAACAAGAATTCAACATTTGGGATGTTTAAAAGTTAGATAAAATCAATCATAGAATTTTCTGATGGGAATAAATTCCTGTAGTTTAAATGAAAGGGTGACCTTGGAGATTGGGACTCTATTCAATTTATATAAATTAAATGTTGTTTCAGAGTACAAAGAACACTCTTGTCTGAGCTGAAATTTAGCTTCACAGTCCTTCAAATAAACATTTCTGATGGTATACATTAAAAAGAAAAAAATAAGAGATGAATTTTGGAATTGAGCTGTGCCAAATTAACAACGAGTTATGTCTATACAAAGTAAAACTAAGCCAGTATCTTGGCAATAATGGCAAATATCATTACGACACATTCTGGAGTTCTAAAATAGTTAACTAAATGTGTGATGGTGGTTAACACACTCCTCACAGCAGCGTGGAGCAGGGGCTGCTAGGGTCCCACTCGACAGGGGGTTAGAGGTTTAGTTTCATGGAGCTGCAGTGTGAACGCCAACAATTTTACCCATTCCAGCTGGCTCCAGAAGGTAGCGTCTGGGACTTCTCCTGTCAAGGGCATGGAATAGGCTGTGGTGTCCCCTGCCACAGGTCCTCGAGCACGGGGAAGGGTTCCTTTCCATCTTGCGCCCCGGCCACACAGCAGCACAGCCTGCTCACGGTGTGGGCTTAACAAATAGTTCAGTGACAGGACCTGCCCTGAATCTTGTTACGTTAAAGGACGGGATTTATGCCACATTAAAGCCCAAGCAGCAAAGTCAACACTCAGAAAAATCTGGATGAGTTTCTATGTCTTCCAGAATGTGGCAGTTGTCCACTGGCCGGGAACTTGGCCCGGATCCGAGGGCCTCTCCTCTCACTCCTGCCTGCCTAGCCTCCTTGACAGCTGCAAGGCCGGAGGCTTATCTTCTCAGACAGAACCACTGACAGTCGAGACTTGGAAAAGGGGCTGGACATCCCCGGAATCAAGACAAGACGGTCAGAAGGCACTGACAGGAAGGACAGAGCGGCCGAGGGCAGTGTCGATAACATCTGTGAGTTCCTCACTATTCATGGGACCGCATGTGTCGATTTCCCCATCACATAAAAAAAAGGTAAGGCTTATATCTGATCTGAAAAGTTCCCTATAAGTAAAAAGACACCAAGTTAAAGAGCACCGCGGTGGATGAATGGAAGACAGGAAGAGAGGAGCCGGCTGGGCAGTCTCCGCTTGCTCCCGGTTAAGTCTGACACTTCATTCAGAATCGACTCCTGAGGCCAAAAGGAAGCTGAGTTCCGCCTTCAGCGCCGCACATCCACGCTGCAGCCGGACGGCCTGTGGCTCCTGCGATACCTGCAGGTGGGGATGGCACCCAGGGAGCCTGCGCGGGCCGTCGGGGAGGAGGGCAGGGGTTGGCACTGAGGACGTGCTCCTGGCAGCCGGAGACCGAGCTGGGCCCGCGGCCGCAGGTGGCTGCACTTCACCTGACGTGCTCCACGGAGCCCAGAGCTCATCCGCTGGGACACAGAGGGGCTGCACAGCCGGAGGACGCGGGCCCGGGAGCCCTCGGCAGCCTCGGCCTTTGATGTGGCCCGGGGCTCGCCCAGGCTCTGCGTCTCCACGGCGTTCACTTAGTAATAACTCGGTTCCTGACAGCCATTGCACGCCCACACCTTCTTTCTTCTTCGTCATCTTAGTTTCTCTCCAGTTGTTAATGGCCCAATTCTTTTAGGGTGTCCCCATTCTAATTTCCAAGAGGGAACAATCTCACTTAACCAGCTCTTTCCTATCAGGACAGGGTTTTTGAACTAAGGTCACTTCCTTGCCAAGGGCGAGCCTATTCTGTGGCCTCTATTTTCACTTTCTTAATGGTTGTTCTTAAAGAATAAAAATTTTTGATTTTGATGATGTCCAGTTTATCTGTTTTTTTTCTTTTTGCTTGTGACTTTGGTGTTATATATAAGAAACCATTGCCCAGCTGAAGGTCACAAAGATTTACGCCTATGTTTTCTTCTAAGAGTTTTACACTTTAAGCAATCATATTTAGGTCTTTCATCTAACTATCTCTTTTGAGTTCATTTTTGTGTATGTATGAGAAAGGGGTCTTACTTTATTCTTTCTCTGGTGGATATCCAATTGTCCCAGCCTAGCACCATTTGGTGAAAAGACTATTCTTTCCCCATTGAAACATCTTTCTATCCTTGTAGAAAATCAACTCAACCTAAACATGAAGGTTTATTTCTGGATTCTCGATTCTCTTTCATTGTCTGTCCATATGTCTATCCTTGTACTAGTGCCACACTATCTCGATCAGTGTAGCTTTGTAGTAAGTTTTGAAAATTGGGAAGTGCAAATCCTCCAACTAAGTTCTTCTTCAAGATTGTTTTGGCCATTCTGTATCTTTTGAATTTCTATATGAATTTTAGGATCGGCTTGCAAATTTTTGCAGAAAATTTAGCTGGAATTTTGAAAGGGATTGTGTTGAATCTTTAGGTCACTCTGGGGAGTAGTGCCATCCTAAGGATTTTGAGTCCTCTAATCTAGAGTTCTTGGTCCAAGTTTCCCACACAAGGTTTAACTCCTCCACTTTCAGGATGGTGCTACCTGGTCCCTGTGGATGGTCTCTGGGAAAGCCAGAGGCTCCATGTGTCAGTGATTCACAAACAGGAAAGTGGTGCTGGGCAGTTGCTGGGAACTAGACAGCAATGCAATCTGAAGGGGCCGGCACAGCCCAGTCCATCGGGGAAGGCAGCATAACTGGTCTACAGCCATGGACTTCCAGCCAGTTCTCTAGCTCTCCCTGTTGAAGAAAATGACCCTCCAAGAACTTGCTAAGTCCCAAATACTCTTATCTTCTAAATTCCATGGATCCCCTTCTCCCGTTTTCCAGGCCACTTCTCTTGACCAAGCCACTACTGTTATTTGCCTAAGCTGATCTCCCTGCTTTCATTTTCATCCCCTTGCTAGTCATTGCACACAGGGTAGCCAAAGAGATAGTTTTAAAACCTCAATCCATTCATACCATTGGCTCATAAATCCTTCAGTGGCTGCCCTCTGCACTTTGAGAGACATCCAAAGT
This sequence comes from Choloepus didactylus, assembly GCF_015220235.1. Taxonomy (NCBI): domain Eukaryota; kingdom Metazoa; phylum Chordata; class Mammalia; order Pilosa; family Megalonychidae; genus Choloepus; species Choloepus didactylus. The sequence goes on from NC_051318.1 coordinate 1,601,141, forward strand.
AATCATTGTGGTTATGAGGCCTTGCATGATTTAGCTGATGCTAAACTTTCTACTTGCCTCTTGCTCAATGTGCTCCAGCACCATGGACTTTAATTACTCAAGCACGCAGAGTCTTAGGATGTTTCCAGCTAAAGATAATTCCAAAAACTGGCTTAAGCTTGCTCAGACATTATGTAAAAATATTAGTTTGCAGTCTGTATTACACATGGAGTCTATACTAACAGACACGTTAGTCTAAAGTAGGTTGCATTTCAAGGTTGGTTGATTTTGGAGCTCAATAATGTCAAGCCCCATGTTTTTCTTTCTCTCTGTACTGCCATCATAGCACTGTTTTCACCCTAAAGCTTGGTCCCACTGTGGCTCTAAGACAGCAATCTGATAGCAATCAAAGCTGCATCCTTCCTCATCTGAGTCTACCTGGAGAGAGGGAGAAAGCATCTCTCCTCAAGCACGGAGGAGGAATGCTTCTCTGGGAAGCATTCTGAGATTTGACCAATTTACTTACGTACCCAGTTCTGCAAAAGCTATTGCCACACGAGTATCGTGTCTTACTTTGTTAATACTTCGTGGGAAAGAGGAGACCTTCTCCCTTAGTTGTGTAACACTAGTTCTCACCTTCAGTCTAATTAATTCAGGCAACTTAAGCTGTACACCCCCCACCCATCCACAGAAGAATGCCCTGAGCTAATTCCTGACCCCGCCACAGGCAATCGCCACCTGAGTGTCATAGTTGGCTTAGAGAAAGCAGGACCTAACCTAGGGCTGGATCAATTCCCCAAAATGCACAGCTGCTGTAAAATGGGGCAGATATGGAATATATGTTGAGAATTTAACCATGATGTGTGTGACACAAGGACACATTTTCTCTCAGAGCCCTAAGCAGGCTGGAGTGCTCTCTGGCATGATAATTCCGCTTCGTGTGGCTGGTTCCTTATGAAAGCCCACCCCCGACACCTGATGCGAAGTCAGTGTCCTGCCTGCTCTTTCTCACAGAACTCTCACAGCTCCATCCTTTGTCCTTTCCCTGAGATCCCCAGTGGTATTCTAAGTGTCCTGTTTTCTCTATCTGCCACGGCACTTTTACGTCACCACTCCATGCTTTCCCCTCCTCTCTTCTGCTCCCACCCCCGGAGGCTGCTCCCCTCCAGGGAGCCAGAAGACGTGTTTTGGTTTTCTTAATTGACATCTCCATAGAGCTTGACACAGTTGGGTCCTTTTCCTTCAAACTCCCTCTTTCCTTGGCTGCATTGTCACCAGGGTCTTCTATGCATTTCTAACTCTCTAGTCCTTTTTTCTACATCTCCTTAGCAGGTTCTGCTTCTTCTACCTGCCTCTTAAACATCACTGTTGCCCAGAACTCCCTTCTGGTTCTCTAGGTATCTCCCCAACACCAGCGGCTTCAGCGACTCTAAGTGATGCTAATTGTGTGGGTATCTCCACTTTCTACTCTAGAACGTGCGCAGAGCCCCAGACCACTGAACATTGCCAGTCCTTGCATGTCTCCCAGGCACCTTTAAGTGAGCACATTCAAATTTCACCTTACATAGTCATTTAGTGACTAGAATAAAAAAGAGAGATCATAGCCAGTGTTGGAGAGGATGTGGTGATATGGGAGCCTCATGCTGCTTGCAGGAAGGTAATATGGTGTAGCCATTTTGGAAAACAGTCTGCTGGTTCCTCAAAAGATTGAAGATAGAGTTACCATATGATCCAGCGATATCTCTTCTAGGCATATACCTGAGAGAAATGAAAAGACAAGTCCAAATAGAAAAACTGTACATGAGTTTGTAGCTGTGTTATTTGCAATAGGCCAAAAAGTGGAAACAACCCAAATGTCCATCAATGGATGAATAAATAAACAAAATGTGCAATATCTATACGATGGAATATTATCCAGCAATAAAATGAATGAGGTACTGATATGTGGATGTTCCCTGTGAAAGAAGTTAAGAGAAAGAAGCCAGACACAAGTCCACATTTGAGTGATTCCCTTTATATGAAATATCCTGAGTAGTCCAAACTTTAAAGACAGCAAATAAATTAATGTAGTTGCCTGGGGCTGGGGGTTAGGGAGTTTGGGGGTGACAGCTAAAGCGTTTCATTTTGGGATGAGAATGTTCTAAAATTGCTTGCGGTGATGTTTACATAACTCTAAATACACTGAAAACCATTGAATTGTATAATTGGTGAATTGGATGTTATGTGCATTATTTCTCAGTAAAGCTGTTAAAAAAAACAGCAACCCAGCTCACCATCTTTCCCTTTAAATCTGCTCCTCCTCTAGGTGCTAGAAACTTCAGTCCCTCAAGCTGGAAATTTGAAACGCTTCCTAAATTCATTTCTTTCACTCATCCCTCACTTTCTTAGAATCTGTTGAGTTTCTAAGTCTTTTAGATTCTGCCTCCCTGTTATCTCTAAACCTGCCCTTCCACTCCAGTTTTATTCTACTGCCTCAATTCCAGCCCCTTCTCCGGTCTGTTTTCCTTGTCTCTAATCTGGGCCTTCCGTGCCCCGCAGTGGTGAGCGAGATCCGGATCGTGTTGTACTGGCTGCTTGACACGCACCGAAGGCTGCTCACCGCTTCCAGTGTAAATCTCAAAGTGCGCCGCTCAGCCTGCTGGGCTCTTCAGGAACTGGTGAAGCCCATCTCTCTGCTTCCCCGGCTAACCTACCGCTCGAGGCTCAGGGAGCTACAGGTGACGTCTAAAACGTGCCATGCTCCTGCTACAGAATCTGGCACATCCACAAGGTCAATACATCACTGTGGAATAAATAGATGAAATAAATGAGAATCTACAGGTAGGAATACTGCTGTGTTCATTCAATCGTTCCTACCTGGAGACTTCTATTAAGTCGTGTTTCAGGCTCCATCCATTTGTTTGCTTTTTGTGTGTGAGCAGGAGAGAAATGTGTCCTCAGGAAGGGGAGAGAACAGGAAAAGGGCGGTTGAGAGACAGAAGCCAAGCAGGGGTGGGAGCTGTCGGACGGGGTGGGAGAGGGAAACTGTCTCCCAGCAGCTGCAGCCTTCCTGCACCTCGAGCAGAGCCTGGCACGGGGGCAATGCTCTGCAGGTGTCAGATGCCACAAGGGACAAACTGCTCTCCACCCCAAGCAAATTTGCTTTGTGCAAAATCCTTTTCAGTGGTTTCTGGTGGTGCCTGGAGAAACTAATCCTTCCAATTGTTTATGTTTCTGGTATCAGCCACATAGATCTTGAACCAAGGTTGATAATAGGATGCTCTGAGCTGTATCTTGAGCAACTTCCAGATTTGCGATCCGTTTATTGATTCTGCTTTGTTCTTGGCTGGTCCTTGATTGGTTCCATGAGTCACCAATTCTGGTGAGGCCATAAAGACTGTTGCCAACTCGTGATAAATGAACTTTAGCATCAGTACAAGGCCTGATGGACAATACTCCAAGGGCAGTTTAAAACTCTGGTTTACTAACTGAATAGAATTGGGTTGCTCCTTGATTAACCAGTCACCATGTGTTTGTAGCCAAATGAGCCTGAATCAGCCACACTGGAGATCATTTCAGACCCTCTGCATGTTCCTGGGAGTGAAACCCAGTCCACCCAACCAGACGTCACCAGGTGTTTCTCACCGTGGCAGCTGGGCATCAGCCACAAAGCACTATATTCGTAATTGCCTACCGTGTCCTTAAGGATTTAGCAATATTCTGAAATTCAGAGTCATCCTGTAAGAAGGGTGGTTGCCCATTTTATAAACAGAAAGGAGATAGAGAAAACTATTTATTAGATAGATGAATAAGGGGTAAAGGTTATTCCGGGCAGTTGAGCTGCATTTTTTTTTTTGGCTGATTCTCAGAAATTGAGACAAAGGTCCCCTTTTGCACATTGCCCTGAAGGCCGACGAACAGGGATTCTCTTGAAGTAGAAAGGAAGTAAATTCTAGAGCCAAGGCCTCCCCACCCTGTTCCCTTCTGTCCTCATTGAGTAATACATGACATCAAGGCCAATTTTTTTTTTAAGAAAAGTACACTGGAGCAACTGTCTTTTCAAAGGGAGTGTCTTCAAGCGTCTAAAGTACAAATCACCCAGAGACGCGAAGCCTCTCTAATTAGGGCTGATCTGTCAACGGCAAGTGCCACATAACCTCTGCTTGGGGCACGTGGACTGAGGCACGTCCACAGACATCCCCAAATCTGCATGTTATCCTCGTGCTCTCGGCGAGACAACACACGGGGATTTCATGCACTCTCCCTCCACACACAGCAGTGCACACACACGCCCGCACACAGTGCTTTCCCTACAAAGCAGTGTTTCTTCAAGTCACATTTCAAAGAGCTGTCTCCCTGCCTTTCTCCTCTAGAAGTCTTAGAAAAGTTGTGAGAAACTTTGACACCAACAAATCCTCCAGACCTTGCTTGACTGCTTTGAAAAAGTAAACTCTTAAAAAAATTATAATAGCTCATTGAAGTCTCGTCATTTGAACCTGACAGACACCAAATATGAAATTGCCAAAAATGAGTATAGATTTACCTATTTTTAAATTCAGAATATTATCATTCTTGGCCACTTATCCCCTTTTAATTTTTTTCTAACACGAAAACAATTAGTTTGAAACAGTGTTTTCTGTCCTTTTTTTTTTCATGCCAGGGAATCAGTGGAGAAAAATCAAATCTTAAAACTGTGGTCACTTAAAATGAGGGCTGTCGTACTACCTTGCAAAACTGGTACTTCCAGATTCCAGCTGCACAGATAAGCTGTGAAGCAATGAACCAAATGATTGAAAAATTATCTGATTCAGACCCAGCAATAGCAAAAATTTGCTCGACTCAAATTATTTTTAAATTTACCCTGGATTTTTGCCCTTGTATGCCCTCTTTTAAAATGGGACTTTAAATATCAATCATCTTTAACCTCATTTGTTTCTCTCCTAAATTCTGTGATTGTGAATTTGCACATTTTGATAAATATTTCCACATGCTCACATAGCTGTTTCCCCTGGAGGCCACTTTCTGGACAGAGAAGTCAAGGTGTTGACAGCTGGTGCTGTGTGCCCTCACCCCCGGGCCCCAGCACGTTGCACACACCACGCCTGCCCGGGGAGAGAGGAGGCAGGGACAGTGCTCCCGGGGGACAAGGCCTCGCGTGTCAGCACAGCCATCCGTCACGCTGTTGGCGATGGAAACAGAGGTGGGCAGAAAGCATTGTGCGGCCTGGAATAAAATGCACCATGCTTATGGTATTAAAATATTTGTTGTGTTTATTGTAGCTCATATCACTTTTTTTGCTTTAAATGGGGTTTATCAACATAAGTCAGAAAAAGCAAATAGTTTTACAATTATTGCAAAATCAACTTGCATTTTGAGGTAGCATTTATTTCCTATTATTATTATTTTTTAATGCAATTTTATTGAGATATATTCACATAATAGACAATACGTCAAAGTGTACAATCAGTTGTTCATAGTTGTGCATTGATCATAACAATCTTTGAACGTTTTCATTACTACAAAAAATAATATAAAAATTAGAATAAAAAAGACCATCCAAAATGCTCCATTCCTCTCTACCCCCCATCATATCACTTTCTGACACAATAGTGTCTAAAATTTTTTCATTGTCTTTTTCCCTTTAATGAAATGTAAGCTCCACATGAGTATAATAAAATGTCTTTTCTTAACACTGCGGCCCCAGTACCTAGAAAATACCTGTTACATAGTGGTTGTTCAACAGATATTTGTGAATGAATGAATGAATGAATGAATACATGAAAGAGTGAATGGAGGTGAGACAATCAGGCTTGGAAGTTTCACCCGGGGGTGGTGCCATGGCGAGAGCATTTGAAGTCTCTGGTTTTGAGTGGCAAGCAAGTTTCCTCCTGGTGAGTCACTGAGGAAAACCTCCCACCCAGGCAGGTTGGTGGGAGGGAGAAATTGGGCATGTTTGGGGCCTGATTTATCTAGAGGAGACAGCCCATCAGCAAATGGCTTAGGTGATACTGCAAGGAAGGACAGCAAATGAATGAACTGGGGAATTTAGGGATGACACCATGGATGGGAGTGCATATTTTGTTAAGTTTACTGAGTTCCTGGAGAGGTGGTTGGTTTTCTTATGCTTTGTTGTAATACTACTGTCATTTGTTCTTACTCTTTCCTTCATTCTTCTTATAGTACATATTTTGGATCCTGTGCCAATTCCTTTATCTTTAGGGGAAATTAAATCCTTTTACTTGAAGATCCAGTGACCAGGCCAAACCTGAGCACATTTTTCAGATATCTGAGACAGTGTGTGGCAGATTGAACTGTATAACCCAGAAGACAACATGTTCTTAATCTTAGCCCATTCCTGTGGGTGTGAACCCATTGCAAATAGGACCTTTTGAAGATGCTGTTTTGAGGTAGGGTGTGGCCAACTGAAGAAGGAAGGGCCTTAATCCCATTCCTGGAGGTTTTATGTAGAGAAAGCCACGTCTCCACATCTTCCAGCCAGAAGCTACAAATCACTGGAACCCAGAGGAGAAAGGAGAGGACATTGCCACGTGATAGAAAAGCCCAGGCCCACAACTGGCCAGCAGCCAGCCCCAAAGGCCACAGTCTTCCGGAGAGAGCATTGCCTTTTCGACACCTGGCTCTGGGCGTCTCCTAGCCCCCGAACCCTGAGCCAGTAAGTTCCTGTTGTAAGGCAGCCCATGCCGTGGTCCTTGTCTCAGCAGCCGGGGAGCCAGGGCAGAGGTCTGTTATGGAGAGAGCAAAACCACCCACTGATCTTCATGCCTTCTTCAGTCTTGACCTGCCAGCCAGTGCTTTAGGCCAAGGGTCAGTAAACGTCCTCTGTAAAGAGCCTGCTAGTAGCTAGTTTAGGCTCTGCAGGACGCATGGCCATGTGGAAGCAGACAACGTGCACACAAATAGGTGACTGTGCCCCCATACAGCTTTAGTTATGGGTGTGGAATTTTGAATCTTATATGTTTCATGCAGCACTAAACATTATTCTTCTTTTGAGTTTTGAAATGCAAAAGCCACTCTTACCTTGCAGGCCAGCATGGTGTATATGCCTTATTTTACATCGTGTGGCTGGGGAAGACCTCTCCAACAAGGCGGCATTTGACCTAAATGAAACGGGGAGTGAGCACGATGGATGCCTGGTGGGGTGCACGACGGATGCCTGGTGGGGTGGGGGGCAGGTCAGGTGGAAGGAAGGGTGAGTGTAAAGACCTGGGTTCGGTGTGCTTGGAAAGAAGGAATGAGTCCCTGTATTAACACAAATGTCCATTCACTCATGTTGTTATTCTCTCTCTTAGGGAGCCCGTCTGATGCGCACCATAAATCTCTCTGTCATCATGGAAGGCGACAGCTGAGGCCTGCGGTGGACACACATGTCCACCCTAATGTGTCTCTCACTGTGGCCACTGCTGATCCTCATGGATGGAAACAGACGGTGGAGTCACAAGGAACCCAACTCAGTCAAAACATAATTTTGTCTTGTGATCTCTTTATATCCTCTTCTTTTCATTTGTTGGTGTGGGTATTTTTCTTTTTTAATTCATTGACAATGAAACTTGAGTCTAATGAAAAATACCTGTTACTTTAAGGGAGTGATTTTGGGAAGGAAACATCAAAAAATAATTCCTGCTGGCAATTAGGGAATCTTGGCGAAGTTTTCATAGTCCACTTTCTTCACACACACAGATGGTTATAGCTGGCCTTGGAGACAGACCCGCATCCTGCTAGGGATCTCTGAATGTGAATTATTTTTTGATGTTTCCTTCCTAAAATCATTTTTGCAGGGTAGATTCCTGTTATTGCTAGCAATTTATCTTGGGTGGCCTGATAGTATTTTTAGATAAACTTGCAGATTTTTATTATACAAGAACAGCCAATAAAGGAAAAATATAACGGGGGAAAAAAGTCTCCTTCTGGTATTTGGATTTTGTGAAGGAAGTTGCTACCAACGTCTGTGTAAGTCTCTGTTTTTTGTATTTGAAATGGTGGATATTGTGATGGGGTCACGGGGAGCAAAAGCCACCAACCAGATCACATCTTGGTGCCTCTTGGACCCCCTCACAGGCCAGGGCCAGCGTCCCTGTCCCTTTCCTGCCAGCCATGACCCCCGTCCCCACCACAGGGCTCCCCACGCAGTGCAGCTGAAGCGGCTTGGCCAGCAAAGCCTCTGCTCACCTTCCTTAAAGCTGCACCTGCCTCTAGAATCACAGGTTGACTGTGGCCCAGAACCAGCCTGGTGACTGTCTCCCCTGTGGGCTGCTTGATTGGCGGTAGGGTCTGTCCCCTGCCCCCCAGGTGCCCTTACCACTGGCTGCCAGCTGGCTGATCTCAGGTCCGGCTGTATCATGGCCCCTGGATGACTGGGCACGGTCACAGACACTGGCTCCACCGTTACTAAAATGTACAAAATCTACTACTCAAATAAGTCAAGAGAAAGTGCAGAGGGTAGCAAAAATGTGTGGCTATTGGAATACTGTGCCCATTAGATGTTTTTAATTAGTGCTTTTGTAATTAACATATGAGAACATGAATGAAAGCCGGCCCAAGTGTTTGGATATAGTAGGTCAAATTCTGTCGGCAGCGTTTGTGATGCTGCCTTGTGTAAATTAGGTCCTCCACGACTGTGCATCGAATTTACTAAAAGGTGAATGAATGTTAGATAGGCCTCCCCAGAAGGCACACGCTGAGACACAGCAAACCATCTTCTCTGTTAGCGGCAGTCGGTGCCCACGGCAGCGGGCAGGGAGGAGCCGGGCACGTGGAAGACGAGTGAGTGTCGAGCATCGGAGCACGACCCAGAGCTGGCTGTGTCACGGGTCGTGTGTGTGCGTCCGTTAGAGGGACGGCCACAGCGGGTTAGAAAATACGTTTTCTTCTTACAGTCCTGGCCAACAAGAAAAACTCAGAACAAGGAGCCGTGAGTTGGCTCACGTGAAAGAGGAGCCAGGGGGTGGCGATGGCCCTGTTCTGCGTGGATTCTCTCAGCTGACTCGGTGGGTGAACATCGCACAGACACGGAAAGACACTCTCTGTGAGTCTTCAAAGCAGCAAACATGCTGACCCCCCAGAGCTTACCAACGTCACCCAGAATGAAGACTCAAACACAGCCTGGAAGGCTCAGAAGTGTAAGCAGAGAGAGAAAGGGGGCAGCGTGCAAAGTTCCAGGCATGTCCCCTGCAGAAGAAAAGGGAGTTCGGCTGAAGCACGAAGAGAAATTTGAGCTGCCACAGTGTGGACTCAACCTCCGTCCCGAAGCCGACACGACTGCCAGCACCTTCCCTGGAGCCGGCACGCGGGGCCTGCTGTGGCCGATGGCCCCCGGTCCTGCAGCCGCCGGAGTGTGGCCTGGCAGGACGACCTTTGGCCAATGGCCCCTGAGCCATCAGGAAAGTGACGATGGTCACAACACATGTTGACCGGGGCACTTAGAAGCACCGATGCTTGTCACAAAGAGCTTACAGGTCCAAGGTTCTTCCCAGCACACAGAGACGTAAACGAGCTCGAAATCATCTCTCAACCAACATGAAATTCTTCAACTGGAATTAGACCTTCAGGCCAATGGAGAGAGTTAGAGTCAGATGGCAGAGCAAGGAGTCAAAGGAAACTCACAAGGCAGGTATCACATATGAACGAATGAGAACTCGGTGGGTGAGTGCACACGAGGGTGAGTGCACACGGGGGTGAGTGCACACGAGGGTGAGTGCACACAAAGACCACCTGTTGGTGTAAACTGATGAGCAAACCACTGACTGAAATCAAAGAAATTGTTCAAAATAAATTAAGCTGAAACTGCTATGAGAGGACTTGGGGGAGGTCATTTGGGGGCTTGAGTTGAATAAATTTCTAAATACATACAGATCCAATTAATATATGGGTGAAGTATTTACTATAGAAAATGACACATGAATATAATTACTTAAATATGTAATAAGATATATACATAAACACACATACAGTGGTATATGGATATCCGGTAAGTGGATATTTTTAAAGAATTTAAAGTATGCCAGGCACTGTGTCATGTACCAGAGAAACATTGTAAACAAGACAGAAATACTTTTATTATCATATGAAATATGTATGTAGTAAAGTAGAATCTATGATTGCATCACATGCTATAGTTGTTGGTTCCCAAATCTTATCACTAGGGCATACACACATATATGCATATGTAAGTTTTATTAAGCTTTTTATCTGAGAAGTTTTATAGAAAAATTGTAAAAATAATACACATTCATTTTATCCTACTATAAGCATCTAATATTAGTATGGCACATTTGTTACAATTAATGAACCAATATCGATACATTATTATTAACTAAAGTCAACACTGAAATCTCCAATGTTTACCTAGTGTCCTTTTTCTGTCCCAGGATCCCATCCGGGAAACCATGTAACAATTAGGCCTCACATCTCCTTGGCTCATCTTGGCCATGACAGTTTCTCAGACTTGCCTTGATTTTGATGACCTGGGAATTTTGAGGGCTGGATGGGAGTTTTCTCGACTGTCCGTCAGCTGGGAGTGGGCTGAAGTTTCTCTTATGGTTAGACTGGGGTCACGGGTTTTGGGGAGGGAGACGGGGGCCAAGGGCCCTTCTCTCCACATCGTGTTACCAGTGTGCCCTGTCGTTGTCCGTGTTGAGCTCCACCACCTGGCTGATAACGGTTTTCAGGCTCCCCCACTGGAAAGCGACCATCTTTCCAAACTGTATTGCTAGGAAGTCACTGTGCACAGTCCACTATGCTCACCTCCTTGAGGGCAGAGCTTCTGCAAAAATTACTTGGAATTCCTTCTGGGATATTTGTCTCTCCTTCCCCATTCGTTATTTATTCCATCATTTGTTTATATTAATATGGATCATGGGTATTCTATATTTTGCGTCATAATCCAATGCTACCTTATTTATTTGGTGCCTCAAATTCATCCAGCCTTGGACACTGGGAGCTTGTTCTGGTGGCTCCAGTGCCTCTTTGACACAGCCTCATCTTTGGGGTTTTTGTTGCTGTTGTTGTTGAACATTTCTTTATTTTGTGGCACTACAAAGTGTTCCAGGCTCGTTAAGAATAGTTTCAACTCCAGTGTCCTAGAATTAGCCATTGCTCTAAGGGGCCCTGGTTCCTTTTACTGGAGAATGGGATTATACGTGGCTTTCGTTCATGTTCCCATCTGGGTGACAGGTGTGCCCATTGCTCCTGGGGTGTCATTGCTTTAAGGACCCTTGGCTGACAGAGCAAGGAGAAGTGTGTGGATATTAACCCGTGTACATACACACAGCTATAAATGTGTCTATGTGCAGCCATCTGCATCTACATTAAGACAAGCCTGAGTTCACACCGATGCCTCCAAAACTAATCGAGTACCATGAGAACAATTCTTGCCTCTTCCACCTGTTTATGCATCACCTCTCACTCCATCTCCCAGGATCTGCCATCTGTTTACATAGCTGTTCAATTTCGGATGCATGTATGTCTGCTCGAGTATTACGAACCCACACTTCCATGGGACACGACTCTATCAACTAGCACACAGTGCTTACGTGCAGTTTCCTCTGCCTTTGCTCTTTCGGACTCCACTCATTTCTGAAGTTGCTCAGGGCAGCACTCTTTCCCTTACTCCTTCAGTGAGGTTGTTTCATCTTTTTGTGCCACAGTAGATTGTTCTGTCACATTCTATATTCCATCCCATTCTTCCCCAAACCTCCTAAATGATTTTTTAAATTTGCGTACAATGGGGTTTACTTTCTGTACTGTAAAGTTATTTGGGTCATATGTATCATGTATTGTGTCATGTATCCCCATTATAGTATCATACAGAATAATTTCATCACCCTAAAAACTCCCCTGTGCATTACCTATTCAACCCCACCTTCCCAAATCTTTTACAAGTACCAATCAGTTTACTTTCCCATTTTGCCTTTTATCATCTAGCTTTGCTTTTTCCAAATAGGCACATAAGTGGATCATACAATAAGTAACCAGACCAGCTTTTTTCACTTAGCAATATACACATAAGCTTCATTCATATCTTTCTATGGCTTAATAGCTCATTTCTTTTTACCAGTGAATAGTATTTCATTGTGCGGATAAATCAGAATTTGTTTATTCATTCACCTATCCAAGGACATCTTGGTTGGTTCTAGTTGGGGGCAATTATGAATAAAACTTCTATACATATTCAAGTTCAGGACTTTGTGTGAATATTTATTTTCAAATAACTTGGGTAAATATATACCTAGATCATATGATCAGACTATGCTTAGCTTTGTTAGAAACTGACAAACCACCTTCCAAAGTGGCTGTAGTATTTTGCAATTCCACCATCAATGAATGAGAATTCCCATTGCTTCACATCCTCTCCAGCAATTGGAATTGCTGAGTTTTTTTTTTTTTATTTTAATCATTCTAATAAGTGTAAAATGACATTGCATTGTTGTTTTAATGTACAATTTCCTTATGACAAATGATGTTGAGCATCTTTTCATTTGCTTATTTGCCATCTGTATATTCTCTGTGGTGAGGTGTCTGTTCAGATCTTTTGCCAATTTATAATTGAGTTGTTTGTTTTTTATTGTCGAATTTTAGAGTTCTTTGTATATTTTGGATGCAAGTTCTTTGTCACATATGTGTTTTGCAAATAATTTTTCCTAGTTGGTGGCTTATCATTTATTCTCTTAACAGTCTCTTTCACATGACAAAATGTTTTGTGCTTTAAATGCCCAACTTATAAATTTTTTTCTTTCATGGAATATTATCTGGTGTTGTGTCTAAAAATTTATCACCAAACCCAAGGTCACCTAGGGTTTCTCCTTTGTTACCTTTTAGAAGTTTTATAGTTTCCCCATTTATGTTTAGGTCTGTGATCTATTTTGAGTTCATTTTTGAGAAAGGTGCAAGGTCTGTGTCTAGATTCTTTTGTTCCAGCTCCATTTGTCAAAAAGACTACCATTTTTACAACAAGTTGCCTTTGCTCCTTTGTCAAATATCAATTGACCATAATTGTGTGACTCTATGTCTGGGATCTCTATTCAGTTCCACTGACCTATTACTTTATTATTTTTTCCAATATCCCACTGTTTTGATTTCTGAATCTTTATAATAAGTCTTGAACTTGGGTTTTATTAGTCCTTCAACTTTATTTTTCTTCTTTGTCACTATTGTGTTGGCTATTCTAGGTCTTTTGAATTTCTGTATAAACTTTAGATTTAGTTTGTCAATGTCTACAAAATAGCTTGCTGGGATTTTGATTGGGATTTAATTGAATCTATAGATCAATTTAGGTTGAATTGGCTGCTTAAAAAAATTGAGGATTCCAATCCATACGCATAGAATATCTCTCCATTTATGTAGATCTTCTTTGATTTCTCTCTTATAGTTTCTCACTTACAGATCCTGACATATTTTGTTAGACTTATACCCAAGTATTTCTTTAGTGCTAATGTAAATGACGTTGTTTTTAAAGTTCTAATTCTAATTGCTCAATGCTGACTTTTATATATTAATCTTGCATCCTGTGACTTTGCTATACAGGCTTATTCTTTCCAGGAGTATTTTGTTTGTTTGTTTGTTTGTTTGCTTAATATTTGTGATTTTATACATGGACTGTTATGTCATCTGTGAATAAAGACTTCTATTTTTTCCTTTCCAAACTGTATATCTTTAATTTCCTTTTCCTGTACTATTACAATACCTGTAACTTCCAGAACAATGTTGAATAGGAGAGATACATGCTTGCCATGTTTCTTATCCTAGGGGAAAATCCAGTTTCTCACCATTAAATTTGATTTGCATCATATCAATTTGAGGAAGTTCTCTATTCCTAGTTGCCTGAGAGTTTTTATCATGAGTGCATGTTGAATTTGTCAAATGCTTTTTCTGTATCATTGATATGCACACATGGTTTTTTTGTTCAGTCTGATTGATTTACAAATGTTGAGCCAGACTTCCACTGGTTATCTCCCATAGTTGTGATGTACAACCCTTTGCATGCATCATTGGATTTGATTTACTAATACCTTGTTGAATATTGTTGTGTTCATGTTCATGAGAGATACTGGTCTTTTGTTTTCTTCTTTGTTATGTCTTTGCCTGGTATAAAGTATTGTGTCACACTTTATTATAAACTAGGGGATAAAAAATAAAATTATGACTTAGCTCTTTCCATTCAGGAATTTAAAACCTACTGGGGTAGAAAATAATACAATAGACAGCAAAGAAACTAAGGTAGGTTATGACAAAGTATCAAAGAGTAAACATGAACATTAAGAGTTAAAGAAAAATCAGAGAATGGAGAACTGGCATGCCCTGATGAGGAATGTCAAGTATGAGCTAGAACTTGAAAAGTCAGTTGGATTTGGATGGGTGGAGATTAAAGAGGTGGGACCTTTAGGAAAAAGATACAGAACAAGCTGAGGCTTAGAGTTGGAGATGAAAATTAGTTTTGGGATAGGGGTTCATTTCTCTGATGTAAAGATTCACCATGGACATCAGGAAAAAAGAGTTAGTTAAGGAAAGATCTTTAATTCTGGGCTAACTGTATGTCTTTATCCTGTAAGCCAGTGTTTAGAACACTTCATGAATGTGTTGCAAGTTCTCTTACACATTCTGGTGAACAAGCTGCACTAAATTTGAAGAACAGACTGAATGGTGTTAAGAAGTAGTGACTAGCCATGGATAAGTAGGCTGCCTACTGCATTCTTCTGGACAAAAATTACTAGGCAAATCTGGCCTTAAATTAAATAGATATAGATATAGATATTGATACACACCCTCCCCCTCCATATTCCTTAAGGAATATGACATTGAAAGGAACTCGGAGATCAAAATCCTTTCATGAACCTCCTGGCACATATAAAATTTTTCTCTGGTGTTTAATATGAAATTTACCTAGTACGAAGCTGACCTTTAGTGAGACCATCTCTGCAAGTTCCCACAGCACATTATTTCTTCCACTGTAACTCATATCCCATTTTATTGCAACTATATTTTAAAGTTTATCTTTTCCACCAGAGCAGAACTATGTACAGTACCATATCTGGTGGATGGCAAATACATAAAATTATTTGTTTCATCTTTGAAGTATTGGGCAGAGAGAGAGAAATACATATTGCTGCATCCACGTGGAGGGTGGCCGGAGTGTAGCAGTCTCCAGCAGGAGCTCAGTCCTAGGGTACAACGGAGCCTCCCCCAGGAGCTCAGTCCTAGGGTGCAACGGAGCCTCCCCCAGGAGCTCAGTCCTAGGGTGCAACGGAGCCTCTGCCAAGAGCACAGCCCTAGGGGAGGTACCGCACTCCACCGTTTGCAGGGTCCGGGGCCGTCCACAGTAGCATGACTCGCACTCCATTGGATGCAACAACGCTTTCCCCGGAGAAGAGACAGAGCAAGTCCAGCTTCCCCAGTGGGCATCGCTCCCCCGACGTCAGCTGATCTCGATTGCTGGTGGATGCAGGGCTGCTGTCCCTCCCAGCACCCCTCTCCGTGTCCGTGTCCTGCTGTGGGGAGGAGTCCAGCGCCCTCCCTCCCTGCCAGGACAGATGGACCACCAGGTGGAAGCCGGACACCACCAGCCATGCCCATCAGGGCCGTCTCCAGTGAAGGTTTCCACGGACTTGGGGCATAGGGGAGGGAACGTTTCTCAATGCCCTCATCTACTGGGGATTTGTTTCATCCCACCAGGTGGACACACCTGGTCCTGAGCACAGGGTGCACCTGTGGGTCCCCAGGAGAGGCGGCAGCCCTGCCATAGGAAACATCAGGTGACTCAAATAACTGCAGAGGTCTGGAAAGAAGCGTTCCTTCCTTTACTGTGCTTTGGCGCTGTCTGAGGAAGTTTAGACAAGTTACTTGATTCTATCCAGTTCCCTGGAAGGAATGACTTTTGTTCCAGATGTTCATTGCTGTGTAACAAATTACTCCAAAACTCAATGGCTTACAACAACAATCCTTCTATTATGTCTCACAATTTTGTGGATCAGAATTTGAGCAGGGCTTGGCTGGGAGACTCTTCTGTTCCACATGGCCTCAATTGAGGTCACTTAGTGGGGTTCAGTGGGGGATGGACTGATCTAGGAGACCACGAAGGCTTCTCTCATGCATCTGGAGCTTCAGCAAGGAGGGCTGGAGGCTGGCTCAGTGGCCACGGTGCACAGATGGCGCACAGTGGGCTGGCGGACCCAGCAGCCTCCCCATTCCATCTCCAAGTCCCCAATGCACCCATTCCTGGCTTCCCTGGCCTGCCTTCAGCCAGTGGCACAGCGCGAGCACCAGCGCCAATGCTTTCTTGCAGGATGCAGGGTTGCTGTGTTGGGACACTTTAGCTTGGGGACTTTCCACGAGCCTGGCTGAGACATTCTTAGGACTGTGATGCCTTACGAAGTTCTTCCCATCAAACCCTGCCTTCCCCATTCTCAGATGCAGGTCAGCAACATCTGCAGGCTGCCCCTGCCACCCTCCATTCCTTCCTCTCCGTCCTTCACAGGCATTTTCCTTTGCACGTCTCCTGCTATCCTAGAATCTTATTCTTACAGGAACTAGACTTCTGTACCTGAGCCCGGCTCAGGCTGTTGACCAGGTGCCTGCAGGTGCCTCTCTGCCACGGCGGCCTCGAGGCGGTGAGATTTCCTCCAGGGCAGCCCAGGGCCCCGGGAGCGTCGGCTTTCCCAGCCTGGCCTTGGAAGACGCAGAGCATCGTCTCCAGCACACTCTACTGCCGAAGCAACCACAAACTGGCCCAGAGTCAAGAGGAGACAGAGGCCCTGTCTCTGGATAGGAAGAAGGCGAAAGAATTTGTGGTCATGTTTTATGCACATCCAATTGCGGACACTTACTGGCCTTATGACTTCAGTTGTAACAGTGAGATTCTTCCATAGCACGTAACAAAGAAATGAAACCTGTGAAATTAATAAAAGAAAGAGAAGTAGAGGAAATAGTGAAAAGTAGGTGTTGGCCAAGCAAAACTCCATAAAATGGTTAAACGGTTGAAGCTGTTGACATATTATTGATCTTAGGGTTGACTTGAGTCATTGTACTTGGACTGACATATTGAATAGAGAAATATAATTTGTATTGGTTGGTTACTTCAACAATTTGGGTCTAGAGATATTTTGTTGCTTGTATTGTCTTTGCGTGTTGACGATCATACGTGGTACTGAATGAGGAGCAAATGTGTCAAGTCAGATGAGCAACTTCTTTAACACTTTCCTAAACTCAACTAAGGTAAATTCTGTATCTTTGTCGGGAATTGTATCTTCTCATGATCTCAATGTTACAAAGTTCCAATTGCTATAGAAGTGTTGTGAGATAAAACCAGGAAAAAAAAAAACGTTTCACACTTTTTCTGAGAGTTACTTCATTATAACCAAGAAGTTGTTCATTTGGGAAGCTGTTATAAAACCAACCCAGGGGGTACATGTGGTCAAGTCTTTTTTAGTTCTATCATGGAAAGGCTAAAAAAGGCTTTGTTTTTATAAATGCCACAGTAAAAAAGGCCCACGTTGGAGGGGTGGGGAAGACGTAGGCTCTGTTTCCCCACTTGAACCTGGTCCATGAGAGGGAATCTCTTCCTGCTCTTGATTCACCTTCTTTGGCCCCTTCCCAAGGGAAGAGGAGTTACCAGTTCAGCCCAGGACCTGCTAGGCATCGGGCCCCCCTTTACTGTGAAAGGAGCTAGCGGGCCCCTGGCTTCCTGCTCCCACACACGACGCTGACCACCCTGAGCCACCTCCGTGAGCATCACCTTGGTGTCCTCCCGCTGTTCCTTCCTCATCTGTGGATAAACCGTGCCCTAAATTCAAGCCTCACCGGATTTCTTTACATAGGCCCCGTTCTCCAAACCCAGAGTTTCCATGGCCTCACAGCTGAAAATATTGGGGTTTCATGAGCTATTTAATAAGACAGGCCACAACTCAGAGCCCCCTGAAATAGCAGTTAAACCTCTACCTTTGTAATGTATGCTCAGTTTTATTCTCTAAATAACGATATTTTAAGACTACAAATAAGCTGTTTGGCATTTAGTGGAAAGATACCAAGGATGAAGCATTGCTCCTCGGCTGCACGGTTGGGGTGGAGGGACTTCGGGAGGACGATGAATGGAGGTTTGCCCATATTGGGTTTGAGGTATTAGTGAAATACAGTAGATGTGTCACAAGTATAGCACACATGTAGGAGTATTTCATTATACCTCGGATTAAAAGTAAGGCGCAGAGGTACAGAGTTAAATTTCTAGACAGTAAAACTCAGTTTTGAAGCTGGAAGTTTTCAATTAAAGAAGCATCAACCTCAAACTCTGGCTCAGGATGGGGGAGGGGACATGGGAGAAAGTAAAGGAATGGAAAGGCTTTTTACTCTGGCTGACCAATGAAAATTGGTAGCATCCTGGAACATTTCTGAAGGTATAGCCACAGAAGAAGTAAAAGCCTCTTTTACTTTTGCCACTGGGAGGTGAATTGTAAACTCTTGATTGAAACTGTAACATTTCATAAGTGTTTTGTGATCCTGAGACTTATCTGATTGGACCATCTTGCATAACTAAGCCTTGGAGACTAAATGAAAGAAGCTGAATAAGGTCATGCGGATGTGAGGGCTAGTGTTTTAAAGTCATCATGTCTAGACTCTAGACTAAGCCCAGCGTTACGATCCAATGCAGGATTTAAAGTAGAGAGGGCTTCTGTCCCAACTCTACACTCTCTAGCCATAGAGTCTTGCAGAAGTTATTGAAGCCTTCTGAGCTTTAGTTTTTTCATCTGTAAAATATGGACACAGATAATATTATGTTATCAAAATACACCTACTTACAAGACTTGAAAGCGGAAATGTTTGTAAAAAGTACGTTGTAAAACTGAGGACAATATATGAATATTAGTTATTAATAATGCCAAAATATTTTCTGAAAATATTTTGGATATATTTCCTTATTAAATATTTCTGTTTCTTAATATTCTGCAGGGACATGAAAAAATGCACACACATGTATATACACACATACAGGACTTCTCAAGAATTGATTCAACATTTTGCTGTTTACTTATGTAAACATTTACTCTGGCACTGCATCTTTTCTTTCCTTTCTGAAACTGGATCTTTGTAGGGCTTTTTGTTTTGTTGTTGTTGTTGTTTTTTTTTTAGAGAAGTTGTGAGTTTACAAAACAATCTTGCATAAAATACAGGACTCCCATACACCACCCCACCATCAACACCTTGCATTGGTGTGGGATATTTGTTACTACAGATGACAGCACTTTTTTAAAAAAAATTGTACTATTTTTTAAACAGTAGTTACCTTTGTTACAATTGATGAAAGATTATTAAAATGTTCTATCATCCATTATTCACATTAGGTGTATTTTTCCCATATACCACCCTATTATTCCCACCTTGTATTAGTATCATACATTTGCTATAACTCATGAAAGAACCTTATACTTGTACTGTTAACTGTGGTCCATTGTCTACAGTAGGGTTCACTGGGCTGTACAATCCTGCATTTCATCTTTTAATTTTTATTCTAGTAAAGAATAAGGTTTTAAATTCAAAATGTCTGATGGGATTTACCAAATCTGTTCTTTCTTTTGCATTCTCTGGACATGGCCTATGGCTGATGCTGACATCTTTTCTCTATAATGCATACTGCAAGCTCAGCCTGACAGGAACATATTTTTAAAGCCCAGTTAAATGTTGGAATACTATTAATTAAAAGTTAATGGTACACAGAAATAACAAGGCACATATTTTGTGAATTATTTTGTGGATAATGTTTCTGTACAATCTGACTACTTTTGAGATGAGACCAACAGAAATATTCTAAAATACTTGACTAAAGGGTCTATTTGGTGCAGTAAGAGTTTGGGGCTGGGGGCAGACCATTGGGGTTTCTAATTTTAGTTCTGACATTATCTTTGGGTGGTTTTACACAAGGGGCCATTTTCCATTTCTTCTTCTATAAAGAGAAAAAAGAGAATGGCATGTGGGGTCCCTACTGATCTCTACAATCTCTCAACCAAGAAAGGAGACAAAATCTTGAGCTCCTTAACACTTCTGGAATGTCTGACTGCCTGGTTAAACATTACGAGGTTAAATGAGGTTAAACATATGAGGGAAGGGAGGTGAAGGGGGTAACTTCTCTAAGCAGTTTTGTATCATTTCACTAACGTCCATGCTGTCTTGAACAGTGTGTAGTGCCTGACCCTTCCCAAGCTGCTTATTTAAGAAAGAAACACGGCTTTGGTTTATCCTGCTCCCCATCATCCAGCCTCCTGCCCGTCTGTATAGAATTAAGGAGCAGGATCAACACTTCACTCTTCATAAAAGCTTTTGCTACATAAAAACCAGCACAGGGATGAATTTACTGTAGGAGCTCAACTAACATTTGTTAAATTCTTCAACTGCATGCATGCATGAACAAATAACGAGTTCTTCATAAACTTACTTGATTTTTGTTTTTATTTTTTGTCTATGAAAAATTTTGAGGGGTTGCAGAAATTGGATCATAATTTTTATACAACCTGGCATGAAAAGTGGTATATTATCTTCACTATTGACTTAGAAAACTAAGACCCAAACATATCTTTTAGCACACTAACAAAATCAAATGTTATGACTCTCATCAGCTAATGTCAAAGTCAGTGCGCTCCCTGGTCAGACAGAACCCTCTGCTTGTGCACTGCCTTCGGGGAGTGCGTTGGTGCAAATGCCATTCTGCCCTCTGTTGGTGCAAACCCCTGGGTTGAGGGAGATGCCCAATTGTGCACTTGCTGTCACAGGGAGCAAAACCCCCACTGTCTAATGGACCCGTGTGTCCCTGTTCTCCTGCACACGCTTTGCTTCTGGTCCTAGTGCTAGACACTGAAGTTAAACACACATTCAAAGTGTCTAAATTTTATTATGTTTCCCCAGCAACTATTCACAAGGATTCACACAGTATAAAACACTGTCCCAGTAAGATTTTTATATTTGTGCTATTCAGGATAGGCTACCTGAGTGGCAAACAACCCCCAACTCAAGAGGTTCAGTGCAATAGGGGTACAGGGGTGCCCCCCACTCCCCCCCAGCTCACCCCCCAGTGCAGCGGGAAGGCAGGGCCTGCTCCACCATTATCCACAAACCCGGGCTCCTTCCTGCTGTGTGTGGAAGTTAAATCATCTCGAGTCCCCAGAAACATTGGAAACGTGGACCACCATGAAAATGGAACAAACTGAGAAAAGCAGGGTTTGGGAACAAGTGATAAAGAAGTGGTGAGGACACTTGGACGTGCTGCTGCCGGCCACAGTGGCGTCTCCTGGGGGGGCGCGGAGCAGAGGCTGACCCCGGCCGCCCTGACCCCGGCCCCGGCCCCCACGCTGGCTGCAAGATCCGCTGCCCCCTCACGACAAAACACCCGGACCCGTGCCTCGGACCCTCCGCGGCCGCCGCTGGCACCAGCTCCCAGACCCTGGTTAAGGCCGCTGGGACCCCCATTAAAGGCCCGCCTTGCACGGACCCTCAGGCCGATGGACCTTGGAGACCCTGGCCCACTGCCCCTTTCCGGCCGTGGGCCCAAGTGGTCCCCACGCACCGGGGGTCGGCAGCAGGTGGCGAGCAGGAGGGCGCGTGGCCCTGCGTGCCCAGCCCGGAGTCAGGGCATATGCAGACAGGAGCTGGGTCCACACTGCTCGACCCACTTCAGGGGTTCTGACGGTGCCTCTCCATCCACCCGGGGGTCTCGCCGGGGCCTTCACAGGAGTCACACGCTCCGAGGCTGGAGAGCACTGTCCCCCCTCCTTCCCCACAGTGTTCAGAGTAGACCCCACCCTGTCATAAGACTCCCAGCACCACGGGCTCACAGTCCCCAAATCCCACCGTGACCCTTATTCCCTCCACCACCATCGCCTCTGAGGTTTTTGCCACGTCTGCCCTGTCCCCAGCGGATGACCCGCCAATCAAAGCCACGTTGCCCAAGATGCCATCTAAAATGTTCCTCTACCCACGTCACCCCAAGTCTATGATACTTCAGTGGCTGCCCAGACCTTCCGATAAACTCCAGGAGACTACGTGTGGATGTGTGATAACCTCATGTGCAGAACCCACTGGGCTGCCAACGTCACCCACTCCTGCCACCAGCTCCCCACCAAGGGCCTGCACGGCCATCTGAGAGTCCCTGCACACAAACGCTCCTTCTGACTTCCTGCCCTCACCTGGAAAAACTCTCTCCACTGGTGCCCTCGGCCAGTTCCTGCTGGTCCCGGCCCAGCTGAGGTCACGTCCCCTGGCACGTGTCTCTGGTTGGCACTTCCTTCCCCCTGAAATCCTGGTTTAGGCCCCAGTTTTAAGTTTCTGCTGCAAAGTCTCCCTGCAAACTCTACTCTCAATGCTTCTATTCCTGTGGTGGTTGTAGCTGCCTCCTTCACCAGGCCGTGGTCTTTGTAAGGGCAGAGACTCTTTCAGAATAAACACCCAAGTGCAGGAGTGAATGAATGAATGAATGAATGAGTGAATCCAAGAGCTAGTCTATTTGGGCAAATGTAGCTTTCAATCAAGTAGCAAAAAGTCACTACAAAAATAAAAATAAAAGTCCATCACATTGTAGGGAAAAATCCATTCAAATCCTGGTTCTTTTTTCCCAGGTTGCCTCTAACTGGATTTCAAAACCATTGTAAGCTGTGTATCACCACCTGCTTCCCTCAGTGCATAACAGTGCGTGTTTATGTTGAAAGTTGCCATATCCTTGTCTTTGAAGATGCCAAATTCAGTTGTGCATCTCATTGGGCAACTATATGAATGGGGAAAGTAAGAGTGTGTGGTCTGTGGGATTTCTGTAAAGAAAATGTGTTAAACACACACGCGGCACCACCCGCTGGGACCGACCACAGTTCAGGCGAGGCAGGTTTGCAGCCCACCTGGGTTTCGGAATTGTGCTCAGCTCATTTAGACCAGACAGACCAAAAAAGGAGAAATCAGTGAGCAAAGCACATGGAACTAGTCCAAGGAACCGATATCAGAAACAGGTGTGAGGTGTTTCCTGGGGAAAATGGACCACTAATTCGTTCTAGCTGGCAGTGGACCATGTTATATTTCCTGAGGAATTAGCTGCCCTAAAACATTTCAGCAAAGCAGTTAATTATAAACATTGCTCTTTTTTTTTTTTTTTTTTCCATTTCAAGCAACTTTTCTAAAGCCCTTTTATCTGCATGAAAAGCTTTAGGCAGTTATGAAACTGTAGAAAATGCTTTTATTTTCTGGTAAAATCATATCCGTGAGCATAAGTTTATATGGGAAGGTTATTTTTATTATATGGAAAGCTTATAATATATGTGTTATACTTGTCCTGTGACTCAAGACTTATAGCAAAATGTCAGAGCATTAATGCTAAGTTTTATGTACTTTTTCATGCTCTGTCTCCTTCCTGAAGGGATTTGAGATCGGTGGTCTTGAATAAGTTACTTATTGAATAGTTTAGATAGAATTGTACCACATGTCAGGAATATTTAATTTATTCTATGGGAGAAAGGCATTTATTTCCAAAAATTATTGATACAAAAATAACTGACTTGGTTAGAACATAGCAGTTGTGATCCTGGCTATGATGTCAGCTCCAGCTCAGCCACTGTGGGTGTTGGCATTGGAGCAGATTTCTCCGGCACCTGTCCCTGCCGCCGGGGTGACCGAGTTCTAGCAAAGGGTGGCTTCCCTTCCCGAGCAACGCACACCCCCAGCAGCCGAGGGCCGAGTCACACTGGCCATGGACCGAGTCACACTGGCCATGGACAAGACCAAAACGCTCACGAAGGAGGTGATGGACACGCTCGAGGGGCAGTTGGGGTGCTCCTAGAGAACTGTTGGAATAAGATCGCAGCGCCTAGAGTTTGAAAGGTCCAAAGCTTGGCATGCCAACTGAAACTGTCGTGCCTGAATTGGGTAGGCGTGGAGGAGCCCTAGAAGGATTTTATAATCGGAGGCAACATCGCCTCACGTTGCCGGATTCTGAGCAGTCACGGAACCTTACTGGAAACTGCCGCAAGGAAGTCCCTAGACACGATGCAGAAATAAATGCCTCTGTTGGGTATCAAAGGAATGAAAATGAGAACAATTTGTTTATTTCCATTCCACACATGTTCTATTTAAATCATCTGCTGTGAATTCCTCTTCCTTTTCTGCAATTTGGCCTCTATACCAACTCACTACATTAAACAAAAAAGTCTAGAATTGCAAAGCGGCTATTTACATGTTAAAACACTGCACTAATTTGTGGGTAGTGTCGTTCCTGTTTAGAGCTTCTTCTCAACTTAATTTTTACTTAATTGTTCTTGGGTGAATTAATTCTGCATATTTTGTAAAATTCAACCCAGCTAACTCAATCATACTTAGAAGTTTGAAGTTTATGAACATCATGCATCAAATGTAATAATAACATATCCTTACATTGAAATAAGCCTAAGGTACAAAAAGCGGAAGTATTTAAAGAAGCTTTGAGATTGGATAAGAGTATCCCTTATACTGATGTTAATTTTTCTGAAAATATTTTGGTTTAGCACTGCTGCCACTAGCAAAGTATTTTCTAAACGGTTTAGATTATGGTCATATGTATTTGTTATATTTATGTTTTAAGAAATACTTTGTTGAGCAAGTCACTATGTAAATTTCAGAAAACAGCAGGTGGCGAGGGAAGGAGCAGAATGTCTTTACCACCACCTGACCTTTAAAATAACCAATTGACACGGGGATTTGACCCCGGCACATCCTCTCCGTCTACCACCCCGTTTTCTGGTGCCCACGGAGGGGCCGTGTGCGGCTGCTGCTTCTTTCACCCCCTTGGAACCCACTTCACGCCCCAAACGGTGGTCTCAAGTTCAGCAGGACCCCGCGCTGAGGCAGGGCCTGGCCCGCTGCCCAGCATGCGTCCATCTCCTCCTGAGCGATCATGCGGGAGCCCCCAGCGTGCACCCCCAGGCCGCACGGACTCACCCGAGGGCCGGCTGGGCCTCCCCACGTGGACAGCTAGGAGGCCCCTCAGCAGAGGTGGGCAGAGCCATGTTCACCCCGCGGCCGCCCTCCCTTGGGGCCTGCCCAGGCTGGCACCCTCACCCTGCAGGGCCTGCAGTTTCCCCCGTGCCAAGCTGCCCCCCGCTGCACCACCGGGGTTCACCCCCAGAACAGAGCCAGGACGACTTAACATTAATTATGGGTAATTGTGGGCTGACCCAGTAAGGACACAGGTTAGACGGCAGGCTGGAGGGAAGGTGCAGGCAGGGGTGGATTTCACAGGCACAGCAGAGCTGGGTGCACCGGCAGTGTCTCCTCCCTGGAAGCCTCCACCTGATCAAGCCAGGCCCACCTGGCTGCCCACGAGTATTCCCCTACTTAAAGTCAGCTGACCACAGATTTTACTCATGTCTGCCAAACAGCTGGGGAACACCTGGATTAGTGTTTGACTGAGTAACCAGGAGCTGTAGCCCAGCCAATTAGACACATCCCAAAGGCATCCACCCAGGTAGCCTCAGGCTGCGCTTTCCCTCACTTCCTCAGGTGAAGCTTAGTGGAGGGTCCCCCCAGACAAACTCTGCAGATGACACCCAGCTCCTGGCAGCTCCCACCCCATCCTCTTTACTACTTTTCCTCAAGGCTTTTATCCCCACTGTTAACTCTATATACTTATTTGTTCTTTTTCTTCCCTTTTAGAACAAAGTTCCATGAGAACACGTTTACTGTTTTATCTTATTGCTCCATCCAACTGTGCTCACACAATATCTGGGGCAGAGTCGGTGTCTGATGAAAATAAGCTGAATCAGATGATGAATGACATGTGAAAAAGAACACTGCAATTTAAAGGCAGAGATTTTGAACAATGCTATTTCCTCCTTCAAATCCATTTCCCTTTTTAAATGAAAATGTTCAAAACACAGTGACACTAACAAAAGTTATGCTTGCCTAATGCCCATGCACAATTCAACCGCACACACACTAATGACTATGTACAACTAAACTGTACACACACACACTAGTGCCTATGTACAACTAAACCCCACATGCACCACACTAGCGCCTAATTACAACTCAATCACACACGCACACACACTAATGCCTATGTACAATTCAAGTGCACATGCATGCACTAATGTCTATGTACATCTCAACCATACACACACACACTAATGCCTATGCACATCTCAATCACACATGCACACTCACTAATGCCTATGTATAACTCAACTGCACACACACACACACTAATGCCTACATGAACTTCAATTGCACACATACACGCATGTGTGCATTTCTGCTTGTGTTGATGCCCAGGATTAAGAGTCGTATGGATGCACTGCTTTGTGGAAGTGGGACATCTATGACACTGAACTGAGTAATACTTTTCTCCCCCAACATAAAACTATTCAGAACTGGAGAACTAGTTTAGTCAACATAAACCAGTAAACCTCTCATTAACAAGGACCTTTCCTCCACACTCTGACCTCTTGGCCCCTGAGAATGCATGTTTGTGGATTCTTGAAGATGAAAGAGGTTCTTTCATTCCAGCTGTCTTAAAACTGCTCTGAGCTTTCCTGAAGTCAACCCCGCTCCACCTGCTGGAGCACAGAACCCACGGAAAGCCGTGGAATGTTGCTCTTCTGCATCCCAAATCCTGAACCGCATGTAGAGTCTTCCCAGGCTTTGAGAGAAGTAAAGGAATCGTGGCTTCTTTTCCTTGCTGTCCCTCTGCCATTTCTCGTACTTCCCGAGAGTGTCCTTTGGTGGCCTCTCCCGGAGGGGTTCGCCAGCTGCCCCGGAGCTGAGATGAATTCACCATCCCAGGCGCGAATGGAAGCGGCGCTGTCCGCTCACTTGCCTCCTCGTGGAGCCCCCGCGTCTGTGCAGCTGAGGCAGGCCCAGGGGCGCGTTCCCCCACGTTTGTGGCGATGGCGCTTTCAGCAGAGCGCTCTGTGCGCACTCGGCTTCCCTGCGCCGCGGGGCCCGGCCAGAGGGCAGGGGTGCGTTTCTGCCGTGGACCGACAAGAGCCGACTAGGAAGATGAGAGCGGGACCCACCGACTCTGCACATAACACCAGTTCATACGACTGCATTTATTCTCCTTCCCAAAGCACACGTGCCCTCAAAGGGAAGGCTGGGAAAGCAGACAAACACTTCAGAACAAACGGTTTACGTCTTCACCCTTTGGCCCAATGTTTTCAAATGTCAGAGCAGCGTCTCTCAGAAACAAGCCTAATAGAGAATCAAACCTGGTCAGACAGCCTGCCTGGCAGTGTTATAAAACAGGTGAAAATGAGTTATTTGCTGAAGAAAGTTTTATTTTCTTTTCAGGTGAGGTTTGGCATTCCTGAAGAGGCTCTTAGAACATTGCCCTGGTGATAGGAAATAAAAATAGCTGCTTTGGATAGATAAATCAACTTTCTTACATCTCTGCTTCTTAGTCTCCATGGCAATATAATAACAAAAAAAAAAAAAGATGCAACATCACCTGGCTGCTCAACTTTAGTTAATTGTTACAGGGATTAAACTTTATTTAGCAGAAAAGTACTTCTCTTTTTATTTTTTTACAGCTATATATTTTATTTACAACTGTTTCTATGCATTCTCAAATATAATACAGTAAATTGACTAAATTGACCGATCAGGTTTCAACTGATTTGGGAACAGGTTAAAGTAGCTTCTTTTGAATATTCTCTATAACTACGTTCCGTGATTATTTTAGTATGAAATTAAAGACAAATGTTTTATTATGAAGAAAACTGTAGAATCTCCTTTTGCTAGTAAGCAGAATGATTCAAACAGATAACTTGTGTTCAGAGTAATTTCTTAAGTTTCAGGTTTTCGTTACATAGAAGAAAATTGTTTTAAAAAATTATGCTGACTCGAACTCTCATTCAAAATGACCAGCCGCTGGCCGCCCGCATGGCATTGTGGTTAAGTTACGGGCCGGCCACCAGTTTTACCTCCTGCTCGCTGTCGTCTCGGTGGGGAAGCCTGTTGTGGGTCACTCGGAGCCGCGCCGGCGCCTCCTCGGCCGTGTCCCCACGGGAACTCGTGTGCACTGCCTGCTGCTGGGCCTCCTGCACGCACCTCCAGCCACGTCCATGTCCGTGCCCGCCTGCTCTGAAGACCCCAGACCCCGAACGCATGTCAAATCTTCTCGGGTGAGAGGTGGCTTCATTTCCTCACTGGTCACCCCCTTTCCCTTTGTTTTCGTTCCCGCTGCTTGGAATACTCGTATCCCAGATACCCAAATGGCTTGCTTCTCTCTCCTGTCAGGTACTCCTCCCAAGCACCACCTGATCCCTGAGGCCTTTCCCGGCCACTCTGCTGCAAGTTTGACACCCTTACTAAACAACAGTTTGCACAGAGGTAAAATTGTGGCCCTGGTGCAAATATAAAATGAATGTGTATCAAATATTTCCTTCCAGTCATCAATTAATGAAGGAACCAAGAAGATATTCAGAGCAGTTCAAGGGAGACTCTGAAACCTCTGAGTGTAAGTGTGAGTGTGCGTACATACACACAGTAGGGAGTGTGGAAACGAAACTGCAAATAGGTGCAAAACCGCTAAATATTTACTGGGTGAGACAGTGCTTCAGGCTGTTTTTTCTACAGGGTGGAAATTGAAATTCTATCAGCAAAATTCACCTGCACTGCTGCGGGCAATCATTATTTTCATTACTATTATTTTTCCACAAGTTAATTTCTACCCAACAGAGATGTAAAATAGCCAGGTCAGTGAAGATCAATCAAAGGGACACGCCCCTCCATTGCAGGGCCTGGGGCCAGAGTTCCCCGGAAAATCCAGCCCTGCGCACATCTCTTCGGGCCCCTTCTCCACGTGCTGGGGGCACCTTAACCCCTGGCGCCCAGGTGGGCACATGTCCCTGACAACTTGCCCAGAGAGGACTGGAGGCAGCGAAGGCAGAGAACAGGCTCCCCGAAACCACGGAGCCCAGCTGGCCAGTCACAGGGCCACATGCCGTCTGCCGTGCCGCAGGCTCCCCTCGTCCATTTGTCACCGTCACCCTTCACTTCCCTGTGGGCTCCATGTGGTCAAGAAGTTGTGTCTGTTTTATTCCTGGCTGCATCTGCAGCTCCTGGAAAAATGTTCGACACAGAGCAGGTGCTCCATGAACAGGGTTGAATGGATCACCCCCAGCACCACACCTGAACCCAGGACATAGTCAATAAGGGCTATAGTAGGAAGGAAGGAGAGTTTAAAGCACAGTAGAGTCAAAAATCTGAGTTCCTTGAGGCTAGAAAGTGTTTTTAAATGTAATTTTATAACCTAATATCTAATATAGTGGCAGACACATAATAGCTTTTTAACAGATTTTTTAAAAGACAAAATACGGATCTTCAGCAGTTCTGCTATGGAATATATAGACAGAACAAGGGCTGTTTTGTAGAACAGACATTACTCGAGTGTCTGTGTAATTAGAGCTAAAGGCTTAAAGTTTGTAGCTTACCTTTTCATAAATTTTCTTAGCAATGAAAATTTCATGAGGAAAAGAAAAATACCTAAAGCATAATTTGAGGTCTTTTACAGTCTATCTTGTTTTCACAATCTTCAAAATTCCTATTTACTACAGATGTTGTTTCAAGGGCAGTGAGATGATGTCAAGGAGTTATCAATTTAAATAATCTTAAAAGTTTTTAAGGCTCTTTAATCTAAACCAAATCAAACTGTGACCTTTAATAAATTCAATGTACTTTCAAAGTGAACAAGAAACTCTAGAATATTTGGAATAAAGTTTTTGAAAATATTTCCTGTGGCTGCTTTCTTGTTCCTAACTTACCCTGCAACTCCCCCCACACTGAAAACCAGGCGTTTATTCTTTTAGAAAGCCTCTGACACAAAGAAGTCATTGCTTTGCTTTGAGTTTTAAAATAAGTAGTTGCTTGAGTTCTTAGGAAAATCGTGCCCTGAAAGGAAAGGCTTTTGATTTGTGAAAGTCGGGCTTTGTTGGATGAGGGCACAGTTTTCTTTCAGATCCTGAAAGCAAAGCCCCGAGCACGGGGTATGGGAGTTTTCACAAAGAACCAGACAGTTATGGAGGGTGAGTCAGTAAACCCGCCGCTTCCCCCAAAGCCGGGAGAGCAGCGTGGAGGGCGCGAACCTGCCTCAACCGAGGCCCGGGAAGGGGATCGGAGCTGGGGATGGGTTCAGGGGACCAAAGACGGCACACGCACTGTCCCTGTTTCAATTTCCCGGCTGCCGAGACAAATACCGTGCAATGGGTCAGCTTAAACAACGGGACTTACTGGCTCAGTTCTGAGGACAGGAGGAGTCCAAACCCAAGGAGAGCCTTCCTCCCCGAAGGCTGTGGCGTCGGGGCCGCTGCAGCCACGCTCGGTCCTGGGCTCCTCTGCGGCCTCCGCCGGCCTCTCCCTTCCCCGTGGGCTCCACTGACCTTCAGCCTCTGGTGCTCCTTCCAGTTTCGCTCCCTGCGTGGCCCCCCCATTTCAGTAGCAGGACTGAGGCCCGTCCCGAAGGAGAGGGCAGCACCCTGACTGCAGTCTCCTCATCAAAGGTCCTTCGTACAAGGGTTCACGCCCGCAGGAGTGGATTAGGTTTAAGAACATGTGCTTCTGGGGTACACAGCTCCACACCCCCACAGACCCCTTTCCTGGGTGTTTCCTGGCATGTGACAGGCCTTTCAGACAAAGACACCGCGTCCATGTGCACGTGGTGCAGAGGCAAGACGACAAGGGGGGTTGCGGGGGGGCGTCGCCTGCAGCGTGGGGCCGGGGGCAGCTGAGCATCTTCCTTCCTTCACTCTCGGAGGAGCATCGGAAGAAGCCCCGAGGGTGGGTTGGCTGCTGAAAGGAGGGGGGGGCCTGCACTCATCAGCAAGAGGCCCCCGCAGGAACCCCACAACACACGCAGGGGGCACAGGTGCAGGGGCACAGGTGTGGGGGGCACAGGTGTGGGGCCACAGGTGTGGGGGTCACAGGTGTGGGTGCACAGGTGAGGGAGGTAGAGGTAGGAGAAACCTGGTCAAAATGTTGGTAATGCTATGAATTTTCTGTCTGACAATGAGTCCTTTTCTTAATTCTCTGAACCAACCTGTTTTAACTTCAAAAATGGGGTTAAAATATTTTGAGGATAAAATGAGACACTTGTGTAAAAGGGCCTTGCATGACTGCTCCACCCCTTCTTTCACTGGAGAATGTGATCAGCAGAACCACAGCTTCCCAGAGAGGTCCACTCCCCACTCCCTGGAACCTTGGAAACATGGGGTTACATGGCAAAGTGGGATTAAGATTGCTAATTGGCCAACCTTCAAATAAGGAGATTTTCTCGATTATCTGGTGGGCCCAATGTAATCACAGAGTCCTTAAAAATGGAAGAGAGGGGGCAGAGTCAGAGGAGGAGACATGGCGGTGCTCAGGTAGCAAGGTGGGAATGCTACCAGGTGTGGTGGTTTGGAGCTGTACATACCCCAGAAAAACACATCCTTAAGCTTAATCCACTCCTGTGGGTGTGGACCCATTGTAAGCGGGACCTTTTGATGAGGCGACTTCAGCTAAGGTGTGGCCCAGCTCCATCAGGATGGGGCTTAATCCTTTTGCTGGAGTCCATTATAAGCAGAATGAAACTCAGACACAGACAGAGAAGGCCACAAAGGAAGCATCCGGGAGCTGAAATCAGCAGAACCTGGAAGAGAAGGAGATGCAGCCGTGTGCCTCGCCAGGTGACGAACTGAGGAACCAAGGACAGCTGGCAGCCAGCCCCAGAACGAAAACAAAAGAAAAGTAATAAAAGTGTAAGGGTCATTAGGAACATACGTGGCTCCTATGACGTCAACACCGCCTCCATCTAACCCCCCAAGGTGTCACTCAGGTGAGCTGAGCACACCCTCCTTCTGTGGCCTCCCCGCTCTTTCAGTGCAAGTTTGAGCAGAGCTTATTTTTGACAGTATGTTCTAGAATGCAGCGTGCCTAAGAAGAAATGCTAATCTGTCATCTAGCGTGATCATATCTAACCTAAACTTCAGAGGCAAAGCAAATGGAAGACACATGACCCGGAAACTCTTCTAAGATTCCATGAAAGGACTGAATCTTACCAGACTGAAGGAGAGGAGTCAGACAATTGCAATTCATGTAACTTTATTCCTAGTCCTTATCATTCTTAAAACTTGCAGTGACACCCCTAGCTCATCTAGCAAACATTTTTGTGTAGCCCCCTAACTCGAGCCCTGCCTTTGTCTAGGATGCCTCGAGCGTTTATGTGCATAGTTTGTCTGTCCTCTAGGGAATCCCACTCGTCAGTTTGTTGCTTACTGAATATGCCCTTTGTTTACTTCACAGGTTACTGTATTAGTTAGGGTTCTCTAGGGAAACAGAATCAACAAGAGGTATCTAAAGTGTAAGATTTTATAAAAGTGTCTCACGTAACTGTGGGTGTGCATAAGTCCAAAATCCATAGAGCAGGCAGCAAACTGGCAACTCCAATGAAGATGTTTGATGAGCTCCTCAGGAACGAACTGGCAACTTCGATGGACTCCTCAGGAATTGCTTTGTTGGTCAGCTGAAGAAGTGAAGGTCCTGTCTGTCTCGCTTATAAGTCTTCAACTGATTGGATTAAATCCAGCTGATTGCATTCTCTCCTTGTGGAAGACACACCCTTTGTTGAATGTAATCAGTCACAGCTGCAGTGCATTGACTGATGATTTAATAAACCAGCCTTCTGTTTTACTAACCAGCCACAAATGTCCTTGCAATAACGGTTAGGCCAGTGCTTGCTTGACCAGACACCTGGGCACCATCACCTGGCCAAGTTGACACATGAACCCAACCATCGCAGTTACTTCTTCCCCTTTCTCTTTGATTATAAGCCTCCCGAAAGCAGGAATAGTGCTTTATTTTCCCTTTGTTATTTCTTTGGGGCACATTTAAATTTATTAAACATTTGATGCACAGTGCAATCCAAAATTAAATCACACGCAAGACAGAGCTTGTTCAAGTGGGTAAGAATATATGCTGAAAAATTGTATAATGAAACTCATTCATATCTATTGAGTGCTGAAGGGGTAGGTCTTGGTCCTCTGTTAGCTCTATTTTAAAAATATTTTAAATGTAATTTCTCAGCAATGCAGTTATTGGACCTTATTATCAACGGAGGTTTAACACGTGTCCACATTTTGGTTTAGAAGGTATGGTTTATCTTCTGTGACTATCTATTGCTTTTGTTGAGCAGATTCTTAAGACAAGGACATGGGCCCCGGAAATAAGGTGAAGTTGGTGACTGGAGGAGGGCTCTTCTTGAGAATATCTCGGGAACGGGGAAAGGCACGCAGTTCCTCTACCTGGGCCACAGGTGTGAGCTGGGCGGCTGTCACCCCAGCTGGTTATTGACTTTTCCTCCTTGAATTAGCTCAAAGGGGTGGAGGGCGCTCAGCTAGGAGGGAGGCGGCTGCAGCGGGGAGCAGGACGCGTTTCCCACCTCCCAGGCAGAAGCAAGGCCCTGAGGACCCAGAGCAAGCGGGGGACACAGACCCCTGAGAATTATCTGAGGTGCGATCTCCACACTGAAGTGCCAGCAAAATGTTGGCGGAGAGCTATGGACCGAGAGGGTCGGACGGGACATTCAAACTCTCTGAAGCTGTCTCCTCCTCTGGCTTCCTGTGCTCGACATTGATATGTGAGAAAGTGCTTCGTAAATTGTATAATATCATTATGTAAATAAAATGCAATTTATGATACAAATATAACAAGAACATAATTAAAACACTGTGAGTATTCGGAAGGAGAATCGAATAATTAAGAAGGAGCCACTGGGAAAGACTTAAGAGTTGCACTTGAGGGATTAAATCCAGCTGAAAGGAGGGTGAGGAAGGAAGGGTGGTCCCTGCAGAAAGCGGCCCAGGATGAGAGGTGTGACGGCAGGAAGGCGGAGGGTGGACGGAGGGTGGACGGAGGGTGGACGGAGGTGCCCGGCGTTTCCCTCGTTGCCCGGGGCCTGCCTCACTTAGTACTTGATCCTTTCTTTTGAAGTTCAGGATTTGAGCTTGAGATTCCATCCACAAGAAACTATTTCTCCTCTTGGCTTCCCCAAATTCCCATAACGAAGATGCATATTTACATCTTTCTCCAGCATTTACTCTAGATATCTCAGCTTCGTGGCTCCTCCGCAAAAGGCCGTGTCTCTTTTGAAGGACTGCAAATACCGGGTCTTAGCTGATTTATGGCTCTGTGCTCCAAGTGTTTTATAAACACACGTCTAGGAGGCCACTGAAGGATGGAGCCTGGAACGGAGAGAGGCTTCATACACCCTGGATTCCTCCATCTGCGCCCTAATAATAGCTACGGGATTATTTGATGTGGTTCCCTTGATCTTATAAATCAATTTAGCAAGCAGCTTTGTATTCTGTTGTTAATATGCAATGAAATATGTATCATGCGAGGCACACACCACCAAATACTAATTTATAATAACAATTGCTGCTCTAAAGTCCTTCTAAAGTCTCTGAGGTTATTTTTGGATTTTCTTAAGTATGTTTCTGAAAACTTTTCTCTTTTAAAACTATGCCCATTATTTAGGAGGCTTTGGAAAAGAGGCTAAGACAAAGAAAGATGAATTTTGGTTGAATGCCATGTCACCTTATCATGTTTGGTGCTGACCTCATCCTGATGCTGTCAGAGAAGCTGGTACTGCCAGATCCTGTAAAACAAGGTGACTTTGAGAAAGGCCATGCCTCCCTGCAAACCAAAAATCGGCCGAAGAAAGAAATTGCCCAGAAATATGAAGAAAAATATCATTTTCATAGTATGAGGTGATGCCAATTTAAAATTATTTGTATTTGTTTCTTACTGTGTAAACTTTAAATTGCTCAAGTAATTTGTAAATTAGTCAACTTTAATGAAATTGCTTTAGTAGTCTGTGAGTTAGTACACATAGATGATGTAGGTACAACAAAAACACAAACATGATGTGGAGTGGTGTTAGTAAGTCCCCAGGAGAGGCTCTTACTCTGTCCCGAGTGTGGTGGGAGGTGATTGGCCCTGCAGATTGAACAAACCGCCTAAGGTGAAATCTGCAGCTGTGCTGAGG